>NC_134398.1:6728141-7059807 GCF_050003625.1 Haematobia irritans
GTTCTAAAAATAGAAGTGCTGGAATATATATATATATATATATATATATATATATATATATATATATATATATAAATATATATATATATACATATATATATATATATATATATATATATATATATATATATATATATATATATATATATATATATATATATATATATATATATATATATATATATATATATATATATATATATATATATATATATATATATATATATATATATATAGATATATATATATATATATATATATATATATATATATATATATATATATATATATATATATATATATATATTATATATATATATATATATATATATATATATATATATATATATATATATATATATATATATATATATATATATATATATATATATATATATATATATATATATATATATATATATATATATATATATATATATATATATGTATATATATATATATTTATATATATTATATATATATATATATATATATATATATATATATATATTCCAGCACTTCTATTTTTAGAACCGTGTCCAAAGAACAACAAATGCCGAATTTGGGCGACTTTCCAACTTTTCATTAGATAAATGATCAATATGAGAAATATTAATTTGCAATACAATTAAATAAAATAAAATCTGAAATCATTCAACGGACGTTTTCTTTAATTTTATAATAATTGGTTTTCCAAAAAAAAAACAGATAATTGCTTAAACAAACGAATGAAACCTTATTGGTTGTGATTTCCAATTAGACTGTTATTGTGCCCAAAAATTTAGTCATCCAATCTATTTTCTGTATAGGTGTGCCAGGCAAGAATTGGTTCCTCTAACAAATTTTGTGATAGTAGATGGGACCAAATAATTCGGTTGGCAAAAAAATTGGTTGGCACAACAAATTTGTTTTCTGTGTGTATATTCTATGAAATATAGCGGTTTTTTGGAATTCGGTTTTGAAGCATCGGACTTTTTTCCAAAACCAGGGGACGGTGTTTTTTGAAACACCGGCACAACCGGAAAATCTAATTTCATTACCAAAAAAAAAAAAATCAAAGAAAAAAATAATTCGATAATTTATTAAACGTTAGAAACGGTTTTTTTAACCCTTATATTATGTTGGAGTCATTGAATGACCCACATCATATTTTTCATCAGAGCATTACTTACTGTTGGAATATAATTAAAGGTTCTTACTACTCAGCAAGAATTCGGTACATGTCAACAATTCATGCACTGACTAGTAAGAACTTTTATTTATTTACCAACAGTAAGAAATGGGCTGATGAAAAATACGATGTGGGTCATCAAATAACCCCAACATAATATAAGGGTTAATCATTGCACTCCGGATTTTTTTTTTTTTGATCCGGAAATTAATTTAACACGGGCTTGTCATAAAACGGTTGTCCACCATCTCAATAGTCGTTGTTCTGAATTTGAATCACTTTTTAGGGAATGATCTGAATTCAGTGTTTTGGATGTTAATTAAAAAATATTGTGATATTAAATAAATAATTTTTATAATTTTGTATGATTTTTAATGCATTCTAACGCTTGTCTGAAAGGTTTGACCAAATATGTTCAAAAATTCAGCATCGTTTTTAGCATTTTCATCAACAAGATTTGAATAATTTGTCCCATTTTATTAATTCTTATTCTGTTTTTAAGCTATTTGAAACAAAAAAGTTAAAATTACCCATTAAAAATAAGAAAAAAAAAGCGAGTTATAAAAAATTGAATTAAAAGAACTTCCTGTGTAGCTAAAATAAGGAACATCTTTGGGAGGACATTTTTGGAAGTGCTTTTAAAGTTGTGCATTTAGGTTAGGTTAGGTTAGGTGGCAGCCAGATGTATCAGGCTCACTTAGACTATTCAGTCCATTGTGATACCACATTAGTGAACTTCTCTCTTATCACTGAGTGCTGCCCGATTCCATGTTAAGATCAATGACAAAGGACCTCCTTTGCCTTTAGAAGAACTTCCAAATTTTTTTGCTGGGACCTATTTGGTAGAGTTTTTGCATTAAAATGTCAATTTCACAATGGATAAATAAAACTCGAAACCCGGTTGTCGAGGCCTTGAAAAAATCGGTTATGCCACCGAAAATGGTATTTTCACGATAATCGAATATCGCTGTAAGAAGATAAACAGGTCCACCGGCTTTGATCACTCTAACTATAACCCAGTAATTTACAATAATGTGTAATATTTAAATTTATTGCTAAAATAGCATAAAACAATTGATTTTAATAGATTAGCTCATCTCAGGAATAGCATTCTTGGATGTTCGAAATGAAATGTAATGAGTTGAGAAGAACTAACAAATTTTTCAATGGGCTAAAAGTCAACAATTTAAAATTTTTTAAAAATAAAAATTCATATTTTTTTCAATAATGATATGTCGACTTGAAATTGTTATATTTTATTTAATAAAAAGTATAATTTTTAATCAATAAAAATTTAACTTTTATCGTACGTGGACGTCGATTGTGCGTTTTTTTTCGGTGATTTCTTTGTTAAAGTTTGGAAGCCGAAAAATGAGTATTGAACAAAATCTAAAGTTAAATTTTACTCAATTTTAAAATTAGAGAGATCATCTGATCAAGTCAAAGAACATTTAATTGGTTGATTAGATAAGATTTTAAAAAATTTCGGTTAGAAGAGGAAGGGGTCGTCGAGTTGACAAACTATAAATATATAGAAATTTTCTTTCACGATGATTTTTATACCACCCTCCACCATAAGAGGGAGACTACACTCAAAAAAACAGTGGACCCACTAGGAGAGAAAATGTTGTTGAATTTTGGAAAATTTAGGTTAATTGTAGAAAATTTTAAATAAACACTACTAACAAAGCAGATGTCACGCCGATTTCACAAAAAAATAAGTAAATATTTTTCGAGAAATGCAAGATAATTTATTAGGCGTAATTATTTTTTCACTTATTAAAGAAAATTTCGTAGTTTGAATGAAAAAATTGTAATTATTTTTTCACTTATTAAAGTAATTATTTTTTCACTTATTAAAGAAAATTTCGTAGTTTGAAGGAAAAATTTGGAGTTCAAAATTGTCTTTAGTGCCATATGAAGTTTATGATGATCGTCTTATTGGTAAAATTTACAAATTTTAAGATATTCTGAACTATTTAAGACACCGTTTTAGTAAATCTTTATGCTTCATTTGTTTTTTTTTTTTTTTTATTTTTTCCTCGTTTTTAGTTAATTTAAATAACATATGGAAAAAATATTAAAGTCAAAATTATTAAACATACGGAAAAAAATTATTAAAAATAATAATTGCGTGAACTAAAATAGAATTAAATTGGTTTAGTGTCATATAGGGTTCTCTGTTTTTTAGTTTATACTAACTTTATTATTCCGTTTGTAATACATATTGGTCTCAGACCCCATAA
This sequence comes from Haematobia irritans, assembly GCF_050003625.1. Lineage (NCBI taxonomy): Eukaryota > Metazoa > Arthropoda > Insecta > Diptera > Muscidae > Haematobia > Haematobia irritans. Next base: position 6,731,559 of record NC_134398.1, read on the forward strand.
TGTATAAATATTCTGGGTCGTGGTAAAATTCTGAGTCGATCTAGCAATGTTCATCTCTCCGTCTGTTGATATCACGCTAAGTTTCGACCGAAAGAAGATATCGCTTGGCACAACTACTTGTTATTAATGTAGGTCAGATGATATTGCAACGACTTTTATGTATAGACTCCATATAAACTGATGCCCAGATTTCATTTCCGTAGATTTTTGGAGGAGCAAATTTCATCTGATCCCATTTAAATTTGATACTCTCTAACAAACATGCAAATATTGGTCCATATCGGTCCATAGTTGGAAGAGTAAATTTCATCCGATACGTTTAAAATTTGACCTTATAATTACCATGCGAAAAATGGGTCAAATTGGTTCATAATTGGTTCAATTGGACTTCTCTACACTGAAAAAAGAATTTTCTTTTCTCAGGACTAAAATTTCACGACAAAGTTTTCTTTTGACGGTACAAAATTTTCTTTAAAAGTAAATAAAAAAAATTTTGAGACAATAGTTGAATCAGATATCATAAAAACGGGTTTATTTGCTCGAAAAGAAACTACTTTATAAAAAAAGGAGAATTTTGTTTGTCTAAAATTTTGTTCCGGAAGAAAGTATTTTTTCTTTGGGTGTATATAAACCCATGAAGAATTAAAGAGGCTTATATTAGAGGTGTGCGCGTGACTGAAATTTCATTCACACTCACGCACATTCACGAAGCAAAATGTTTGTTCACGCACGCTCACGCACGAACTTCATTTAAAGACTCACACTCACGCATGAGTCACGACAATTCCCGTGATTCACGACAAATTCACGAGACTCACGACATTTTCCAAACGGAAATCAGCAAAGGTAATGAAATTCAAAAATAAAATATAGTTCGAGAGCTAAATCAATTTCAGTTTACATACAAGTATGAATTAAATATTGATTTTTTTCGTGAGCGTGTGATTTTGCAGAGATTTTATTCACGCACACTCACGAACCGATTTTTTTTCTCACGCACGCTCACGCAAGACATATTCATTTTAGTCCCATTCACGCACATTCACGAGAGTGCCTTCAAATTTTGTTCACGACTCACGTGATTCACGCGTGTCACGAAAATTTCGTGTCACGCGCACACCTCTAGCTTATATACACCTAGAGAAGGAATATGTTATGGTTGCCACAAACATGTTCCATGTTCATCCGCTAAAAATAATATTTTGCTCTTGAAACATGTTTGGGGAGATCATATTCCTTCTCTGGCTGATAACCGTGTTCGACTGTATTATTGATTTTGTTTAGCTTTTTATTAAATTCTTCTCAATTGATTTTAATTTTTTCAATATTAGGAACAAAAACTCAATATCGATTATATTCGTACTTATTGGTACCAAAATGTTGCGTATCATAAAATCCACTGTCTCATATCCGATGTGTATAACACCATGAACTTAGCATCTCTCATGCTCTCTTTCATGTCACTCATTGCATTTCCTATACTCTTTCATTGGACTTTGTTATCAGTGAAGCAAGTTTTGTCGTTGTTTATTTTATGTTAGTTTTTCAAGCTTTGAAATGATGAAAGCTTTACACTATACACGAATCACTTTGATATTTTGTAAAGAAAGTTAAATACTAGATGTCGCTAATTTGTCAACATTTACTTCTGATAAAAAAATATTTTAATTTAATTTTTATTAGAAGATTTTTAAAAATTTTGTTAACTATGAATATAAAGAACTAAAGATACAATTTAATTTATATACCAAATTTTCCTTTACTTTAATGACATGAACTAGACATTAGAAAACAAGTTTTATACGAACGAAGTACTAAAATGTACCAAATTGTTGAAAAAAAAGGTTCTTATTTTTTATTTATTTTTTTTGGGAGCCACCGTGGTGCAATGGTTAGCATGCCCGCCTTGCATACACAAGGTCGTGGGTTCGATTCCTGCTTCGACCAAACACCAAAAAAAGTTTTTCAGCGGTGGATTATCCCACCTCAGTAATGCTGGTGACATTTCTGAGGGTTTCAAAGCTTCTCTAAGTGGTTTCACTGCAATGTGGAACGCCGTTCGGACTCGGCTATAAAAAGGAGGTCCCTTGTCATTGAGCTTAACATGGAATCGGGCAGCACTCAGTGATAAGAGAGAAGTTCACCAATGTGGTATCACAATGGACTGAATAGTCTAAGTGAGCCTGATACATCGGGCTGCCACCTAACCTAACCTAACCTAAGGTTCTTATTTTTCTAAAATCTGTGTTTATAATTTTGATAAAAATTTAATTATATTGTCTCTGTCTTGGTCAAATTGGATAAAAAAAAAAAACATTTTAATAATTTTTAGCTCTAATTATTTCGTTCCAAATTAAGAAATTTTCTTAAACAATGGAACAATTATTATTTTTCATAAATTTTCTTCAATTTGACAATAAGTATTCACAAATTGCATTCACTTTTTTTGGGTGTAGAAATGTTTTCCTAATTTATTTATTTATTACTAACACGACTAATAGGCCCAAATGTTGTTGCTGAAATTTCGCTTCTACACTACAAAAAAAGTGAACTCTATATGTCACTAAAGCCAATTTAATTCTATTTCAGTTCATGAATTTAAAAAAATTAATTGATCCAATTAAAACATTAGTTGATAGTATTAATTTTTGTTGTTGATTTTTGTACCAATTAAAACATTTATTAAATCAATTAAATTTTTGATTGAAAATTTCTTAAAACTCAATTCGAATTTTAATTGGAACATTTTTCGTGAATTTTTTTTGTGTGGTTTGAGAAATTTTCTTTGACTTTAATAATTTTTGCGTATGTTAGTTAAATTAACTAAAATAGTGGACACAATTATGTACAAATGAAGCATAAAGAATTTAGTAAATTCGTGTCGTCCACAAAATAGTTCAGAATTTCTTAAAATTTGTAAATTTTACCAATAATGTGCCCACCTTGAATTTCGTATAGCATTAAAGACATTTTTGCAATTTTGAACCCAATTTTTTTCCATCAAACACGATATTTTCTTTAACAAGTGAAAGAAAATAAATATTTTTAATGATTTTTTTTTAATTTATCGAAAAATATTTACTTATTTTTTTGATATCGGTGTGACATCTGCGTATGCGATACAGTTTACTTAACATTTTCTAAAATTAACCTAATTTTTCCAATATTAACTAAAATTTTCCTTTCTGGTGGGTTCACAGTTTTTTGAGTATATAGAAAATTTTCGTAGAAACTTAATTTCTTTAGAATATTTTATCAATAATTTGTATAGGACATTTTCTAAATATTTTAACAACAAATAGAATATAACAAGTTAAGCTAAATAAATTTTCTTGACTGTCGAAAAATATTTACTTATTTTTAGGTAACATTTTCGAAAAAATAATCCATATTTTCCCTCCTGTTGGGTTCACTGTTTTTTTTTAGTGTATTGGCAACTCTATTTGCAAACCGTCTCTTGCAATGAGAGTGTTACATTAACAGGAAATGGAAGAGAGCACACTTCTTGGAGTTCATGAGGCAATTTGTGTGTATATGTGCGATATCTGTATGCGTTTTGTATGTATGTAGTAACGAAGAATAGTGGCCTATATTTTATGAAAACGAAACGACTTGTGGCAAATCCATTTTGAACACAAAGGAAGAAACCCCCAAACCTCTTAGTTTAGTTGGTGCAAAGAGTACCATTAAAACGAACGTTGCATATAATCCTTTAAGCAGTGCTTGTGTATGCGTGTCCGAATGTGTGATGAAGGTGTAAATGAGTAGAAGAAAAAAAAACACATAAATATTCATCCACAAGCTCGTAGCGTCCTGTTGGGGGAATAGGCATAATAAAAAAATCAAAACATTGAAACGAAAGAGAAAAAGAGAAAACAAGAAAATTACCGCAATTAACAGTGAAATCTGTGCAAAAAAGTCAAGTGCAAAAACATAGACAACGTAAAACAATACAAAACAGACGTTGAATAAGAGAAACTTGAAATTATGCTGGTGGTAATGCATAACACAACAACAACAACATCTAAGGCTTGTTTTACCAACGTGGGGTAAACATATGAGCAAAAATCAATTAATTTGTATTTGTGTGTGTGTTTGTGCTTTATACATAGAGGCAATAGAGAAAAGAGAGGTTTGTGTACGTTCGCGTATTTTCTTTTTGGGGGTCGAAGGGTCTCCATCTATTGTACTGTAGCAAAGCTACTACAACTACCTGTAGATATATGTAAAAACAAATTCAAAGCAAATTCAGGGGGTATATAAATCGCTCATACGCACCATTGTACATACAGCCATATAACCAATAACAAAAATTATATTTTCACAAGAATACGTTTGGAATGTGTTTTATGCCCGTGAGTATTTTGTCTGTGCGAAGAATATTTTTTTGGGGGAAATTCAAGTGCTATGCATTTATTGCAAGAAAAGTATAAATTTAAGGCTCACTCGCATGTCTATGGGGAAAATTAAATAAAAATAAAATTTCAACTAAATACTAAACGAATGATTACAATGTACATATGTTTATAAAATATCCTCACCAACCGAGCCTCCACTCAATTAAATATTTATTTGCTTTGTTGCTTGCACATGAAAGACAAGGGGGCCTGTACATGTGGTCATAGCATGTATGTATATTTGTGTGTGTGTGAGGGAATGCAGCAATTCACTTGTGTGTGTGTTGTTTGTTTGTTCTCCATTTTTGTTGTTTCATAACGTTTGTCCCCATTTCCCAAAAGGCAAAAAGGAAATAAAAATCTTTTGTAGATATCCTCGTTTATGTCCTTTTCCATGATTCCATGTACACTATGTGGCCCCTCAATGTCCACGATGAATGTCCACCGCCATCACCACCGAGCAAGCATTATAGCTTTGTATAAAAGAAGAAATGCGCACACCAGGCTATTGAGAATAACAACAAACGAAGAAAACAACAAATGAATATGAAAAATACATATAAATAATAAATAAATAAAAGAGCTTTTCTCAAGAAGTTACAACAATACAAACTCAAGTACAGTTTGGCTTTGCCAGATTGCATAACTGCCAGAATGGGATGTCCTGATTGATTTGCCCATGGCACTGGTATGGGCCGCAGTAACGGCCTATGGTTATTCCCCTTTCGTATTCATTGGGGGTCAAAATAAGTGCCGAAAAACAGTATTGACTCCTTTGGACAGACAATCATTTCGGCATTCAAACAGGACTCAGCACCATCACACTCAGCACGTGTCAACCAATAGCGACTTAAGAAAGGGTTCCTTGCTTCATTTCGACATAAACTAGCTACCAAAATCTCCTGATATTAATTCGTAGGACTTTTGCTCCGGAGCATTTTGGGCAGTATGATTGACACTAAAACATACGTAAGTGTCGATCATCTCCGTACGGTACTTGGCCGGAAATGGGCCAAAATACTCTGCCACTTTCGTGCAGCGTGTGATGGATTTGTGGGATGTTTGAAAGCGATTAGAAAAAAAAATTGTATTAATTTTAGAAAAATTAGATTAATTTTAGAAAATTTTAACTAAATAGTATTACAAACGCTGACATCACACAGATATCACAAAACTAAGATATTTTACGACAAATTAGTAAAGATTAATTATTTTTTTTAAACTTGTAAAAGAACATTTCTTAGTGTGAAGAAAATAATTGGAATTCAAAATCGAAAAAAAATGTGTTTAGTGTTTAGAGTGAAACCACTTAGGAAAGCTTTGAAACCCTCAGAAATGTCACCAGCATTACTGAGGTGGGATAATCCACCGCTGAACACATTTTCGGTGTTCAGTCGAAGCAGGAATCGAACCCACGACCTTGTGTAAGCAAGACGGACATGCTAACCATTGCACCACGGTGGCTCCCGTGGAAACCTAATAATTCCATGGACTAAAAAGAGTTAAATTGGCTATGGTGAAATATAGGGTTCACTTTTTATACCCTGCGCCACACTGTGGAACAGGGTATTATAAGTTAGTGCCTATGTTTGTAACACCCAGAAGGAGACGAGATAGACACATGGTGTCTTTGGCAATAATGCTCAGGGTGGGTCCCTGAGTCGATATAACCATGTCCGTCTGTCCGTCCGTCCGTCTGTCTGTGAACACATTTTTGTGATCAAAGTCTAGGTCGCAATTTAAGTCCAATCGCCTTCCAATTTGGCACATGTTCCTGATTTGGGTCCGAATAGAACCCTATTGATTTTGGAAGAAATCGATTTAGATTTAGATATAGCTCCCATATATATCTTTCGCCCGATATGGACTTATATGGCCCCAAAAGCCAGATTTTTGGCGGAATTTGGTTGACATTTTGCACTAGGAGTACAATTAGTAGTATAGTCAAGTGTGCAAAATTTGATTGAAATCGGTTCAGATTTAGATATGGCTCCCATATATATATCTTTCGCCGATATGGACTAATATGGTCCAAGCCAAAGTTTTGGTCCAATTTGGTTGAAATTTTGCACAGGGAGTAGATTTAGCATTGTAGCTATGCGTGCCAAATTTGGTTGAAATCGGTTCAGATTTAGATATAGCTCCCATATATATCTTTCGCCCGATATGCACTTATATGTACCCAGAAGCCAGAGTTTTATCCCGATTAGCTTGAAATTTTGCACAAGGAGTACAATTGGTAGTATAGTCATGTGTGCCAAATTTGATTGAATCGGTTCAGATTTAGATATAGCTTCCATAGATATATTTTTCGCCCGATATGGACTTATATGGCTCCAGAAGCCAGAGTTTTGGTCCAATTTGGTTAAAATTTTGTACTAGGAGTACAATTAGTAATATAGTCATGTGTGCCAAATTTGATTGAAATCGGTTCAGATTTAGATATAGCTCCCATATATATGTTTTTCTGATTTCGACCAAAATGGTCAAAATACCAACATTTTCCTTGTTAAATCGCCACTGCTTAGTCGAAAAGTTGCAAAATGACTCTAATTTTCCTAAACTTCTAATACATATATATATCGAGCGATAAATCATAAATAAACTTTTGCGAAGTTTCCTTAAAATTGCTTCAGATTTAAATGTTTCCCATGTATAGTCTGTGCTGTTGAAGTATCAAGACACGTCACGGACGTTTTGTTTCCATACCTTTTTGGATTTCGCTTACGAAGAAACAATATCATTAACAACAACAACTTCTACTCAACAAATAACTGGATCCACTTGGTTCTACATACTGAGCGAGAGATCCAGTTGGTAAAACCAAATTCTCTCTTTCGAACATGAGTTCGAAAGCGAGAAAGAGAATGAGAGTTAGAGATGATGGGCCATCAACGTCCAGTAAGTTATCGAAATCTAATTATTATCAACCTCTACAAACTATTGTTGACGATGATAAGGAAGAAGAAGAAACTGTTATGGGTGACTCCTCACCTGCTACTAAGAAGCACATACCACCTATAACTATATTAAAGCAAACTACTGATAACATCCATAAAATGTGTAAAATGGCTAAGATCATAAAATATTCTATTCGTAAAATATCTATTGGTCACAAACTGTTTTGCGAATTTCAATATGATTATGACTTGATGACAAAGCATCTGAAAGACAACAATATTGAGTACTTCTCATATTTGTCAAAGAGCAACAGGCCATACAAAGTTGTTCTATCAGGCCTAGACAAAATGGAAGCTAGTAAAGTTAAAGCTGACCTGATAAAAGCAGGTCTGATGGTTATAGATGTTAAGCCAGTATTTAGAAAGACTGAATTTAATGCTGAAATTATTTTGTATATAGTCTATCTCAAAAAGGGTACTATTACTATTAAAGAACTCAGAGAAAAATATCATAGTATCGACTACATTAAAGTAAAGTGGAACTATCAAGTCAAATATAGAAACAAAATAACCCAATGCTACAATTGCCAAATGTATGGCCATGGATCGGAAAACTGTAATGTTAACACATTCTGTGCAAGATGTGCCGGATCCCATAAAACAATATCTTGCGACTCTTCTACTACCAGATGTGCCAATTGTAATGGGCAACATCCATCAAATTCTCCTGATTGTCCAAGTAGGATTAGATATATGAATCTTAAGAAGCGGAATTCATCACCGAAACCTCAATTTAAAGGTTATGCTCTGGACCAGCGGCCTACATACACACCACAAGCCACTGACTCAACAAACTATGCCAATGTTTTGAAATCAAATTATGATATCTCATGTGTTGATAATGACTTGTTTTCATTGGAAGAACTTAGATCATTAACCGTAGAGTTAATTAATAACTTAAAAAATTGTAAAACTAAATCAGATCAATTTCAAGTAATCACAAGCTTAGCTTTCAAATTTTTGTCATGAATCAAAGCTTAAAAATAATGATTTGGAACTCTAGAGGAATCCAAAATAAAATGTATGAATTATTCGATTATTTACTGGAACAAAATATAGACGTAGCTTTAATCAATGAGACGTGGTTGAAAGGAGAGATTATAATGAAACATCCATTATTTTGCTGCTATCGGTGCGACAGGGAACATAGGAGAGGTGGTGGAGTAGCTGTTGTGGTACGTAGGAATATTTCCCACGATCTGCTTCCTATAATGAATACTTCTTTAATAGAAAATATAGGTATCAAAATAACTCTAAGTGATGACTCGACCCTTTGCTTATATAGTTGCTATTTCCCGGGGGGATCGTCCGGTCCTTCGGACTTGAAAAAGAGTCAATTCAAATCGGATCTAATGAAATTTTCTAGAATCAGGGACAGATTCATACTAGGTGGAGACTTTAACTCCAGAAGCCGTGAATGGGGCTGTGTACGATCAAACTGTTGGGGCAATATCCTCAACGAACTGTTGTTGACCAATACTTTTGGACTCGTATACCCTCCCGAGCCCACCTATATACCTAGTTGCAATAATTCAACCCCTTCCGTTATTGATTTCTTCATTACAAATGTTCCTGAGAAGCTTAGTGCGGCGTTAAATTTAAACGCACTCAGCTCCGATCATTTACCAGTCTGGACCAACTATGACACGGTCCACAAGCCATCCAATTCACTCAGATTCAATTATAAATTGGCGGATTGGAGAAAGTTTAGGAGACATATTAACCACAATATTTCCAGTCTTATGGATGTTCCAATTAACCAGGTATCTGATGTTGATAGTTTGATCGACCAAACTAATGTTCTTTTATCAAATGCCATCGAGGAATCTGTTCCAAAGACTGTTCCTTGCGTCAATTATGTTAAGCGGCTTCCTAGACATATTTTGAACTTGATTTCTATGCGAAATACCTCCAGGCGCAACTGGATTAGATATAGGATGCCCTTTTACCGCTCAGAGACAATTTTTTTGAACAAATTGATTGCTGAGTCGACATTTCGGTTTAGGAACTCGAATTGGAACAATATGCTCTCTAGTTTAGACACTGCTTCTTCAAAGTTTTGGAATATATCGAAAATTATTAAAAGGAAGACGGGCACAGTCCCCTCTATGAAGCAAAATGGTTGCGTTTTTACAACTAACCTAGAAAAAGCCGAATTATTGGCCCAGAAATTCCATTCTAATCACTGTTTTTCCGAAAACCTCAGTGATTCTGCAACCAGAAATATGGTTTCGGAGACTATCAGAAATATTGATAGCCAAGTTAATCCCGTCGGCTCATTTGCGGTCACTGCCACACAACTTAAGAATATTATAAGAAATCTCAAAATAAAAAAGAGCTCTGGGCCAGATGGAATAACGAATCGATGTTTAAAGAGCCTTCCCCCAAGCGGCCTTAGGTTAATTACGAACATTTTCAATTCTTGCATTAGACTTTGTTATTTCCCTAAAATTTGGAAACACGCCAAAGTTATCCCTATACCGAAACCGGGAAAGGACGCGTCTTGCCCAGGTTCGTACAGACCAATTAGCCTCCTTAGTTCTATGAGCAAACTTCTTGAAAAAATTATTAAGGATAAAATCGCAGACCACATAGAACGCAACAAAATTCTGCCAACACAACAATTCGGTTTCAGACCTGAACACAATACCATTTTGCCCCTTGTCCGCATTAGGAACATTATTTCAACTAAACTAAATGAAGGGAGTTCAACGGCTATGGTCCAACTGGACATAAAATCTGCATTTGACTCGGTGTGGCACGACGCCTTAATTCATAAACTGGCTAGGATCGGTCTAGATGTTCCGACAGTTAAATTGATAAGAAGCTTCCTTGAAAACAGAACATTTCAGGTTCATATCGGAAATGCAATGTCTTCTGTACACACATCTCCAGCAGGATGTCCTCAAGGCTCTTGTTTGTCACCGTTACTATACAATATTTACACCTACGACTTCCCCGAACTTGATGGGTGTAAATCCTCCATCTTCGCAGACGATACCGCGATTTTATGTTCGGGTGTTTTTGCTTCTGACATTATGAGTGACATACAGGTGGCACTAAGAGAAGTGTCCAACTATTTTAAGAGATGGAAGATAGTGGTGAATACATCGAAGACCCAAGCCATATTCTTTTCAAGGAGAAGAAGGAGCTGTTATATCCCATCCTCGAATATCATAATTGATAACTTCGATATTCCATGGGACGATAAGGTGAAATATTTGGGAGTGGTCCTAGACAGAAAGATTACATTCGGCGACCACATCAGCTACACCATAGACAAAATTAACAAAACTATAAGAATTTTATATCCTTTTATAAACAGAAAATCAAAGCTGTCTATTCACAACAAATTAATAATTCTTAGAGTGATCTTCCACGCTATTTTGTACTACGGAGCTCCTGTCTGGCACAAAGCGGCAGATTGTCATTTACGAAAATTGCAAGTTATTCAAAATAAAATTGTGAAAATGATGTGTAATCTGCCTTTCGACTACTCTACCTCTCAATTACATTTGAATTACAATCTCTCTTTTGTTAAAGACAAAATAAAAAATATCACTGATAATTTCTATGCTAGATGCTCACAATCTTCGTATGCACATATACGTTGTATTTCTTCATAAGTACTAACTTTTTACTCTTTTGACACTACTTTATGGAAGATTCACGGGGTTTTTTCCTTCATTAATATTCCCCGTTTCATTTGTTATTTAGATACCATAAATTATTCAAAGTTTAAAAATTATGTTTAAGTTGAAAAGTTGTGTTATGTAACTGAACTCTTAAAATATAATTATTAAATTATTGTGTAAAATGAATTCATTCAAACAATAAAAATAGTAAAAAAAAAAAAAATGTTTCCCATATTTTTACTAAAATTGTGCTCCACCCTAGTGCATTAGCCAACTTAAATTTTGAGTCTATAGATTTTGTAAATGTCTTTCAAATTCTGTCCACATCGAGTGATATTTAAATGTATGTATTTGGGACAAACCTTTATATATAGCACCCAACACATTTGACGGATGTGATATGGTATCGAAAATTTAGATCTACAACGTGGTGCAGGGTATAATATAGTCGGCCCCGCCCGACTTTAGACTTTCCTTACTTGTTTTTTTTTTTTTAGTGTAGTGATGATGTGTAAAAAATTCGAGTTTTGTCAACGATATGTGACAATGCATAAAACTTGGCTCTCCATTATTTCATTTCAAAGTCCCATAGATAGTGAAATGAGGGGTGGGAAAACTGCAAGTATCAGCAGGCAAAGTTAAGGCCTCCAATTATTTTGCGATGCCCTTGGAACATTTGGAGAAAAATATAGAACATTGCAAATCAATGAAATTTTCACTACCAATTTTTTTACCTTCTTTGAAAAATCTGGCAATATTTCTTTTAACACTGAAAGCCCCAAAACAAAAAGCTCTTTGTGCCACCAGCAGTGCTTGGTGCTTCAGGTAGATGTTGCTGCAATCAAGCACAAGGAGCTCAGTATGAAACGAACGACTTTTACGAAATCAACTCGAGCGCGCGGATTGCCACGAATAATAATCAAATAAAGAGTGTCTGTGTGTATTTTATCCTCAGCTAACAGTCGGTCGCTTGGTCAATTGCACGTTTATAATACAAACAAAAACAAAAAGTGAAATTAAAACAATAATTAATGCTAACAATAACATCTAAGGTGGTGGTGAATAACGAGAAAGATAGAAAGCTAGTGAATGATACCTAGCCCAGTCTGAATAAAAAAAAACAACACATAAGAAAAAAGAGAATATCAAAAAGAAAAAGAATACGAAAATAATTTAATAATTTGAAATTGTTTGCTTCTTTTTATTTACTTCATCGTCCTTTTGTTGTAAACCAACTGAAAATCAACTTTCCTTTACAAGTGGGTTAAAGCTTAAACGAATGTAAGCAGATTTCCTTACTTTGACCCTATGGTTGCTGTTGTTGTTATCGGTGATGGTGGCTATGGTGTAAAGCTATTGAGGAAATATATCCCTCGCTCTTTGACCCCCTTAAAAGAACAAAAAAAAAACACATAAGAAATGTTTGTCTTATAACCCAGCAATTTTATCCTTTCTCCTCAACCAACTACAAAAGGCAATAAATATTTTGTTCTAAACTTTCATGAGTTACACGCACGTTTATAGTATCTGAGTTCTCAAGTGCGTGTATATGTGTACGTATTTATTTATGCATTTGTATTGAAATAGAGACTCATAGTCGTACAAGGATTTTATTTTTGGACAAAAACAAAGAAGAGGTGTTTGATACCTCTATATAATGCCAAGGAGGACAATGTGTCATTTCTCCGAGAGTGTTCATCAAATGATAATTTTCTATGACAATAGCAAAAACAAGAACAACAACAATAACATCATTATCAGTAGTAGTAGTCGTAGTAGTAGCAGCAGCAAAGGCAAGAGCACAAACAATGACAATCACGTTACAATGTCATCGTTGCTGTTATTGTTGTTGCTGTTTACTCATTATTGTTGTTGTTGTTGCCGTTATACGATTAGCCATAAACATCCATACTTGAAAATCGAATGTAAGATAGAGAGATGGTGGTGGCCATACATACATATACATACATATTTGTATTTATAGGCAGGCATACGTAGGTAAAAATGTATATGACTAAATTAATATAAGTTCTACAGATTTTTGGGAATGGCTTTGAGAGAGCGAATAGGTTACCCCCCAGGTTCCTGCAGAGAAACAGCAATAAGGTTTAATGGACCCATAAGGTGGCGCTTGCTTGTTTTTAATTTTTATTTTTGTCATCAGTGTGTCATTCAGTTTTACTTAATATCTTGACTCGACATGATTCATAGATTTCCTTTGAAAAATTCCCAACACAAAAAAAAAAATGATTTGTTTTCGCTTTACAAAATCCCCAAAAAATAAATATACAAACGCATAGGAAAAATTCATACACACACACACACACACTCGCACAGTTAGGCAAGTACTTGTTTATACAAATGATTCTGTGAAAGTATTTTACCTATTATTCTCGTCGTCGTTCTTTGATTCATGAAAAAAAAGAATTGAGGCAATATAACCATTCATTTTAAATGAAATAAATGTATGTAAAAATCCTATAGCAAAAGGAATGAGGCAATACAGTTTTCAGAGATACCATATGATTTGATTAAATTCTACAATATTGTTTATATTCAAGCAAGCATATGTATGAATCTCACATACGTAGACTGTGTACAAAAGTTTTCCCGGCATTAAGAGTTGATGGGCTTATGGGTAAAATATATGTATGGGTAAAAATATGTTTGTCTATAATCAGCTGTTCGATTCGATTAGATATTTACAGTGTAGACAAGAAAACTATTTATAATAATAATTATTTATTGTGGAAAAGTCCGTGGTTATTTCCTGACAATCGACCAAACCTGAATTCTCTGATTCATAACAAAGATCAACGATCCCGCGATCGTAATACATATAAAAACAAGTAAGTAAAGTAGAAAGTCGGGCGGGGCCAACTATATCATACCCTAAACCATCATTACAGAATTAGTAATCATATTTAAGCATTTGTGGGGTAACATATAGGTCTGGGAGATAAACTGCAGTTGCATATTTAAGAAAATTAAGGGGTACATGTCTATGGGTGCTTTGTGTCAATCAGACTATAGCTCATAGTCAATGTTGCCAGGGAAAATGTTCGGTTTACCCTACATGGACAAAAAAAGTTCCCTACTTTCCCATACATTCCCAAATAATTTTCCCTACTAGATTTTTCGTTAAATTTAAAAATTTTTACAAAACAAAAATGGTTCTAAGTACATTATTATCTTAAAACACATATGCAACGTATATAACTTAGAATATAAATTTATATTACCACCACGGTTGCCACAGTTGGTAGAATTCTACCCAAATTAGTAATCTTTTTTGTTAAATCTCTATAAAAATAAAATTTTGGAAAAAGTTTCTATAAACAAATTTTTGTGAGAAATTTTTCTATAGAAATAAAATTTTGACAATAAATTCCATAGAAATAAAATTTTGAGAAAAAAATCCACAGAAATAAAATTTTGAGAAAATTTTTTATAGAAATAATATTTTGAAAAAAATTTCTATAGAAATACAATTTTGACAAAATGTTCTATAGAAATAAAATGTTGACAAAATTTTCTACAGGAATAAAGTTTAACACACATTGTTAAAGATCAAGCCTTGCCGGCTTCTAATTTCCTCCTCTAGAGCCACCAAAATGTAAAAATTATTACAAATTGTGTTGAGTGAAAATGTCCTACATTGTGGCCCTATGACCCTACAAGACGCTAAATATTAGAAAAACCCAACATATAGGGAATTTCCCCTACTTCTAGCAACACTGGCTGTGTTGATATTGCACCTACGGGGTTAGTATGCCACTAATATTGAGCCCATTATTAAAAAAGAGAAAATGGTTAAATTAGTGTGGGTAATAAATACAAATTTGTAAAAATCGAGCAATATTCTTATGTAAGAGCTACAAGTACGTATAAGTACGATCGGCTAGTACATCAAAATTTGAAATTTGAGTAACATCGGTTAATAAATAAGAGTATTATGACCAAATTTGGGAAAATCGAGCGATGCATATATATGGAAGCTATATCTAAATCTGAACCAATTTGCATAATATTTTACGGGTTTGATTAATACCACAAAAGGTTACCTTGTGCAAGATTTGAGTAAGATCAGTTAAGAAATGAGGCCTGAATGGTCAAACATAAGGTTATTTGAGGACGATCGGACTTAAATTGCGAGCTGTACTTTGTGCACAAAATTACATATACAGACAGACGGACGGACAGACAGATGGACATTGCTAAATCGACTCAGAATTTAATTCTAAGCCGATCGGTATACTAACAGATGGGTCTATGACCACTATTTCTTGGCGTTACATACAAATGCACAAACTTATTATACCCTGTACCACAGTAGTGGTGAAGGGTATAAATATTTATTGACTTCAATGACGAAATTAATTGAACGAACGTGTTTCATAAAAAATACTTATTGCCTTCAATCACGAATTTAAATGATAAATTATTTTTTAATTGAAATCACGGTAGGGATAATATCAATTACCACTTCAGGTTAAAAGTAATTGGTCCATTAATAATAATATTAATCAGTTTGTGAAAAAAATAATATTTAATTTTCTTAGTTTATCTTTATCTGAAGATTTTTTTTTAACTCCAATCAAAATCTTAATTAAAAAAATTATTGATATCTATTTTTCTGCACCCAATTAACAATATCATTAAATTAAAACATATTCATTAAAAATATAAATTGCAAATATTGTTCGTAAGTAATTAGTTTATATACAGAATGAAGTGAATAATCTAATTGAGCCTGAAAATAAATCGAGCAGCCATTTTGACCTAACCTATACACAGAGAAAAAAATATTTTTTTTTCGATTCAATTACAAAAAAATCCAATAAATTTTTAATTTAAATTTCTTCAACCACAGAAATGATAGTATCAATCGCCAACAGCAATGAAAAAAATTAATTGATCCAATTTTATTCATTCAACTGATTTTCGTTTTGATTAAAAAATTAGTTTTTAATTGAATTAAGATTTAAATTGAAAAAAAACATTGGCAATAATTTTTCCGCGTACGTCCATATTCAAGATGAATAAATATTCATGAATTTGCTCAATAAATTTTCACATTTTGACCAAATAAAAATCCAACTCAGAAATCAAATCAGAAAATTCATAAGAAAGTCCTAAATCATATGAACTCTTATACTCTATTACAAGATTATTATTTTATTAAAATAACTATAAATAAATGAATAATTTATACAATAAATAATTGATTGCCTCAATTAGAAAATTAATTTAATGTGCCGAAGAAATAATTGTTTTAAGTATAATCTTTATTTGTCATTAAATATGCGATTGACACTAATACATTCATGATTGAAGCAATTTCAATTAAGAGATTATTTAGGATTAATTAATTTCATTATGGAATAAGAAAACAAGTTTTTGTGTGTTCGCGTAGAAAACGAAGACCGGAAAGGTTATACCACAGTTTTCAGAGATTTATAGCACGGAAAAATTAATCATATTTGTTATATTGAGTAGCTTAACCAACGGAGGAAAAAAATGTTTGTCAAATTTATTTGGGCAAAGCCCTATAGACTGCAAGATGGTTGGATGGATGCACGTTTCGGAATTACCACATTCCTCATCAGCATCCCCTACTTGCAGCAAAACTATCAACCAATTATTTAATTAAATTTGTATATCCATATTCATATCTATAGTTAAGTTAAATATTCTAATATTGTACTTTAATCCAATGCGTCCAAAACTCACATTCACATATAAGGGTACTTCTTGTTGTGTTGGTTTTACAAATATAAATAAATAAACTAAATAAATAAATAAATTGTCGGGTAATTAACTAAACCCAAAGTGAACTACATTTGAACGTTCCGAAAAAGGTTTGTGATAGTCGGCTTATGCCTAAACAAATCTTTGTACAAACATCTCTCTTTTCCTTTGCCAATGTCAAATTATCGATTTGAGTACAGTTGGCTGGGTTTATTTCGGGAACAAAATTATTAAAATTATTATTAAATTTTAAGCCAACAAAAATTTCATTTGTTGTTCAAATTGTTTATTTTGCAACGATTATCTTAAAAAGGCAAACACATCTCTTTAACCCTTAAATGCACAAGATCACAGATTCCTCCGAAAAAAAATATAATATGCAAAATGGTAAAAAAAAATCTGCATTTTTTTCAAAAAATATTTTTATGTGTGTGTGTGTTTTTTTTTTTATAAAATAGTGGTTGTATTTTAAAAAATACAGTGCGCATTAAACTAAGTTGTTATTTACAAATAAACAATTTGATTGATAGAGATATTTTTACACTACACCCAGATAAGGAATATGATCACCCCAAACATGTTTCAAGAGCAAAATGTTATTTTTGACCGGTGAACATGGAACACTTTTGTCAAAAAAATGTTCTTTTTTCGGCAAACAAATACAGGGTTGCAGAAATCAGATACATAATTTTCGAGAAAATAACATTTTTGCGACAAACATGTTACATTTTCCCCGTCCAAAAATAACATTTTGCTCTTGAAACATATTTGAGACGATCATATTCCTTCTCGGGGTGTACACAGTTGTTTTTACCAACATTATGTTAAAATCTGGTAGATATTATTTATCTTCAAATTTATAGTTTTTTTTTGTATTTTTGCCGATTAATCAGACGTACTAGAAATTGTCCGGAAAACCATATTTTTATACCCTCCACCATAGGATGGGGGTATATACTTTGTCATTCCGTTTGTAACACATCGAAATATTGCTCTAAGACCCCATAAAGTATATATATTCTGGGTCGTGGTGAAATTCTGAGTCGATCTGAGCATGTCCGTCCGTCCGTCTGTTGAAATCACGCTAACTTCCGAACGAAACAAGCTAACAGACTTGAAACTTGGTACAAGTAGTTGTTATTGATGTAGGTCGGATGGTATTGCAAATGGGCCACTTTTACGTATAGCCCCCATATAAACGGACCCCCAAGTTTGGCTTGCAGATCCTCTAGGAGAAGCAAATTTCATCCGATCCGGCTGAAATTTGGTACATGGTGTCAACATATCATCTTTAACAACCATGCAAAAATTGGTCCACATCGGTCCATAATTATATATAGCCCCCATATAAACCGATCCCCCGATTTCGCTTGCAGAGCCTCTAAGAGAAGCAAATTTCATCCGATCCGATTGAAATTTGGTACATGGTGTTAGTATATGGTCTCTAACAACCATCCAAAAATTGGTCCACATCGGTCCATAATTATATATAGCTCCCATATAAACCGATCCCCCGATTTGGCTTGCGAAGCATCTAAGAGAAGCAAATTTCATCCGATTCGGCTGAAATTTGGTACATGGTGTTAGTATATGGTCTCTAATGACCATGCAAAATTTGGTCCACATCGGTCCATAATTATATATAGCCCCCATATAAACCGATCCCCCGATTTGGCTTGCGGAGCTTCTAAGAGAAACAAATTTCATCCGATCCGGTTGAAATTTGGTACATGGTGTTAGTATATGGACTCTAACAACCATCCAAAAATTGGTCCACATCGATCCATAATTATATATAGCCCCCATAAAAACCGATCACCAGATTTGACCTCCGGAGCCTCTTGGACGACCAAAATGCATCTGATTCAGTTGAAATTTGGTACGTGGTGTTAATACATGGTCTCAAACACCCGTGGACAATTTGGTCGAAATCGGTCCATTATTATATATAGCCCCCATATAAACCGATCCCCAGATTTGACTTCCGGAGCCCCTTGGAAAAGCAAGATCATCCGATTCGGTTGAAATTTGGTACGTGATGTTAGTATATGGTATCCAAAACCATGCAGGAATTGGTTTATATCAGTCCATAATTATATATAGCCCCCATATAAACCGATCCCCAGATTTGACCTCCGGTGCCTTTTGGAGAAGCAAAATTCATCCGATCTGGTTGAAATTTGGTACGTGGTGGTAGTATATGATATTTAACAACCATGCCAAAAGTGGCCCATATCAGTCCATAATCATATATAGGCCCCATATAGACCGATCCCGATATTTGGTTTTGGAGCCACTTGGAGGAGCAAATTCCATCCAAGTCAGTTGAAATTTGGTACATTGTGCTAGTATATGGCCGTTAACAACCATGCCTAACTAAGTCCATATCGGTCTATAGTTATATATAGCCCTCAGATAAATCGATCCCCAATCACAAAAAATTGGTCCATATCAAGTTCATAATTGTATATAGCCCCCATATAAGCGACCCCCGTACAATTTAGAAAACGATGTTAAGAAGTTTTAAGATACCACAACCCAAGTAATTCGATTGTGGATGACAGTCTTTCGTAGAAGTTTCTACGCAATCCATGGTGGAGGGTACATAAGATTCGGCCTGGCCGAACTTACGGCGGTATTTACTTGTTTAAAAACAGGCTTATAATATTTTAAACGCAATAAACTTAATTTCATTGAATTTGGCCAAAATTTTAAGACGTAAGATTTTTTTTGTATCTTAAAAGAAACAGTGCATATTTAAGGGTTAATGAAGTATTTGCCTTTAAATAGACAAAAGAAAACCTCGTAGATCTAAAATTTCGTTACCATATAAAGCCGAATTATTGGGTCAACACGATTATGATTCGTAAAGAATCGCACTTTGCTAAGACAAACGTGATCTTTCACCTCCTGTCTACGGTCAAATTGGTCTACGAATCGGTAGGCCATCCTAATTTGAACCTCTGCAACTACCAAAAACCATCCTCGTCACAAATATCATTGAAATGATGACGCCATTATCGCCACTTATTGAAACACCCTCGTATGTCTTAAGCTATGCCTTCGCGGTTGCATCCTTAAGTTGCCCTCAGAACACATAGGGTATAACAACTTTTAAATTTTTATTTATTGGATATTGGGTTGTATGATCAACATTAATCATGCGTAAAGGTGAATATTAAGTTCGCTAAAGTGAAATCTATATAAGTAAGAAAAAGGAATAAAATTATACATATTTGTTGCAAATTTTATTATAACTTGATGGGGAATAGCCCAAAGCAAATTTTTAAAAATTTTGTATACCTTAAAATGGATTATTAAAGAAAAGTAATCGTGAAAAAACGACGATTTTAGCTGCTAAACTCGAATTTAATACCCACCTTAAGTGAATAGATTTTCAATAAGGTTAGCTTTTGATGAATGTAAAAGTGAATAACTTTTCGCCTCGACAGATAACAGTGTGAATTACTTTGAATATCAGAATATTTTATACCATGAATTTTGATTTGATGACTCTGTTATGACCATGTTATTTTGGAAAAACAAACAAATAATTTCTACGTACTATTTTAGAGGGAGTAATGAATGGATAGGTGATCCTTATTTGTGTTTCATATATGTTTACAATGACATAGGTAATAATTCTCTCAAGAATTTATCATTTTGTTGTTGTTTTCTTTGAAATAAAATATGGCAAATATATTTATGGGCGTTCCCAATAATTTGCCATATTTTATAGTCACTTAATATTCCATTGTTTTGTTTTGTTTTTTATTTTCCTCTTACTGACTCATCCCTGGGGCATGACTACATATTGGCAAGTAATTTTGTTCAATTTCCCCGGTGTTTTTATATATATAACACATCCTACCCTTCCCCCATCAAATAGAGTACAATTTTTGGCAGGGGGAAAACAAAAGAAGAACATTTCAATTAAATCTCATTGAAGAAAACCTAAAGGAATTATACATAAACTAAAACAATGTTTATTTTGAGGGGGGTTAGTGATAAAGAGTATGGATGCTAAAGCTTCAAACATTCTACAGTATTTTGCTGATGTTGATAGAATAATTAACTTGAGAGAATTTCGAAAGCACTTATCATATTCTCTCTCTCTATGTTCGATAATAAATAAAGCTAATGAATTTAAAAATTTTCGAAACCCTATTGTCTGTGAGAATTTCGAAAACATTTTTTTTCTCTCTCTCTCTCTCTCTCTCTCTCTCTCTCTCTCTCTCTCTTCGATAATAAATAAAGCTAATGAAGTTTAAATTGTCGAAAACATATTTGCCTGTTATCAAAAGCGATTTATTTTGTATGGTTGACTTTTGTAGTTTTTAATATTCTTTTCTCTTAGTTAATTGCTTGCAAAAAGAGAAGAAAATGCATGGGTATTTAGGGGCTGTCTCTTTTCGAAAATCTTTTCGATTTTTTTCCTTTTTCGAATAAAGAAAGTATGTTGTGGCTAACAAACAAATTGCCAATGTCGTGTAGTTGCCAGTTGTAGATCGATCCCAATAACTAGGTTTTCTCTGTGTCCGTCGTCGCTCGGTCATTTGGTCTACTAAACATCTCCATTGTCACTCAATGCATTACGGTGGAATGATATAGAGTCAGTCCATAGCAGAGCATAATATTTTGGCAATTGGTATTGGTCTTTCGGACATTTTTTACAGTTTCATTTCTCTCATTCCGTTCAAATAGCGTAAGGCGTGCGGCACGCAGTTCGGTGGCACGGTTTGTACATTGTTCAAATCAGTTGAGTGGATCTCACTCGGAATCTATACAATCAGAGTGTATGTGCGCGATGTTCGTTATTACTTTTGGTGGCCATCAGTCATAGATTCTCAGCCCACATTGGCTGTGCAAGCTGTCTTGCCGAGCAGCAAAAAAAAAAACAGATTTGGAAATCTAAAGTATAACGAACGAACAAACAGACATCTCTATAACAAAAAAAAGAACATCCCGTTTTTTTCTAGTGGGTCTCAAAAGTAAATCTATTGGCAATTAAACTTAAATACATTAAAATCTACAACAATCAAAGAGTGTATCCGAATAATATAAAAATGAAACAAATTGAATATTATATTTTAATAAAAAAAAAAAACAACGAATAAACGGAAAATAAACCACAAATAATTATTATTTTAATCTCTAAATATTTTGTGAACCTAAAAATAATTCACCATATATTATGTTGGATACTACTTGGTCGTTGCTAAAAATACTACTCGTGTGCTTAAAATTATAGAAAAATTAAAATAAGAAAAAACGAAACTAGTGGATTTTCATCTAAAAAGTGTACTAAATTCTAAATTATACAAAAAAAATATCAATAAATTTACATCTCCTTCGCCATTATTCATTGGCAATAATAACTATCAAAGAATGAATGATAGATCTTCCAGGCCGGGGACCTAGACAAAATGAATACCAAAGCTTTTGATGTCTTTTGGTAGCTGGTCAATGAAAAAAAAAACCCTGTTTATGTGTGACATAATTTACTTAAAAAAAATTTTCGAACATTATAGTGAAAAACGAATGAAAAAAAGAATTCATTTCGATATATTTTCTTTTCTTACACTTTCTTCTTCTTTCTAATCCGTGCAATCGTGTAGACCCTCAAAAATGTATTAGCTTGTTGGTGTGTGCGTGTATGTGTGC
Source organism: Haematobia irritans (assembly GCF_050003625.1). Taxonomy (NCBI): domain Eukaryota; kingdom Metazoa; phylum Arthropoda; class Insecta; order Diptera; family Muscidae; genus Haematobia; species Haematobia irritans. Next base: position 6,753,966 of record NC_134398.1, read on the forward strand.
ATAAGTGTTTGTAGCTGTGTGTGTTACTGGTTTGGCTTTTCTCTTCTCATTGTTGGCTAAGATATAGACTACAACGTTGAGAACATATTTCTCATATTGAGAACGTATAAAAAAAGAGAGAGAGGGAGGGAGAATGAATCTTAAAACACATAAGAGCAGCAACTATTTTCTATATTGTACGAATACACAAGAGCATAGTTAAATGAATCGATGAGTGAATAGATGGATCATCGAAATGAATTTGAATTTTCTTTTTCGAAATTCATTTGGCAAATATGAGAGTAATGTTGAATCAATACAAGTATATATGACAATAAATTGTACTGGAAACCTAGCGAAAAACTATCGTTTTCAAAGTTTTTTTCAGTTCCCAAAACTTTAGACAATTTAAAAACAATTCCACATATGTATATTAGATCTCAATTATGATTTGCTTACCCATAAGTTTTGCTGGAGCTGGAAAAAATAATAAACAAATTTCACGAATAACTTTATACAAAAAGTTTATTATTTGTAATAAAACGATAAAAAAAAATTGGAAACTGAATAGGTTTGTTGTGTATGACCTAATAGAGATGGATCTCAAGTAAAATGTTTATAAGGGCCATAGGTGAAAACGCAGCTTTAAGTTGTTCAAAGATTGGAATTGATCACTTTAGTTGTGACTTGTCGATGAAAAAATGAAATATGAGATCACATAGGTAATAACAGTTGATACTGGAACTAAATAAGTCATACGGATGTACCCTTTAGACAGCAGCTATGAATATTTTAAAGAAAATGGGAAACGTATTGCCCATGCAACATACACTGCCTCCATTCATTGAAAATCAACAATGGGAGAACAATATAGAGATCGGGTTTTTATGGATTCTATTTCCGTAAAGATCTAAAAGTGGAATATTAGGGTAATAGATGGAAACGTAACTTCAATCTGGTCAATATTCCTTTTTTAGACATTTATTTAATGTGGATCTCAGTTTAGTTGTGACCTGTTGCAGGTCCAAAAAGTGAAATATGCTACCACTACACACAAAACAAAATTCTCTTTCAATCACGAAATTAATGGATCCAATTACTTTTTTAATTGAAATGTCTTCAATCACAAAAATGATAATAACATTTTTAATTGGACATTAAGAAAATACTTAATAAAAAATTAATTGATTTTATTAGCAAATATCAATTAATTTTTTAATTGATTCAATTAAAAATTTAATTGATGTTGATTGCAACACTCAATTAATTTTTTTAATTAAAAACGTAACTATTTTCAATAATTTTCTTAACTAACTTAGTGGTTTTAGTTTCATTAAAAAATTGATTCTTTGTAATGAATATTTAGTTAAAAATTAAAAAAAAATTACATCACTTTTTTCACTGACTTACTTTTCCGAGTTTGATTAAAAAGTTAATTGTATCAATTATTTTTTCAATTAGAAATTTTAAAATTTTCAATCATTGACATAATTAACTTAATGTTTTTGTCTTGATTAAAAAGTTAATTGTGTCAATTAATTTATTATTTGAAAACATTGTGAACTTCAATCAACTTTTTAATTGGAAATATTTTGGTGATGTTTTTTTCTGTGTATGTATTAGTAATTGATACTGGATAGTGTTGGGCATTATAGTTCAGTGTAGTGATAACTCACTTCAGCTCTTTTCAGATCAACGAACTAGTTCGGTCAGATAGTTCATTTCCGGTCAGTGACTGGTTCAATTCAAATTCTGTTTTTGCTTTCTTCCAGTTCATCATAGATGAAACATATTAGCCTTGCGAAAAGAATCCCGAACAGCTTATGTGCAAAAAAGACCGATATGAGCGTACACAGAAAAAAATATTAGTTGTCTACAATCACGAAATCAATTGATCCAATTGATGAAATATCTTCAATCACAGAAATGATAGTATCAATCACCATAGTCAATTAAAAATTTCATTGATCCAATTAATAAGATTAATTGATATAATTAATTTTGTGATTGATTTTTGCTTCAATTGAACAATTTGTTGAATCGATTAAATTTTTAATTGATAATTTTTTTAAAATACAATTAAAATTTTGGGGTTATTTTTTTCTGTGTAGAGGCAGTAAATTTTCAGAAAATTTTATCAAGGAAAACGAAAATATCTGAGCGAACAAACTGATACAATGTGCTTAATTAGCTAAACTGACATGGTGAACGGAAAAGAACGATATATGTGAACTAGTTCAGCTCGCTCAATTCAGTGAACCGTTCAATTGAACTACTTCGTTCGCGAACTACCCAACTCCAGTATTACTGGAACTGAATAGGTCATACTAACTTAGATAGCAATTGCTGAATATTCAACAATTGGGGGAAATAATGACCCTATAAGCATAAGCGTAGTAAGGCCTCTGGGGGGAGGGCTTAGCCCCCTTCAGAAAAAAATTAGCCCCCCTCTAGAATGTGAAAACCTATATATGATTTTCAATTATATATTGTTACTGTAGTATAGATAGGGGGGCTATAGCCCCCCTGGTTAAAAATGTCTAGATACGGCAATGCCTATAAGCTTAATTTTTTTGTTGAAGTTAAATATCAAAATTTGAAGCCAAATTGTTCTGTGGATAATATAAATGTATGGTGTAGTTTTCTGGGGATCAGCTCCCCAACAATTGAATTACTGGATTTTAGAAAACAAGTTCACCGAATGGCTTCATTGTATTTTTCAGGCCCATTTAGTAAAACATGAACGTATTGCTTTAATTCCATTTTGCGTCTATTGCCTTTAGATATACTGATTGGCTACAGTACGGAAGCAGCTCTTGTCTAAAATATAATACACAAATAATGCGATTTTTGATGTGGAGAATTTTGAAACACCAATTCCCAAGATTTTAGCTAGACGGATGGATATAACAAGATCGCTGAAAGAAGGTTTTTTTTTATCAAAATTTTAGATTAGACAAAATCATCTTTTGCATTAAAAGAAAGTTTTCTACATAATTGTTTAGAGTCATTTATAAAATAAGGAAATTTCGTTTGGGAATATGATTAAAAATATATGGGCATTAGTTGGGGGAAACCTTATATACCAATGTTTTCCAAAAAACATGCAAATTGTTAGCATCTCTTAAAACATGTTTGAGGTCATATTCTCATATTCCCTCTTTGCGCGCAGTTCACTTTTTGTTAATTTTCTATAAAAAAAAAGATTTAAAAATAAGAAACTATTTCTTTTAATATATTCTAAGATTTAGATTTTTTCTCTAATATCTGTAGTTAATAGCCATAGCGATTGAAATCCAAACATGTTTCCAAATGTTATTTTGGGGCTGTAAATATGTAACATGTTTGCAACCATGTAATATAATAATGTATCTGATAACGGCAACTATTTATATGTTTGCCGATAGAACCACATTTTTGCGATAAAACTGTTCCATGTTCACCGTTAAAAAATAACATTTTGCTCTTGAAACATGTTTGAGATGATCATATTCCATATCTGCGTCTAGCAACGAAATATTCAGCCAATTAAATTAAATCATTATTGTTGCTACTTGTTTGCTCTGTTTTGTGCAAAAAGGAAAATAAAGAAAAACAAAAAATTAAAAAAAAAAAAATATGGCCAAACATGATTAATTGTTGTTGGCTTTTTCAAACCACCGACGAAAAGATCTCCCACTTTTCTACGTACTACTGGGAAAACATTCAGCGTGCCACCAAAAAAAAAAACATACACACACCTCTCAAACACCAACACAAAGAAAGATTCAGCAATAATAACAGACCCACATTTCTTCTACTCGAACTCGTATGTCAATTGATTAACGAAAGCCCACTATCAACATTCGGAGATCATTCGTTTCGTATTTCAAAATTTTTGACAGCAACAATAACAACAATAAACCAGTGACGACATGCATGGATATAAAATCAATTAGCCACAACAACAGTCATAAGCCTCTTGCAATCCAATAGATCATTTACTCTGAATGTGTTATGTTTGAACTTCAATCATTGAACTCATTGACAAGGATATTGAAGTGAGAGAGACAGAGTGAGGGGGTATTACTTACAACATGCAATTTGTCAAAAGTTCTGTGCTCTTCTTTGGCATGTTTCTATCATTCTATGTGGTTTTCATATTTTTCTATTACCACTACCAGCAATACGTACATAAAGCCCCAACAACTCATTGAAGGCTGATGGTGAAACTCTGGAATATTTGGTATGTGTTCGTTTTGGAAAGAAGAGAAAAACAAAATTTGCCCTTTCCACCAACCCTGCGTTTAGATTCTATCCCTTAAACCAAGCTATTCTAAACATGCGTGTAATTTACCTAATAATGTACTTACCTGGGATTGCATGACTCTTTTTTAATCCTCCCACCTCTCTTTTTCACTGTCTCTCTCTCTCTCTCTTTGTATGTCTATGTTTCCCAGTGATTTCCTAGTTTATCTCGCATTTGATTGTTAAAGAGATTGATTGTGTGGTAGAATTTATAAACATTTGTCTCATACTTTAAACATCAACTGTATAACTGACTGACCGTTTGTCTGGCTGACTAGCCATCATCCAAACAAACACCCACCCACCCACACTTGTATGTTTGCCATTGAGCTTTTCATTTGCACATCACAATTTTAGTTTTATTTAATTTTGTTTTTTTGTTCGTATTTTTTCTGGTGGTGTCTTTCTCATGCTCGACAATTGTACAACAACCTGAAAATATTTTTGGGGTTTATTACACATTTTCTTGAAGGCAAAATAAAATATATAATATTAGGGTGTATCGCTAAAATTTCTAAACATATCTTCAAATTTAACCAATCGATTTTTGATGATTTTTAAATTAATCGATTTGCTGGACATAACAATAAAGGCTTCCGGTAGATGAAATTCTCATGGCATGTGTTTTCGAAGTGAGATTTTAGAAAAATATTCTCCTCTTTTAAATAATTCATTTCCTTAAGTCAAATAAAAATGTTTTAAAACTATCACGGGTTTTTGTAAAACTTCATCTCAATGAAATGGAAGATTTTTTTCTACTTTGCAACACCAAAATACATCATCTAGCATTGATTTGACTGAAATTCTAATTTGTTATATACTAAATTTTTTCTCAGGACCGAAATTTTAGACAAGGTTTCCTTGTGGTGGTTTGCTCTTACTCTCCAAAATAATATTATTGATAATATTATTAGTTATGAAAGGAAACTTTAAATAGAAATAATCGAAAATTTTTCCAATGTCTTCTTTCAGAAAGGTAATGAAACAAGTTGTAGAACTTAATATCGAAGTAAACTTCGTTTTTTCTTAATCCCAAATTCAATTAACATTTGTCAAAGTACGTAAAGAGAGCGATCATATGGACTAGCACACAAACAAAAATTTCTCTCTGCCCATGCCTGATTAAAATGCACTTTACTAGCCTTGTTTGCAGTGTTGCCAGTATTGGGGATTTTTCCCCAAATCGGGGATGTTTTTTCGTCGATGGGGACAAAATTTTTGAGTTGGGGACTTGGGGATTTGGTGGGGAATTTCCACAAATTTGGGGATTTTTGTGGGGAATTTTCGATATTTGTTCAGTATACGAGTAATTATCACAGTAAGAACTATGGTTTATATGAAATTCTTTACATGCTTAAAAAAAGGCTTAAAGAAGTACAGAGATTCTCAAAAAAATAAAAAAACTTTCCTCCTCTTTATTCCACGGAATTTATTTGGGTGGCCCAAGAGCTTCTTTACAATTTACTCTTTTTCCTAAGAAATTTTTTACTATTGTGAAATTATTTCGTAAGGACTCATATGCGTACATCACTGATTTTGAACATGTATCCCATATCCCGCACATACAGAGTAGAGTTCATATCGGGACAGCAACGCATTTTGATCGATAAGTCAATTTTATTTCTTGACTATATGTTGACCGAACTCCCATTTTTATTTCTCGAGCGAGGATTTGCATAAGATGACTCGATGACTCTTTATACCAATGAGCACCCGTTTCCTGGTTTTGTGTTGTGAAATCTTCATTCAATTGCACATTTTTATTTTATTTATTTTAATTAAAAAACTTGCCAAACATTTCTTGGGGATTTTTATGGGGAATTTTAAATTAAATTGGGGATTTTTGGGGATAAAAGCGATCCATTTTGGGGACAAGAGCTCGGAAAATACTGGCAACACTGCTTGTTTGTTATGTTGGGTAAATGAGGGAATTTTCTCTGAGAGTAAATTTAATATCACAGCCTTATGGAAGTTGATTTAATGTTAAAAAGAGTCTCAGCCTATCGATTTATCTCTCTCTTACTCTTAAAATAAATGTGAGCACTATGAGCTGATAGTGCAGAATTATAAAAGAAGAAAGAAAAGGAAACAAATTGAAGAATTGTTAAAATTAAATAGTAAAGATATTAAATTATATTTCTTGGTCTATAAACATGTTCAGATACGAATTTCGAAAGTTTGTCTATACTGTCATACATTCAATCTTAGTATTATAAGCTCTACACATTAAAAATCCATTGAGATTTGGGATCTCTTTTTATAATTCAAATTATAAAGTTCAAATGTAATTGAAGTGGATTTTGGAAGTGTAATGTGAATGTCATATTAACTTCCAGCAAAAAAAATGGACGTTCTTCTCAAGGCACAACTTTAAAAGAACTTCCAAAAACGCTCTTTCAAAGATGTTCTTTATTTTAAATGCACAGGAAGTTAATTTGAGTCAATTTCTTTATAACTCGTTTTTTTCATATTTTTATTTTGTTTGTGTTTCAAATAGGTTAAAAACAGATTAAGAATTAATAAGATGGTATAAGTTATTTAAATTTAGCCGAAAAAAATGCTAAATCCTTTGTAGAAAAATTTCGAATTTTTGAAAATATTTGATCACAAAAGTTCCAGACAAGCGTTGTAATGCATTAAAAATCATAAAAAAATTTAATAAAAATTATTTATTTGTCAAAATATCACAAAATTTCTTAATTCACACCACTACCGGATCCAAAAAGAACATTTTCACTACTTTTTTGGCGACGCTTTTTTTGCTGGGCCATTAATATAAATATGCTTATACAACATTCACATCACAAAATCCACTTTAACTACACCCAGAAAAAAGTGACCCCTTCTTTAAGTTAAAATGAACTCATTGTGAAGAAAGTTGAACTTCGTATAGCGCCAAAGACATTTTTATTTGTTTGAACGATGTGATTTTCGTAGAAATTAGGAATAATGCATTCCATATATTAGTTAACATTTTCCTATATTTATATACCACTATACTACAGAATGAAAAAAAATTAACTAATTTGAATTCATATATGGAATGATTTTATTGAAATTTTTTCATTCATTTCGACAAATCTTACACATTTGTGGTAAAACTTTTACTTCATAATTAGAACTGCTTACCTTCGTTTTTAAATACAATTTTATGTATTTCTATAAACAATTTTATCTTCAATAAAAGACATGTTTTATTAATATATTGAATATATTTATTAAGAATCAACAGCATCGAATCTCTTTGAAATATTAGTTTATTATTCCACTATTTCCAATTTCCGTGTGATATTATCAACTGTAAAACGCACTTTTTCTTCTTCTTGTACTTTTCACTTTTAATAAGTTGCTGCCTAACGATTTTGTCCTCCTTTTACAATTTCAATACCTACAAAAATAAAAAATCATAAAACATTTTTGTTGCAAAAGGTTAGCGTCACTGAATATTACCTGATAATTGAAGATTCCAAAATGAAGACAAATGAACGGGTTGTTATTCTGCTGGTGTTTTCTTTCTTTATACACTATCACGAACATTGGTAGATTTATTTAAAAAAACGAAAAATTTTCTCACTAATTTAAAATAACAAATATTTTATATATTTTATTTGTTATTTATTATATTATTTTACCATATTATTTTTTAACAATCTCTCCGTATACCAAAACAACGCGATTCCAACTAAAAAAACAACCGACGCGCAAATATATCGATTACACCCACGCGCAAACACATCGATTACGATGACAGGTATCGATTACAGGTAGACAATAGAAAATTAGGAAAATTTCCTATATTCTAACAAGTGTGTTTCCTTAAGTTTTGAAAGGATTGCATACTTCTTAGTACGAATGAACTAAAATATTTTTCTATGCCAAGTGTTGTTCGTATGTATGAAAAACTTTCTATTATAAAGGAAGTCGCAATTATCATTTTATAAGAAATTTTACTAATTTTGAGGAAACTTGGTTTTAGTTCGGTTTTTGTTTATTTTTACGAATGCTTTGTTATCGGTGAATAAAATTTTCTTTTTCAGTAGTAAATTCTTATACCCAGTGAAGAAAATAGTATGTGTAAAATTCCATGCCTTATTCTAGTTAATGAGCTATTCCTAACTGCTTACAGTTTAGGATTTTTTTTACTGAAACGAGTAAATTTTATTATTTTTCACAAAAATTTACCTTAATGGAAATAAAATGGATAAACTATATTGATGAAAATTGTTTCCTTTAGTTTCGAAGGCACTTTTTTCTGGGTGTAGATTTACACTTTCATTTGCTTTTTAAAATGAGATTTCAAATCTCGAAAAATGTGGATTTTGAGGGTAGTATATAGAGCCTATTATCTAAATTCACACGAAACATATTTATCAACACATCCCAATATTTCTACATATTTCTATATATTGCTGTCTGGCAACATGTATACCACTATAAAATTGGAACATTATCACCAGGGCACATGAACGCCAAGGAAATTGACCCAAAATGCAAGCTATTGAAGAATACGCTGTAACAGGTGTTTTTCTATATGAATTTTCATTAAATTGCACTTTTGTTGAATAAAATAAGAAACCATTATTGTATGGTGAGCATATATCATCCAAGTTTATTACAATTGTGGTTTATCAGTCGAAATGTATGGAAGATTGAAAAATGATCTCTAGACGATCAGAATTTCATATATAAAAATTGATTTATTATGGTCCTATATTAACAAATAAACTTCACGAACATAGAATATTTTCGTAGAAGTCAATATTAGAGGTCTGCACAATTCCATTTGTAAATGCAGAGTTCACACCCAGAGAAGGAATATGATCACCTCAAACATGTTTTAAGAGCAAAATGTTACTTCTGGGTGGTGACCATGTAACATGGTTTTCCCAACCATGTTATTTCCTCGGAAATCATGTATCTGATTTCGGCAAGCAGGTTATATTTGACGAGAAAATAACATTTTAGTGACAAACATGTTACATGGTCACCATACAAAAATAACATTTTGCTCTTGAAACATGTTTGAGGTGATCATATTCCTTCTCTGGGTGCACGTGTACTTACTACATGAGTACATCTATTTGAGAGAGTCGCAAAACAATTGGTACACATTTTGATGAACACCAAAAGCCACGAGTAACTTCTTGTTGCTACTCTGATGTCTTCACTACCAACAAACACATATTCCTATTTCTCTCTTATAGAAGTGTACTCAGAGTGATCACGTCGAGTATGTTGCGAGAACAAAACTTCATAGAGTACTCCATGTACCACGTGCAGTTTCAGAAATACAAAAAAACAGTTACTCTCCATAATATATGTTTTGGTTTGTTTTAAAGAACGGCAAACATTAAGGTAAGGTGACATACATAAATATATGAAATATGTGATATACATACATATCTATGATTAATAATAATGGAAAGTTTTACTTCGCACATAACTGAGAAATACTTGTGGTACCACGTGAAGTGAAGAAAATCCATGTTGTACTTTTTCTCAAGTACTTACATTTTTATTGTTCCTTTTTTTCGGAACACATATTGTTTCGTATAAGTACTTGGTGGTATTTGACAAGCAAGTGTTCTCTTCACTTCACTACTTGCGCTCTGAGAGAAAGACAGTGTATGTACTATATTCGACAGCGAATTGCATACATGTAGTGAAAAGTTATTCGATGCAGACCTCTAGTCAATAGCGTTGTTATGCGTAAAGTGTCGTGGAAATAATGTGGTACTACAGTTCCTTGGATAATGCTGTTTATGAAATTATTCACATACATATTCACAGTCCCTTGCACTCACCAACTTACTCTACACATGCTTGTACGTGATAAATATGTCTACTCTCGTGAGAGTGGGTGAGCAGGAGATATGAAAGTTTTTCTTCAGTGATTGTACGAGAGATCGGCTATTCACTTCGTAATTGAGTTGCTACCATAAATATTGTTCATAAGCGTGTTTAATTAAAATTGTCTATCGTGAGTGTTGTATGGTTCGATCAAAACTCTTGCATAAAACCCGTGGACCGGTTTATCTTCTTACACCGATGGCCGGTTTTCATGAAAATCTCATTTTCGGTGGAACGCTAGAACCAGTCTTTTGAAGCCTCAACAACCGGTTTTCGGTTTTTAAATTTTCATTTTAAAATTGCCAATTTAATGCTAAATACATCTGGGCATTTTGAATGAAAAGACTTCCAAATATCTGCAACGTACACTTGAATTAAACAAAATTGTATCCAACTTTTAATAAACTCTCGAGTTATATTTTCTTTGATTTTTTATGACAATAAAATTAGATTTTCCTTTCAAAATTACGTGTGTTTGTAAAAACCGGTTGCCGATTATTTGTTTTAAAAAATTTCATCCACCGCTTTTGGAAAAATATCCGGTTTTTAAAACCGAAGAAACCTGGGTTTTTGATCACTTTAGTATTTGTGGTACACCCACCAGAGAAATATGATTTCGTCAAACCAGTTTCAAGAGCAAACTGGTATTTGTGGACGGGGAGCATGTACACGCAAAAAAATAATTCTTTCCTCCCAAACGAAATTTTAGACAAACAAAGTTCGTTTCTCATTTGCTTTTCGTTGAAAGGAAGTGTATTTGGAAGAAAAGTATATACTTTTTGTGATAAACGTTTATTCTTTTCCAGGATGTAAAAACAATTTCAGAAAGACTAACTCAAAAAAAAAAATTCTGGCTAATTACATTTTCCCTCACATCTTTCTCACTTCCACGTAGTTTTTTAGTTCTTAGCACCTTTTTCTGTAATACAAACAATGTAGAAGAAATTATACGTTTTTATAAATTTTTATTTTTTTTTTTACATTTCGCCTGGACGGAGAATCGAACCGCGGACCATGCAATTTGTAAGCCAACACACTATCCACTGAGCTATGTAGCCGTTATTGTCATCAATAGAAAATTATCCATATAATTTATATTTATATAGCATAGCTTGCGGCGCCCACGAGCCGTTTAAATAAAGTTTATTTAACAGAAAAGTACATTTAGTTGGGCACCGTGGAGCAGTGGTTGCTCCACTTGCATGCCAAGGGTCGTGGGTATGATCCCTGCTTCGACCAAAGTTTTTTTTTTTTTTTTACATATAGTCCAATATGGTCGGAAGATTCCGAAAAAATGTTCAACATTACATTCTACTATATAAAATTTTTACTATGAACTGTAAAATGTGTCTTATTAAAGACCTAAAGTCACAAAAGAACAGTGTTTGATATAAACGAAATGGACTGTGTTGTTGTTTCAAAAATAATTTTTTTTTTATTGAAAAAATAAAAATTTTGTAAAAAAACGAATTTTTTTGGTGATAAACGTTTAAAATTTTCGAAGCAATTCAAATAACTCTAACAAAAGAAAAACGTTTTCGGTACACGTTTTCCAAACGTTTTTTTTTCTTTGCGTGTAAAATGTAAAATGTTTGACATTTTAATTTCTCTGAAAATACTTATCTGATATCGACAAGAAAAAAATATTATTCAGACAAAAATGTGCCGTGTTCCTCGTCCAAAAATAACATTAAGCTCCTGAAGGTTATAATATTCCTCCTGTGTTCTGTAATTTCACTTGGGTGCATAACTAACATATAATTTGGATTGGACCTTGTCCCTCGTGGGGTTTCGTGGAATATATGTCTGTGATCTGCGTGAGTGAATTCTATTTTTGCAGTGTGTTTTTACACTTTCACATTAATGAAGCGAAGCTCTATTGTTCTCATAGTGTATATCTCCTTGAATGCCTTTTACTACTCTTGATAATTTATATGGTGAATCATTGTATAAGATACTGTCTATCTGTCTATCTGTCTACTGGTCTACCTTTCCAACAATGCCATTCCCAAAAAAAAAATGTTGGCTTTCTTTAATGATGACCATTTGACCTAGCCTTTAGAAAGATGACCAACAAATATTATGTGAATGCTTGTGTTAACCTATTTACTAGTTTCCTTCCTGCCTGATTTCCGTCCAGAGCTATATAGTTCTTCCACCCTCCCACAATGATTGATTAAGTTAAGAAAGAACTATAAAAATATCCCAAACACACATTCGCACTCACAGTTGGATGGTGGTTCATACGTCCACGAGTAACACAAACACACAGAGACGACGGTGAACTATTCACACTATAGCTTACAAACGGAAACGGATAGTAAGAGAAATTCATGTATTTTCCCTTTAGCTTTAAATTAGTTCCTGTCCATAACAATGACATAAAGTTCGTAAAAAATAAACGCCAAACAATCAAGCCAAAACAACAACAGCAACTGTCCAAAGTCCAAAGCAGAATAATCGAAAACGAAATAAAATTGTGTCATTCCAGTCATAATTTACATTGATGACAATGCCGATGAGGATAATGATGTTGATGACGATGTTCTTGAAACCGATGATGACGACGACAGCAATTGCAAGCAGCAGTTAGAATTTCTTTTACAACTATTGTTTCAACATCAACAATACGTATTAGTGGAAAGAAATAAAAACAAAAAACCTAAAACTTCCCAACACTGACATCGAAAAGAGAAAACCAAAAGAGGTGGGAGAATCGAAGAGAGCTAGAGAGTAAGAGTCTTTAAGCTGGATTCACCGAAGAAAATATAAATGAAACAAAAAAGCGCCGAGTCTAGAATGCCGTACAAATCAATTTTTAAAAATTGTTCGCGTTACAGTGAAGATATTAAAATCACAATACTAAAAATTAAAAGAAACATCGACAAAATAAAATAACGGAAACATCCAACAGCACGAAAAAAAAATAAAAATAAAAACACAAGTGCATACATATAAAATAAGCTACTTATATATGCATATTTAAAAAAAAGATAGATATATAGACATAAATAAAATTTTATTTTCTAACAAAATCCCCATAAAAAAAAATAAAAAAAACACACACACAAAACGATTAAGAGATACTAAACGAAGCAAAAATCAAAATATCTATCCCAAGGAGAGCATCAGCAATAGTAATAGCCGTAGAAGTCTAATAGAATAGGGAGAAAAACGTATCAATCTCATAAAGCCAAAATCACCCAGTACAGTATATACAAACACACACACGCTCACGCTTGGGAGAAGAGGATCCGACAACGAGCAAATGCCCCCAAGCAGTATTGCCGCAGATGATATCCAAGATATACAGCAATTGAAGAAGTCAATGAAAAATTGTCGAAAACATAAAAGACTAAAGTATTCCAGAATAAATAGCAGAAGCAAATTTATTGTTTTTCTTTGTAAAAATCACCAATTATTCCTGTAATTAGATAAAATTCACAAACGGAGGTCATGCAACAGGCTTCTGATTCCTCGCAACAACAACAACAGGCGAATGGTGGTATTGGTTTAGGATTAGATACAGCGGCAGCCAATGCCTATGGCAATAATCAGAATGCTGGCAAGAGAACAACAACAATAAGCGGTGGCCGTTTTGATTTTGAAGATGGTGGCACCTATTGCGGTGGCTGGGATGAGGGTAAGGCCCATGGTCATGGTGTTTGTACGGGGCCTAAACATCAAGGAGCCTTTGCCGGCGCTTGGAATTATGGATTTGAGGTGTCCGGTGCATATTTGTGGCCAAGGTAAGTTGAAGACGTTGAATAAGTTGACAACATTAACAATAGTATGTTAAGATAGGGTTTACAGATACAAGCAAATATATAAAATAAAACAAGTATATACGGCCGTAAGTTCGGCCAGGCCGAATCTTATGTACCCTCCGCCATGGATTGCGTAGAAACTTCTACCAAAGACTGTCATCCACAATCGAATTACTTGGGTTGTGGTATCTTTAAACTTATTAACATCGTTTTCCTAATTGTGAGTTAGTCCATACGTGGTATATATAAGACAAATAATTACGAATCGACATGGACTTTTGCACGGTACGTAGAGAGTCAGAATTGTCATATGGGGGTCGCTTATATGGGGGCTATATACAATTATGAACTTGATATGGACCAATTTTTGTGTGATTGGGGATCGATTTATCTGAGGGCTATATATAACTATAGACCGATATGGACCTAGTTAGGCATGGTTGTTAACGGCCATATACTAGCGCAATGTACCAAATTTCAACTGACTCGGATGAAATTTGCTTCTCCAAGAGGCTCCAAAACCAAATTTCGGGTATCGGTTTATATGGGGGCTATGTATGATTATGGGCTAATATGAACCACTTTTGGCATGGTTGTTAAATATCATATACTACCACCACGTACCAAATTTCAACCAGATCGGATGCATTTTGCTTCTTCAAAAGGCACCGCAGGTCAAATCTGGGGATCGGTTTATATGGGGGCTATATATAATTATGGACTGATGTGGACCAATTTTTGCATGGATATTAGAAACTATATTCCAACACCATGTACCAAATCTCAGCCGGATCGGATAAAATTTGCTTCTCTTAGAGGCTCCGCAAACCAAATCGGGGGATCGGTTTATATGGGGGCTATATATAATTATGGACCGATGTGGACCAAGTTTTGCATGGTTGTTAGAGACCATATACTAACACCATGTACCAAATTTCAGCCGGATCGGATGAACTTTGCTTCTCTTAGAGGCTCCGCAAACCAAATCGGGGGATCGGTTTATATGGGGCCTATATATAATTATTGACCGATATAGACCAATTTTTGCACAGTTGTTAGAAACCATATACTTACACCATGAACCAAATTTCAGCCGGATCGGATGAAATTTGCTTCTCTTAGAGGCTCCGCAAGCCAAATCTGGAGATAAGTTCATATGGGGGCTATATATAATTATGGACCGATGTGGACCAATTTTTGCATGGTTGTTAGAGACCATATACTAACACCATGTACCAAATTCCAGCCGGATCGGATGAAATTTGCTTCTCTTAGAGGCTCCGCAAGCCAAATCGGGGGATCGGTTTATATGGGGGCTATATGTAATTATGGACCGATGTGGACCAATTTTTGCAAGGTTGTTAGAGATCATATACTAACACCATGTACCAAATTTCAGCCGGATCGGATGAAATTTGCTTCTCTTAGAGCAATCGCAAACCAAATTTGGGGGTCCGTTTATATGGGGGCTATACGTAAAAGTGGACCGATATGGCCCATTTGCAATACCATCCGACCTACATCAATAACAACTACTTGTGCCAAGTTTCAAGTCGATAGCTTGTTTCGTTCGGAAGTTAGCGTGATTTCAACAGACGGACGGACGGACATGCTCAGATCGACTCAGAATTTCACCACGACCCAGAATATATACTTTATGGGGTCTTAGAGCAATATTTCGATGTGTTACAAACGGAATGACAAAGTTAATATACCCCTCATCCTATGGTGGAGGGAATAAAAATCTTTGTATTAATCTGAATAGTCTTTGCCTCTTCTGGAACTCATCGCAGTATTCACTACACAACACACGTTCTTCAGATCTCTCAGAAAAAATAGTTGTTTTGACTCATACGTGAGAACAGTGTTTTCGGATACTGATAGAAAAGCGCAAAGAGCTGATTTTCCTGCAGAACATCTCATTTGTGGGCAATTTTTGATAGCGATGGCCTACATGCACAAAACGATATTTGCGCTAACTTCTCATTAGCTCGATACTTTGACTACCAAGGACAATTTGCAGAATTGAAGATCTTATATGTTTCATGCAATACGGGTTTTTCGTTCTCGTAAGTATGGTAATTTCCACACGAAATTAACATAAAAGACCCAAATTGAATCATCCCACACCGCCACATATACACTAAAGGCTATGGAAATTTGCTTTAACCAGTAATGAAACATATGTCTAGTTAGGTTTGTGGAGATTGGTATCTGGCATTTTCTTTTCAATAACTTAATAATACCAGAGAGCAGGAAATACAAGAGAAAGAAAATTGCTTTTCTGCGAAGAAAACAAATTTCAACCGTATAGATGTCGCACAATGACCGCAGTGTTTTGGTATTACCGGCGTTGCGGTCGAAGCGTTGCATTGATAAATTAACTATACAAACATCGTCAGTTATAATTTCAAATTCTCTGCCAAAAATTTAATAGAATGAAAACATTTAAAACACAGGAAATTTGTTATTAAAAAGTAGGTTCTCCTATTTTCCTTAAGTTTCGTAAAGGCGGCAGAAAACAGAACTGGATAACGCCGACGCAAATCGTTGATAGTTGAGATAAACGCCGACAAAAACTGCATGATATTGCATGAAATTTTCCTCATGACTGTCACCTACTGACGCAGTCTCGGTTCACAGTTTCCTTTCTGATAATACGAATTCGAGTACAAAAACATCCCCCATTTAAGAATTTTTTGTACATTTGGGAGGATTTTTAGGGGTAACATTTATTTGACAAACACTGCTGATATTGGAGAAATTTTTCTCAAGACTGCCACCTACCAGGGATGAAAAATAAAATTTTTAAGAAAGTACAAAAAAGGTATTTTTTTGAGCGAAAAAGTACTTTTCACTAAATTTCAACAAAAATCCCATTGGGTTATTATTGTCAAGAACTTCTTTAGACTGAATTTTAAGCAAATAAAATTTTGTTTGTCAACTCCTCAATTAAAAAAAAAAACAAAATTGTGAAAATTTTCTATAGAAATAAAATTTTGAGAAAATTTTCTATAGAAATAAAATTTTGACAAAATTTTCTATAAAATAAAATTTTGAGAAAATTTGTATAGAAATAAAATTTTGACAAAAATTTTTATAGAAATAAAATTTTGAGAAAATTTTCTATAGAAATAAAATTGTGACAAAAATTTCTATAGAAATAAAATTTTGGCAAAATTTTCTATAGAAATAAGATGTTGACAAAAAATAAAATAAAATTTTGACAAAATTTTCCCAAAAAAAAAAACTTCTCATCTAGAAAGTGTTCATGTGGAAGCGTAATATAGAAATGCGTGTTTTTTTTTCGACTAAAACATTCTTGCAATTCAATAAATGGGTGTTTTTGACTATGGCTTTTACAAAATCGAGATTTTATTCCCGCATGGACTTGTCTGTTTTGCCAAAGTTGTAAAAGATTATTAGCAAATAAGTTTGTTAAAGACTTTCTCAAAATATTAAAATATTTTGCCAAAACTATTGTGTACATAAAAGTTACTAAATCATTCCGGGGGGTACTACGGTACTGACCAGGGTGGAAAAGTATTGAAAAAAGTTCTATAGTACTGCATTTTCCATCCCTGCCACCTACTAACGCAGTATCGCTTCACAGTTTCGTTGTCTTCTATTTCCTACTCTCTGATAATACCAATTCCAGTGTTGCCAGGTGGGGGTTTCCCCCCTTCTTTAGGGATATTTGGTACGTTTGGGGGGATTTTTATGGATAACATTTATTTGAAGGTATTTTTAGTGGTAAAAACTATTTAAAATCTTATAAAGTTGAATAATCCTCAAGTGAATTCGAAACAATTCTGCAATCAATTTGGAGAAAAGCATGTGTGCAAGGTCAGCCCAAGTTTCTAAATATAAGCTAGTATTCATTAGCATTAGTTTCACTATGCTTTTCAAATTGAAAGGCCATTTTCAAAGTTCGATATAATTAAAAACCAATTAAGAAATCCTATGTTAACTCCAACCGCTAGAAGTATTTTAAGACTTGAAAATTCCTTTAATTATGGGTGTCATAATTCAATTTGTACACTGCATCTGCACAAAATTTAGAAATTGTTGACTCTTTTGTCGAATAATGAATGAATTTCCTTTTTTATTTGTCTTCTTTATAAACAAAATTATATTTAAGTACACCCAGAAAAAAGGAGCTCTAATGCCAACTGAACTTTATTTTAGTTCATGAAGATTAGTTGATTTTAGTTAAATTTTGCACAATATGAGTAAATGTTCCTTATTTGAATAATTTTTTGCTAACTTTAATGATGTGAACTAAAAATCAGAAAAAAATTGTATACAAATATAGTGCACAATTTTACTAAAAAATAAAATAGTTAATGTTTTCCTAAAATGGCAGAAGTTTGCTTAAATTGAGTTCATAAGTCTCTTAAATGAGTAAATTTTACTAAAATTGTACCTGTCTCGAACTTCGTACAGCGCTAAAGACATTTTAACAATTTTTAAATCCAATTTTTTCTTCCAACATATGAAATTTTCTTAAACAACAGAAAAAAATAATTATTTAAAAAAAAAATTCTTCAATTTGACAAAAAGTATTAACTTATTTGTAACATGTTGCAATTAGAAAACTATTTTAGTTAAAATTTTCTAAAATAAACCTACATTTTCTTCCACGGTGGGGCCACTTTTTTTTTGGGTGTAGTTTGATTTAAAACATTTATTCATTGCTTGGTGTTGTTTTACATGCTCTTTTAATTGATATACATATTGTATTTTTTGTTGTTTTGTTAATTGAATTTTTCAAGTGTATCATTCCAGAAGTTTTTCACAAAATGTGGATACCCATTTTGTTCTTATTTCCAAAAACGAAAACTATGACCAATTTGGGATTTTTTCTTAAGATTTGGGGGAAGGTTCAAAGATCACCTGGAAACACTGGCCAATTCCTTAATCTTCATGTCCAAAAAGCTCCTATTAAAATTGCCATAATATGTAAGATAAATATATATTGTTTAACAAATTAAAGGAAATTTATTAGACATAACTTCTCAGCTAGAAAATTTGGAAATTGTTCCACAAATGTACTCCTAAAGAAGTTCCTTATTTTACTTACCCAGGAGGTTCTTTTGATTCAATTTTGTAAAACTAGCTTTTTTCATATTTTAAAGTAATAATATTTACTTTTCCTATTTCAAAAGCTTTAAACAGAGAGAAAAAAAAACAATAAAATAGTACAAATTATTAAAATTTTGTCAAAAAAAAATCGAAATAAAATATTTGAAGTCAAAAGTTCGTCATAAGCGTTAGAATGTATAAAAATTAAAAAAATAAGTTAATAAATAACAAGTAAGGAAAGTCTAAAGTCGGGTGGGGCCGACTATATTATACCCTTCACCACTTTGAAGATCAAAATTTTCGATCTACACAGTGGTTTCGGTTTGTCCCAAATACATATATTTAAATATCACTCGACCTGGACAGAATTTGATAGACTTCTATAAAATCTATAGACTCAAAATTTAAGTCGGCTAATGCACTAGGGTGGAACACAATGTTAGTAAAAACATATGAGAAACATTCAAATCTAAAGCAATTTTAAGGAAACTTCGCAAAATTTTATTTATGATTTATCGCTCGATATATATGTATTAGATGTTTAGGAAAATTAGAGTCATTTTTACAACTTTTCGACTAAGCAGTGGCGATTTTACAAGGAAAATGTTGGTATTTTAACCATTTTTGTCGAAATCAGAAAAACATATATATGGAAGCTATATCTAAATCTGAACCGATTTCAACCAAATTTGGAACGCATAGCTACAATGCTAATTCTACTCCCTGTGCTAAATTTCAACTAAATCGGAGTTAAAAATTGGCCACTGTGGTCATATGAGTGTAAATCGGGCGAACGATATATATGGGAGCTATATCTAAATCTGAACCGATTTCAACCAAATTTGGCACCCATACCTACAATGCCAATTCTACTCCCTGTGCAAAATTTCAATTAAATCGGAGTACAAGATTGGCTACTGTGGTCATATGAGTGTAAAACGGGCGAACGATATATATGGGAGCTATATCTAAATCTGAACCGATTTCAATAAAATTTGGCACACTTGACTACACTACTAATTGTACTACTAGTACAAAATTTCAACCAAATTGGGGTACAACTCTGGCTTCTGTGACCGTATTAGTCCATATCGGGCGAAAGATATATATGGGAGCTATATCTAAATCTGAAACGATTTCAATAAAATTCGGCACACTTGACTATAATACTAATTGTTCGTTTAGTGCAAAATTTTAAGCAAATTGGCTTCTCTGGCTTCTGGGGCCATATAAGTCCATATCGGGCGAAATGTATATATGGGAGCTATATCCAAATCTGAACCGATTTCTTCCAAAATCAATAGGGTTCTATTCTGAGACATAACACATACTTGTGCCGAATTTGAAGTCGATTGGACTAAAATTGCGACCTAGACTTTGATTACAAAAATGTGTTCACGGACAGACGGACATGGCTATATCGACTCAGGAGCCCACCCTGAGTATTTTCGCCAAAGCCACCATGTGTCTATCTCGTCTCCTTATGGGTGTTGCAAACATATGCACTAACTTATAATACCCTGTTCCACGGTGTGGCGCAGGGTATAACAATTATTTATTTGCTTAAATGTCACAGAAATATATAATTCACATCCAAAATACTTAGGAAGTGATTTAAATTCAGTGCAACGCCTGTTGAAATGGTGGACATCCACCCAAAGCCATGTTAAATTCATCGCTTCTTCGTCAATCTTTCAAAAAGAATATTTTCACTACTTTTTGACTACGCTTTTAGTGCTGCGTAATTTTTTTCTATTTTTCATCGAAAATTCCCTATGAAGGAAAATTTGTGAATTAGAACATAATAACATCCATGAATTAAAATAAAGTTAAATTGGCTTTATTGCCCTCTTTTTTGAGTAGTGTAAATGTAGCCATTGATCCATAGAATGTATTCTTTAATTGGTCAAATCATATGTTCCAGACTTAAGGTTAGTATTAAGATCGAGTTTAGTCTCTAAAATCGAAAATAAAGCAGTAAAAAAATGCAAATTTTCTTAAAACTTGATTGGGAATACGACAAACCAATTTGTCACAAAGTTTATATTCTTTATAAAGTAAATGAAAAATGGAGATGTTATCGGCTAAACTCGAACTAAAAACCGACCTGTAACTAAAATTTCCATAAAATAAATATTACAATGTTTGTGGAAGAATTTATCGGCTAAACTCGAACTAAAAACCGACCTGTAACTAAAATTTCCATAAAATAAATATTACAATGCTTGTGGAAGAATTCCCTGCCGTGGTGAGGAAACTTAGACCAAGTAGTTATTATACAGGGTCAATAATTAGTTTTACATATATTATGGGTGCTCTTAAACTGAAAAAAAAAAAACTTTTTGAAATTTTTAGTTAATATTGATTTGGTTCTTAGATTATCAATTTCAATTCTGCTTGAACAAAAGTATTCTATTCTAATGTAAATTATATTTTTGCAGTGGTTCCCATTACGAGGGTCAGTGGCAAAATGGACGACGTCATGGCTTAGGTGTCGAACAAGTGGGGCGACAAATATACCGTGGCGAATGGTCAAAGGAAGGCCACAAAGGTCGTTATGGTGTACGTGAGAGTACAGTATCGACAGCAAGGTATGAAGGCACCTGGAATTTGGGCTACCAAGATGGCTACGGCTGTGAATCATATGCTGATGGTGGTAAGTTATTACGTTTATTAATTTATTATGTCTTAAAATATATTTATTAGAGAGGGAAAATAAATAATTTAAAAACGAGTTCATAAAAAAATATATATATTAGGAAATTCAATATTACATAAAAGGGTTTCAAGTATGTAATTTTATGTCTAAAGTTGTTTTTCTCTCCATTTGTGACAAGTGCTAACACGTACACAAAATCGTAGCAAAGATAATCTAGAAGAAGACGCAGCCAGTTTCTCTGAGAGAAAGAGAGAAAAATTAAATATCAAATTGTATGAGAACAAGTATATACAGTAGTAAATTCGGCCGGGCCACCACCATGAATCAAATATAATTGTTTCCTATGAAAATTTATTATATATTAATTAAAATATACTCAGACAGTCAACCTGCAATAAAATCCTTGGACTCTGTGTTCCTCAACTCGAAAACGGCCATCGACTGCCGCAAATCTCTCAATGAGATGGCTGAGCAGCACAATATTCACCTAATATGGGTGCCTGGCCATAGGAACATACCGGGGAACTGTGAAGCAGATGAGCTAGCAAGGCTAGGAACTACCTTACATATTCCAGGGGAACTAGAATCTGTTGGTATGCTTCTGGCTACCTGCAAGCTCTTACTGCATGAGAAGGCTGTCATGATGGCAAATGTTCGATGGGAGAATTGCAAGGGAGAATTGCTAGGAACTACCTTACATATTCCAGGGGAACTAGAATCTGTTGGTATGCCTCTGGCTACCTGCAAGCTCTTACTGCGTTAGAAGGCTGTCATGATGGCAAATGTTCGATGGGAGTATTGCAAGGATTGTAACGACACCAAGCAAATATGGCCTCATTTAAACTTAAACCGCACACTAGATATGCTAGAGTTCTCGAGACGCCAGATTTTACAAAAACTATTGGTGCGAAGTATAATGACTATTGTATGAGCTGTCATGATGCGGAGGAAAAGGAACCAATAAAACACCTCTTGTGTGAGTGTCCTGCATTTTGTGTAAGGCGTAAGCAAATTTTAGGGACATATAAATTTAGGGGCATATAATAGATTACTGGTGGACCTGGAAAACGTTAACTTAAGCAGTCTGCTAATGTTTTTGGAACAATCTGGTTGGTTCAACAGAAGAAAATAATCGAGAAGGTTCAGCCGTTAAAACTAGAAGTGCCCATATGTAATAGGTACTTTTAGTTAATGTAGTATCACAATGGACTGAATAGTCTAAGTGAGCCTGACTCTTAATCGGGCTGCCACTTTAACCTAACCTAACCTAACCTATGAAAATTTTAGGGGGGTTTGATGACAGATATTTTCCCAAGCAGATCAGTGCGCCTTCTATACCCTCAATAAGTGTGTGATGGGGGCTATACCAAAACATGGAAGGATACACACAGTATTCAACACATTTAATTGTAGTTCTAGAATCAAGACCCCAAATCGGAGGGCCGGTTTATAAGGAGGCTATATCAAAAACTGTACCGATACTCAACATATTCGGCACACCTCTTTATGGCCCTAGAATACCTCTAGATTTCCAATTTAAGCAAATTGGATAAAAACTACGGATTCTAGAAGACCAAGAAGTAAAATCTGGTGATCGGTTTATATGGTGGCTATATCTGCACATCTCTTTATTTTCCTAGAATATCTCTAGATTTCCAATTTCAGGCAAATTGGATAAAAACTACGGATTCTAGAAGCCCAAGAAGTAAAAACTGTAGATCGGTCTATATGGGGGCTATATCGAAACATGGTCCGATAATCACCATTTTCGGCACATCTCTTTATTTTCCTAGAATACCTCTAGATTTCCAATTTCAGGCAAATTGGGTAAAAACTACGGATTCTAGAAGCCCTAGAAATAAAATCGGGAGATCGGTCTATATGGGGGCTATATCGAAACATGGTCCGATAATCACCATTTTCAACACACCTCTTTAAGGTCCTGGAATACTTCTAGATTTCCGATTTGAGGCAAATTGGGTAAAAATTACGGATTCTAGAAGACCAAGATGTAAAATCGGCATATCGGTCTATATGGTGGCTATATCAAAACATGGACCGATACTCACCATTTTCGGCACACCTCTTTAGGGTCCTAGAATACCTCTAGATTTCAAATTTCAGGTAAATTGGTTTAAAACTACGGATTCTAGAAGCCCAAGAAGTAAAAACGGGAGATCGGTCTATATGGGGGCTATATCAAAACATCGACCGATATTTTCCCAAGCAGATCAGTGCGCCTTCTATACCCTCAATAAGTGTGTGATGGGGGCTATACCAAAACATGGAAGGATACACACAGTATTCAGCACATTTAATTGTAGTTCTAGAATCAAGACCCCAAATCGGAGGGCCGGTTTATAAGGGGGCTATATCAAAAACTGTACCGATACTCAACATATTCGGCACACCTCTTTAGGGTACTAGAATACCTCGAGATTTCCAATTTCAGGCAAATTGGGTACAAACTACGGATTCTAGAAGCCCAAGAAGTAAAATCGGGAGATCGGTTTATATGGGGGCTATACAACATACAACATGGACTGACAGGCACCATTTTCGGTACACTTTTTGATGGTCCTAAAATACCTCTAGATTTCCAATTTCAGGCAAATTGGATAAAAACTACAGTTTTTATAAGCGCAAGACCCCAAATCGGGAGGTCGGTTTATATGGGGACTATATCAAAGCTTGGACCGATATAGCCCATCTTCGAACTTGACCTGCCTGCAAACAAAAGACGAATCTGTGCCAATAGCGCCATTATTGAAGGCTGTAGCGTGATTACAACAGACAGACTGATGGACAGACAGACGGATACGCCTATATCGTCTTAGAATTTCTCACTGATCAAGAATATATATATACTTTATATAGTCGGAAATCGATATTTCGATGTGTTACAAACGGAATGACAAACTTATTATACCCCTGTCATCATTCTATGGTGGTGGTTACAAAAATTTGCTTTATGTCTCAATTTTTTCCTCTGCCTAGGAATTAATTAAAACAGCAATATTTTCAAAAAACCACAATAAATATTCCTGTTTATTATACATATACTTTCCATTTTAATTTTTTATCATAGTTTTGGTATTATTTTGAGGTTGTTAATTCAATTTATAAAAAATCACAAATTTTATTGATATTTTCCAATGCAAACGGCAGTTCCGTTGAGAGAAATATCGACGCAAACTTCATGATATTATATTGATAGAGACCCCTGGTGCTTCAGTTTTGTTATGACAAAACTGCGGCTTCTTCTAGATTGTGTTTGGTCGTAGGCAGTACGGGAAAGTTCAAGGAAATATTTAGCTTGACTAGTCTAGTATGAAATATAAGTTAAATTAAATATATTCATGAATTAGAAAAAGTCACACATTGACCTTAAAATCAATGACTGATTCTATACAACGAATTACAGTTAATGTTTCCAAAAAATGTTTTTTTTTTTCAAAAGACTTACATTCGAATATGCATCCTTCAAACAAAACAGTTTTTCACACCAGCTAACAGTAATATACAAAAAGTTGATTTGAATGACATACATACGTCCCAGATTCTGGTACTTTGTACCCATGTACCTAACATATGTTCGTTTAGGTTTGTGTGTCTCTGTCTCTGTATAGTGCCTTCATTTTTTAGTTAATATCTTAGTTTGAAAGAGAACTCAACATGTATTGTCTCTTAGTTGTTGTTGTTTTCGAGCTATGCATGAGATCATTTTTTTCTTCTTTCCTTCAGCATTTTTTTTGTGTGTTTTTGGCTCATAGTCAAAACATCAAAACGACATTGTTTTGTTGGCGGGGGTTTAAAGGCGAACATTCCTATATAACGTTTTCATAAATAAATAAAAAAAAAAAAAAAAAAAAAAAAAAAAAAAAAAAAAAACATTCATACATAACGGCATACAATGACAACAGCAACAACAACAAAACTATTGTACAAATCTATGCACAATCAAACAAATATAGAGATGTACATATATCTACTACAAATCGTATACTAGAGTAGTGTATATGTATATAGTTTATGGTTTAAAAAATATTATTATTATTATTATTTGTATGATTTTCGTAAATAATTTTATAGTGATTTTTATTTAAAAATATTTTAAAAGCTATAGGCGGCTAAAACAAAAATGTAACTGAATCATAAACCATAAACTGACGTCATTTCTTTCAATCGCAATCATTCCTCTCAAGTCATGTTAAAAATATGTCAATCCATTGGTCTCCCCTGGCCGAGAAATTTTATCTCTTCCATTCTCAGCAATGGCTGGTATACATTTTGAAATTTTCTTAACAAGTGCCTGCAGCTGCAGTTTTTTTTTTCTTATTTCGAATACTGATATTATCTCAATTGTTCATTTTTCATTCTATTCAAATGTGCAAAAATATAGGATGAAATTCATGGTGTATGAGTGAGAGTATGGTGTATATATGTATTGGCATGTCACGACACGTATGCCACCATATCGTTTGGTACATTGGTACTTATCTGCGTATGAGTTATATTAATAGCACAACAACTTTTTATTAATACTCATACGGCACCCTGATCATTACTTGGTTGATGGCAAGCGCTTAAACGATTTGACGCAGTAATAATTAAATAGGAAAATAAAAAACAAAGATAATTAGTTCATAGCAACTACAGTTATTTGCAATCTCATGAGTGTGTGTGTTGTATAGGGACTAAGTCACCTGTATCCCTATGTCATGAGAAAAACTTTTCTCAAACCCATTAAAACCGTTTCTCTCAAGGCCATAGCACACACACATTCACAATCACCTCAAAGCCATAGCGTATAAGAGAATGCGTTAACTATTATTTATCAGCATTAACATTAGAGTGGGTCAATAAGAAATCATAAAGTTTTTGGAAATTGTATTAATAACATATTTTATTAGATCCCAAAAAATTAAAAATAGATTAAAAATCTAAGAACAAAACACTTTCAGCACACACAATTGTGTTTTTCTGGTTCAATCAAGAAAATTATTTGAAAGTCAATTAAAAAATTAATTGATACTATTAATTTATGTGATTGATTTTCAATTAAAAAATTTGTCGAATCAATTAAATTTTTTATTGCGTATTTTTTAAAACTCAATTATAGTCTAATCTGCACAGAAAAAATATTCACGAAAATTTTGATTATAAAAAAAATGTTTTAAAAATAGTTCGTTGCAAATGAAAAGCATTTGGAAATATTATAAAAAAAAATAAAAATCTACAAACTACAAAAAATTAAATATATATATAACAAATAACACTTTAAGGAATATTGAAAATACAAAAATATTTTGTTAAAAAATATATAGGGTGGCAGTTGTAACCAAGTAAACCGCTATATTTTTTTACATTTTATACTTCAAAAGCAAAAATGTCGCAAATAAAATAAAATGCTGGAACATTTTAAAGGGTGATATGGTCAAAATTTGGTCAATATAAACTTGACGTATTTCTTTCAATTTTGCATTTCAAAAACCTGAACACCCCTCATTTTTAAGGTGTGTGTGTAGAATGTTGCTCCTATTTTGGTTTTGGAATACACTCTTCAGTTGTCAAAATGCCGTCCAAGCAAGAAGAGCAGCGTATCAAAATTTTGCTCGCGCATCGCGAAAATCCGAGCTACTCGCACGCATAGCCGGCAAAAGCGCTAAAAGTTGCCTAATCAACCGTTACAAATGTAATTAAAGTGTTTGGGGAACGTTTGTCGACAGCCAGGAAGTCTGGATCGGGGGGAAATCGAAAACCGGAAGCCGCTGAGACGACAAAGAGAGTTGCCGGTAGTTTCAAGCGAAACCCTAACCTCTCTCTCCGAGATGCCGCAAATAAGCTGGGTGTATCGTCTACAACCGTGCATCGAGCCAAAAACGAGCCGGACTATCGACTTACAAGAAGGTAGTGACTCCAAATCGCGATGATAAACAAAATACGACGGCCAAAGCGCGATCCCGGAGGCTGTACACGACGATGCTGACGAAGTTTGACTGCGTGGTAATGGACGACGAAACCTACGTCAAAGCCGACTACAAGTAGCTTCCGGGACAGGAGTTTTATACGGCAAAAGGAAGGGGAAAGGTAGCAGATATTTTCAAGCACATAAAACTGTCAAAGTTCGCAAAGAAATATCTGGTTTGGCAAGCCATCTGTACCTGTGGCTTCAAAATCAGCATTTTCATAGCTTACGGGACTGTCAACCAAGAAATTAACGTGAAAGAGTGTTTGAATAAACGTCTGCTGCCTTTCCTGAAGAAACACGGTTGTTCCGTACTGTTTTGGCCGGATTTGGCATCTTGCCATTACGGTAAAAAGGGCATGGAGTGGTACGCCGCCAAAAACGTGCAGGTGATTCCCAAGGACAAGAACCCTCCCAACACGTCAGAGCTCCGCCCAATTGAGAAATACTGGGCTATTGTCAAGCGGAACCTAAAGAAGACCAAAAAAACTGCTAAGGACGAGCAGCAGTGTTCAATGCAAACTGGCTTTCTGCGGCGAAGAAGGTGGACAAGGTGGCTGTACAAAATCTGATGGCAGGTGTCAAGCGTGAGGCCCGGCAATTCGGATTTGGAAAAGCGAAAGCCTAACTGAATATTTTTCCTGAATTTTATACTAATTGAACTTGAAAAAGAAATTTAATTTGATTTTTTAAATAAACGATTTCACTGATTTACACGCGTTTTCCCTTGACCAAATTTTGACTGGATCACCCTTCAGTTCGAATTTTCTACCTTTAGCAAGAATTGTGGCCTTCAAACGACCGACAAAGCCATTCAAGAAGTTCGAATCTTGAGATCTTGAAAAAAAATTAGACAAAACTTTCTATAGAAATAGAATTTTAACAAACTTTTCTATAGAAATAGAATTTAACAAACTTTTCTATAGAAATAAAATTTTGACAAAATTTTCTATAGAAATAAAATTTTGACAAAATTTTCTATAGAAGTAAAATTTTGACAAAATTTTCTATAGAAATAAAATTTTAACAAAATTTTCTATAGAAATAAAATTTTGACAAAAATTTCTATAAAAATAAAATTTAAACAAAATTTTCTATAGAAATAAAATTTTGACAAAATTTTCTATAGAAATAAAATTTTAACAAAATTTTCTATAGAAATAAAATTTTGACAAAATTTTCTATATAAAAAATTTTTTGAAAATTTTTTCTATAGAAATAAAATTTTGACAAAATTTTCCATAGAAATAAAATTTTGGCAACATTTTCTATAGAAACAAAATTTTGACAAAATTTTTTATAGAAATAAAATTTTGACATGTTTGTTGTATACAGGGTAACTGCCACAAAATGTTAAGAAGTCAAACTTTTTTAATGAAAATATTTATGTTACTACAAAACACATTTCTAAATTTTAAAACTACCACTTTAACGTGAGCCACCGTGGTGCAATGGTTAGCATGCCTGCCTTGCATACACAAGGTCGTGAGTTCGATTCCTGCTTCGACCGAACACCAAAAAATTTTTCAGCGGTGGATTATCCCACCTCTGTAATGCTGGTGACATTTCTGTGGGTTTCAAAGCTTCCCCAGCAAAGAAATTTGGAAGTTCTTCCAAAGGCACAACTTTAAAAGCACTTCCAGAAGATGTACTCCCAATGATGTTCTTTATTTTAACTACCCAGGAAGTTCTTTTAATGTAATATTTTTTAACTTGGTTTTTTCATACTTTTAATGGGTAATTTTAACTTTTTTTGTTTCAAATAGATTAAAAACACACCCTCACAAAAAATCGCTTCTGTAACATATACTCCCAAACATATTTTGCTTCAAGCATATACATTTTTGGGTATTGCCCAAACATTTACATGTTTGATCTCTTCCAATATATAATATGTTTGAAAGCATATTGGTCTAAACAATATAATATGTTTGGGTAGTCTAAGTTCCAAACATTTTGTATTTTTGCATCCAAATTCAATAATGTTGTCTTCCAAAAAACAATATGTTATCATGTGAACATATAATATGTTTGGAAGCATTTTGCACCCAAAAATATTATTTGCTTAAAAAAAATTCTCCCAAACAATATTGTGCTCAAAATTTTATTTATTTATTTATATATTTACAATCATAATGAATTATGAAATTAAACAGGTAATATAGGTGCTAACAACATAGGTTTTCGACCTGAATGCTCAAAATTTTGTTTCTGCCTAATTGTATATACCCTCACATCTTTCTCACTTCCACGAGATTTTTTAGTTCTTAGCACCTTTTTCTGTAATACAAACATTGTAGAAGAAATTGTTCAATTTTATGATTTTTTTATTTTAATTTTACCTTTTACCGGACGGGGATTCGAACAGCGGACCACACAGTTTGTAAGGATCAAAGAAGTAGCTGATCAATTGCTCAAGGGAAAATAAAATGTTAATTTTTTAATAACCAGCAATAACCACCAACTTAATTCAATATCGCTCCCTGTTAAATAGCGCTCCAAGCTACTAAACTCATATATGTTTATAGGCTATTTCTAAATTAATATATGTTTGCATCCAAGCATATTATATTTACAAACATTTTATGTCCCAAACATAATATATTCTAACATATTAACATATATGTCCCAAACATGTTATGCTAGTTTATGAACATTATATGATTGTACTCAAAAATATTGTGTTTAAAAATTTGTGTTCCAAACATATAATGTTTATAGCCAAACATATGAAAAACAGTCTTTTTCATCCGTGCAGAGTAAAAATTCATAAAATGATACAAATCATTTAAATTTAGTCGAAAAAAATGCTAAGTCCAATCTGAAAAAATTGTGAATTTTTGAAAATATTTGAGGTCAAACGTTTCCGACAAGCGTTAGAAAACATTAAAAATTATAAAAATTATTTACTTGACAAAATATCACAGAATTTTTTAATTTACATCCAAAACATTGAATTCGGATCACACCTAAAGAAGTGATGCAAATTCAGTGCAACGGCTGTTAAAATGGAGGACTTCCATCCTATGACAAGCCCGTGTTAAATTCATCACTCCTGCGTCAATTTTGCACCACTTCCGGATCCAAAATGAACATTTTCATTACTTTTTTGGCGACACTTTCTTTGCTGGGTCGCTCAGTGGTTTCACTGCAATGTGGAACGCTGTTCGGACTCGGCTATAAAAAGGAGGTCCCTTGTCATTGAGCTTAACATGGAATCGGGCAGCAGTCAGTGATAAGAGAGAAGTTCACCAATGTGGTATCACAATGGACTGAATAATCTAAGTGAGCCTGATAAATCGGGCTACCACCTAACCTAACCTAACCTAATCTAACGTGATCACTTTAATTGGATCGCAGTTGGTGAAATTCTATCAAAAATAGTATATTTTTTACTATTGGTAGATTGGTAGAATTCTTGATGTTTCGTAAACTATATCTCTCCAAATAAGAGGCATGTACATCAATTTTCTATAGAATACAAGTTTGACCAAATTTTCTATAAAATCAAAACTTTGAATTTTCTATAGAAATAAAATTTTCTAATGAAAAAAAAAAAAAAATCACAAAATTTTCTATAGAAAAAAATTAGACAAGAAATTTCAATTCGAATAAGATTTTGACAAAATTTTCTATAGAAATAAAATTTTGACAGGGTAACTGCCGCAAAATGTTAAGAAGTCAAATTTTTTATATGAATATATTTTATATGAAACAAAACACATTTCTAAATTTTAAAACTACACTCAAAAAAAAGTGAACTCTCTATTTCACTAAAGCCAATTTAACTTTATTTTAGTTCATAGAATTATTATGTTTGGAGAAAGTTTTCTTTACTCTAATAATTTTTTGTGTACGTTAGTTAAATTAACTAAACCCGAGGAAAAAAAATATACTCAAATGAAGCATAAAGATTAACTAAATTCGTGTCTTCCACAAAATAGTTCAGAATTTCTTTAAATTTGTAAATTTGACCAAAAATGCGTCCATCATGAACTTCGTATGTCACTAAATACATTCTTGCAATTTTGAACTACAAGTTTTTCCTTCAAACTACAAAATTTTCTTTAACAAGTGAAAAAACTTAGTTATGTCCAATAAATTTTCTTGAATTTGTCGAAAAATATGTACTTATTTTTACGACATCGGCGTGATGCCAACGTTTGCAATACTGTTTAGTTAAAATTTTCTACAAATATTCAAAATTTTCTAAAATTAACCGAAAGTTTTCTTCCTGGTGGGTTCACTGTTTTTTCAGTGTACCATAAGGGACCAATCACTTTAATATGGGTTAAATATATATCTCCACACTGATTCATACAATCCAGGGGCGGCGCGTTTGCCACTATTGATAGGATTCTACCAAAAAATTTAGATTTTTTACTGTTTGGTAGATTATTAAAATTCTTGATATTTTGCTTGATTTTGCAATTATATCTCTTCAAATAAGAGGTACATGAATTTTTCTATGGAAATACAATTTTGACCCTATTTTCTATTATATTAAATTTTTGACAGAATTTTCTATTGAAATAAAATTTTGTAAAAAAAATTTCTATAAAAATTACAATTTTGAAAAGGTTTTCTATAGAAATAAAATTTTGACGACATTTTCCATAGAAATAAAATTTGGACGAAATTTTCCACAGAAATACAATTTTGACGAAATTTTCCATAAAAATAAAATATGGAATTTTTTTTGTTTTGTTGATTTTTGGAAAAATTTTCTTAAAATGTTGTTAGATTATTTTTGGCACGAACGTTATTGTGAGGTAGAAAGCCATTCTTTGTTGAAATAAAATTTTGAAAAAAAAAATTCTATAGAAATTACAATTTTGAAAAGGTTTTCTATAGAAATAAAACTTTGACGACATTTTCCATAGAAATAAAATTTTGACGAAATTTTCCATAAAAATAAAATATGGAATTTTTTAAGTTTGGTACATTTTTGGAAAAATTTTCTTCAAATTTTGGTAGATTATTTTTGGCACGAGTGGCAAACGTGATTGAGATCCGGAGATTTTGGTGGCAATTGTGAGGTAGAAAGCCATTCTTGGTTGACAAGTGCTGAGTGCGATGGTTCAGAGTCCTGCTGGAATCAATGGTCTGTGGCTGAAATATGAATCGTCTTCGGCTGAAATGTATGCCCTCTCAAAGCTTCAATACAGACATTGGGACATTTTCCCGATAATAGGCACTTAATTTGTTCCCAAGGTCGATGAATACGAGCTTGCCATTGGCCGTTACGTAGACCATTCTTCACCATTATTCATCTCTTTGGAAAGTTAGCCTGATCATTTTGTTTGTTCAAACAGCTCAATAGCTTAAAACCAAATTTGGTAACTGACCACTTTCTTCCAAGCGAAGCAACTCCTTAACTATTTTTTTTTGCATCGGCGTGATCTTTTTGGAACATTTAGCTTAAAACCAAATTTGGTAACTGACCACTTTCTTCCAAGCGAAGCAACTCCTTAACTATTTTTTTTTTTGCATCGGTATGATCTTTTTGGAACATCAATGATTTTAGTCCCATCTCATTTCTCAATATGTATTGCATTCGTTCTTGCTTTATGTTCAGCTAATGTGGATTTCAATGAAATTTGGCCTTCAATTTTCGGATCATTCCTGGCGTTGTCATAGTTTTTTTCTTTTTATCCACTTTTTGGACGCGATGCCATACTGCCGGCCCTAAGGATAGCCCCCTGTTGTTCGCCAGCCAAATATGAAGCAATCTGACTAATAAGCTTGAATTCCATCACGGATAAATTTAATTCTGTATGAAATAGTTCAAAATGCTTTCAAAATCTTGTAAGCAATACAATGAACTGTCGCTGCATTAAATCTGTTAGCTGTAGATGAACGGTTTAGACATGATACCAAACTGAAGTTGGCTGCAATACGTATCAGCCACACTATATACGAGGTCTGATAAAAATAAGACTGAGGTGTGCACTGCTGCCGTATCATGGTGCAAGTTCCACGATTGGTTTGTCCACAATTCTGTCCGTTTCTGACGAATTGCTTCTCGCAAAAAAAAAAACTAGTGCCTCTCTAATACTCGTTTATCTATGAATAACTGCATGTTAGTCTATGTGATGGCATTCGAAGGACACTTTATGTCGTTATGCGACAACTTCGTTAGTGCTAGTGCAAATTTTTTCAAATACACACAATTCTTAATTGGATTCATTGTATATGGAGTTGTTCATTAGGGATCCCATCATTGCACTGTGTTATTGGATAGTAGTATGGAACAGCTAAACCCATCGTATGTTGACCATACATAGTTTAACCGTCATGGAAGGGGTGAGGTTGAGGGGTCTCTTGTTAGAGCAAAGGATTATTTATTACAATCTCTTACACCCTTCTGCCACTCACACTCATATTTGCTTTATGTGTTTGCAGGTAAATATCAAGGACAGTGGCAAGAAGGTAAACGCCATGGTTATGGTATACGTACATCGGCCCCCTTTGGTCTGGCCTCACATCATCGTCGTAAAGATGTACATGCCTCGATGGCTTCCCTTCGAAGTACAGAAAATACCGGTCCTGGTACCACAAAAGGAAATGCCAAAGGTGAAGAGGTGCGAGGTGGTTTTGTCCTCACCGCCAGATCCGATAAAGTGCCACAAAGGAGAAATAGCCTATCGGAGAAAACGAAAAAGGGATTTTTATCGGTAAGTTTTGAAGATGCCTATGGAGACCGAAAAAAGAATCCGTAATTCTTGTTTTTCATGTAGGGCCTTAAAATGCGAAAACAACGCAGCACTGGTGATTTAGCAACTCGTGGTACCCTAGCCTCAGGTAGCATACGTTCGACTATGTCAACAGCTTCTTGGCTAAGCACAGGATCAGAACAATCAAATTTAACAGCCAGGTTAGTTAGTACAGTCTCGCTCTCTCTCTCCCTTTCCTCAGACTAATTGTTTTTTCTGCTTTTTTGTTTTAAAGATCCATTCATACCGAATCGAATGCCAGCTTTACCATGGAAGATGATCAACTAGATCCTACCACTGTGGAAACCTATATGGGTGAATGGAAAAAGGATAAACGTTGTGGTTTTGGTGTGGCCGAACGCAGCGATGGCCTTAAGTATGAAGGAGAGTGGTATAATAACAAAAAACATGGCTATGGTGTAACCACTTTCCGCGATGGTACCTTCGAGGAAGGCAAATACAAGAATAATATCTTGATAACCAGCCAAAAGAAAAAGCATTTGTTTATAGCCCGTTCGCGCAAATTCCGTGAGCGTATTACCGCTTCGGTGGCTTCAGCTCAACGAGCTCTCAAAATGGCCATGCAGAGGTCCGATATTGCGGTTTCTCGTACCGCCACAGCCAATGCTAAAGCTCAAAGTGCCGATGTGGCTGCCGAACAGGCTCGTGTCGATTGCGACATGGCTGTGCAAATGGCTCGTGATTTTGCTCCAGACTTTAAGCCCACTGTGCTCGAGCGCTTTGATAAATTGCGTTTTCGTGAACGCTACAAGTCTCCCACATATCCACCCGTCGCGGGCGCGGGAGATTTGTTTGGTGGCCACACGGCTGCCCAGAGAGCAATGGCTCAACACAAGGGCATGCAGGCTCAGCAAGCTGCCGAGTTTCCGGTGCCCAGTTCAATGTACTCGCAACAACTGCCCGTTGCGCCTCAAACTGACCTATCGTCAATGGTGAATCAATCATCGCAACTGAGTGCCATCAATAACATCAATCAAATGTACCATCAGCAACAAAGCAATCCTCAAATGAATCCCGCATATCAATATCAGCAACAACAGCCTCCCGGGGGAAGTATGAGTGGCAGTAGGATGAATTTGAATCAAAGCTATTCGGGTCACAGTAATTTGAGTAGCAGCGGGAGTCCGGCCATGAAGCAAATGCAAACGGAGAATTTAACCTTCCAGAATGCGGAAGCCACGCACACTTTTACCACTATGCAGCAGCAACAACAGCAGGCATATCAGCAGCAGCAACAACAACAACAAATGCAAATGCAGCAGCAACAACAAGAGCAACAGCACCAACAACAATTGCGCCAACAGCAACAACAACAGGCCCAGCAAAGGAATCAATTGCATCAATCCCAATCGAATCTAGACTCGCCCATGTACAATGCCAATCAACAGCTACAGCTACAGCAGCAACAACAGCAGCAGCAGCAGCAAGCGGCGGCTCAACAAAGAAATCAATTGCATCAATCACAAACGAATCTAGACTCACCCCGATATAATCCCAGCCAATCTCGTCGACCCTCGCAAATGCTGTATCATCAACAACAAATGCAGCAGCAGCAGCAACAACAACTACAACATCAAATGGACCAAATCGATAGCATGACACGCTCAGGCAAGGCCCCCATGTTGGGACAAAGTAGTCAACAATCATCGATTGATCACTTCGATCATTACAAACGTCCCCCCAGTAGAGACTCATCCATAGATCGTTATGCCCGTGCAGCCAGCCGTTTAAGCGGTGGTATTGCATCGCGACAAGCTTCTGTTGATCGTTCAGCAGCAGCAACAGCCACCACTGTGGCCAATGACTCAAACTCTGTGTCGCAGGAGCAACAGCAGCGGCAAAGAGCTGGTTCGGTATTTAGGGGTTCAACGCCCGCACCATCGGCTGGAAATACGCCCACGGCCACGACGGGCAATGGATCGGTTCCAACTGGATCGGGACGTTTGTCGCGAGCCGGTACACCCAGTTTTAGTGCTAGCATTACAACGGGTCCCTCTATGGGCGTGGAGCCATTGTATTCGAAACCCAATCAACCATTTGAAGACATACTCCTGGTTAAGCGTACGCTGGGTCAGGATATCATTCCCTCGCCCTCACAGCCAAAGCGTACAGAAAGTCTGTATATGCCAGCTAAGCCGGCATCGCCATTAGCAGCCGCCGGTGGTGGTGGTGGCAAGAAATTGAAGGTAAGTTGTTGTTTTTTTTATTGAATTTTATTCAAAGAATACTGGCTATTTGGAATGATCGCCGTGCATATAAAGGGTCATGGGTTCGGTACCAGTTTCGAGCAAACACCCGGAGCCACCCTTGCAGTTTCGACCAAACACCAAAAACTTTTTCAGCGGTGGATTATCCCCTCTTAGCAATGTTGGTGACATTTCTGAGTGTTTCAAGGCTTCTCTAAGTGGAATATTGGTCTCGGTCTCGACTACAAAATGGTCCCTTGTCATTGGGCTAACCATAGAATCGGGTAGCTCTCATTCACAAGAGAGAAGAAGAAAAAAACCATAGAATCGGGTAGCTCTCATTCACAAGAGAGAAGAAGAAAAATATCTTTATATTAAAAGAATTTTTCCTTATTAAAGTCAATATTAATATTCTTATTAAGCCAACATTTTTCAGTGTACGAAATAGGGCATAAAATAAAGTTTTACAAGGGCGATCATTCTCATTCCCAACCGTGGTAATGCTTAATAAAAATTTCAAATGTTTCCCCTTTAGTGGATTCTCGATTCACCCCTATAAATAATCCTTCAACAATTGAAGCTGGGAACAGATTATAGAATTTCCATTTTTGCCTGGAAACATTACATGCATCTCATATCTACATTTCTTTCTTTATATATTTTTCAAATACAAAAACTTGCAATACAAAATGCTAGTGGGCCATAATTTCTAATAAGGGGCTAAAACAAAAAAAAACACACTCAGAGAGTGAGAATGACCAAATGACCAAGAGATTGGGGAAATGAGAGCAGCGAGTTCATTTGGTTTGCCTAAAAATAGATCCAGATGCTTGGTGAACGGATGAATCGTTCACAAGTGTTTGTTGCTTTCACATTTTCGAAAAACGGAAAGCTACAAAACAACGACGCCAGAGAGTGATCAAACCAATACATCAAGGAAAATTCCCACGCAAAGAGAAAAACAAAAAGAGGAAATCTCCCTTTCGAAAATGGAGAGAATAGTAAATCTTTAGAGGAGTCTAGCAAGAAGAGAAAATGTCTCTTTCGTAAATGGGGAGAATAACATAATAAATCTTTAGAAGACTCTTTCAAAAGGAAGCAATCTCTCTTTCGAAAAACACTTTCGATAATGGGGAGAAAGTAAATCTTTAAAAGACTCTTTTCAAAAAGAGGCCATATGCTTTTCGAAGAGGGGAGAATGGACAACCTGAAGTGGACTCTTTCGATAAATTGTCATCTTCCTAAGAGGATTGTGAAAAAAAAGGCAGCAAACACCCCATACAGTTTAGTTTGTAAACATACGCGAATTGTAAAACATCAACGACTGAATTCGAAAGATATTGTCGGATCCAAGATATATAGTGCAAAACCCACACCATTTCACGCACGCAAAAAGTCAATATTCCGATCCGACATATCAACCAACCGCATTTCGCGTGTATTTTCGTTGTTTTTTTTTCGTATATTTGGGAAACATTCATTGCCGCGACATAAGAAATTATTGTTATAAGTATATTTGAATGTTTCTTCTTTTTTAAATTCCGTTCATTGGCCAAAAATTCACAAAGACAAAATCAGCAAGAAATTTAAAATAAAAAACAAAAACACTTCAAGAATTGTGTCTTTGTTAAGAGGGGGTTTCCATTTATTTTTACCGTTTTTTTCGGCTGATCTCTGCAAGCAACCTATTTTTAAAAAATCATTTGACGGTACGACACAACGACAATACCACCAAGAATTTCAATAATTTGTTAACAACAATAGATTTGCCATTTGGAAGCAAAAAAAAAACGAAAAAAACGAGGGGAAATAAATTTGAAAAAAAAAAAATTATAATAATAATAGAACGAAAATCTTTGCTGTTCAAGAAACTTGCAGAAGGTCATGTAATGGAAATTTAAATGGAATAAAACCAGATATACATCCAGGTTGTTTATAACCAAGTGTTGAGAGAAATTGAAATTATTATTAAATATGTACATGTAAAAGTTATGCAATTTTTGCAAATAATTTCCATACACAAATAATTTACCGAAGAACATTTTCTAAATAAATCAAATACCAATAATTCTAAGTAAAGTGATTAAACAAACAACATAATGGAGTGGTATCCTGATGAAGACGAAGAGGATTTGATGTTCTCTCCAGCTTTATTGGCCCGCAGAGCTTCAGAAAGTTGGATTGTGGATCCACCAGTAGAGGTTGTTTTTATTTTAATAACATAATTAATTTATTTGAAAAATTAATCTTGCAATGTCATAATTAGCTATAAACAAATAAGGAAAGTCTAAAGTCGGCCGGGGCCGACTATATTATACCATGCACCATTTTGTAGATCCACATTTTTGATACCATATCAAAACCGTCAAATGGGTTGGATGTTATATATAAAGGTTTATGTTCCCATATACATATATATCAATCTGACCCGATCTGGAGAAAATGTTTAATACTTCTACAAAATCTAACAGGTTGGCTGATAAGTCCCCGGTCTAACAAAGAAAAACACATTTTTTTTTGTCAAAATTCAACATAGTTCCCTTCAAGAGCTATACAACGATTATAAAGACCTGCCAATTTTTTGATACCATTTTGGTAGTACTCCTTCGGTTTTGCCTCAAAATAGGACTCAGTTTCGGCGATCACCTCTTCATTGCAGCCAAATTTTTTCCCTGCGAGCATCCTTTTGAGGTCTGAGAACAAGAAAAAGTCGCTGGGGCCAGATCTGGAGAATACTGTGGGTGGGGAAGCAATTCGAAGCCCAATTCATGAATTTTTGCCATCGTTCTCAATGACTTGTGGCACGGTGCGTTGTCTTGGTGGAACAACACTTTTTTCTTCTTCATATGGGGCCGTTTTGCCGCGATTACGAACTTCAAACGCTCCAATAACGCCATCTAATAGTCACTGTTGATGGTTTCCCTTCTCAAGATAAACGATAAAAATTATCCCAAAAAACAGAAGCCATTACTTTGCCAGCGGACTTTTGAGTCTTTCCACGCTTCGGAGACGGTTCACCGGTCGCTGTCCACTCAGCCGACTGTCGATTGGACTCAGGAGTGTAGTGATGGAGCCATGTTCCATCTATTGTCACATATCGACGGAAAACCTCGGGTGTATTACGAGTTAACAGCTGCAAACACCGCTCAGAATCATCAATACGTTGTTGTTTTTGGTCAAATGTGAGCTCGCGCGGCACCCATTTTGCACAGAGCTTCCGCATATCCAAATATTGATGAATGATATGAACAACACGTTCCTTTGATATCTTTAAGGCCTCTGCTATCTCGATCAACTTCATTTTACGGTCATTCAAAATCATTTTGTGGATTTTTTTGATGTTTTCGTCGGTAACCACCTCTTTCGGGCGTCCACTGCGTTCACCGTCCTCCGTGCTCATTTCACCACGCTTGAATTTTGCATGCCAATCAATTATTGTTGATTTCCCTGGGGCAGAGTCCGGAAACTCATTATCAAGCCAAGTTTTTGCTTCCACCGTATTTTTTCCCTTCAGAAAACAGTATTTTATCAAAACACGAAATTCTTTTTTTCCATTTTTTTCACAATAACAAAAGTTCCTTCATAAAGGACGCTCTATCTCACAAACTAATTGACTTACAGACGTCAGATTTTGACACGAATCATTTGAAGGTTGGTACCATATATAAAAATAATACGCATTTAATACTAGCGACGCCATCTATGTGTCAGACCGGGGACTTTTCAGCCAACCTGTTATAAGTGCATATCTGGAGAAAGATATATACGGGAGCTATATCTAAATCTAAACCGATTTCTTCCAAAATCAATAGGGTTCTATTCTGACCCAAAACAGAAACTTGTTCCAAATTCGAAGTTGATTGGACTAAAACTGCGACCTGGACTTTGATTACATAAATTTGTTTACAGACAGACGGACGGACGAACAGACGGACATTTCCATATCGACTCAGGGACCGATCCTAAGCAATATTGCCAAATTGCACCATGTGTCTATCTCGTCTCCTTCTGGGTGTTGCAAACATATGCACTAACTTATTATAACCTGTTCCACAGTGTGGCGTAGGTTATAAAAAGACGACGAAAAAATGATTGAAAAAATTCCATCGCCGGAATTAAATTTTGAATAATTTATAGATTTTTAACTTATCAGAGACAAATCGTAAAAGCTGGACATATTATAAAATGCTATGCAGACAGACATTTTGTACAAAAAAAAATTGTAGTATGAACCGCGCATAGCAAGTCCTTTGCGATACCACAGACGCCTGTATAAAATTTTTATCTATAAAAAAAAATATTTTTATAAAATAATATTTAAACCATTTTTCCTTTTTTTTGTTTACACCAGAGTGTTCCCATCAATGTGACGCTACAACGTAAAAAGTCTTTACCAGATGTCCAAGAACTGCCACGTGCTACAGAGGCTATGAGCCGTGAAGAGGTATCCGCTTTAGGCTCAGCCAGACGCGAAGCGGTGCGACGTCAAATAGAAATGAATGAAAAGCTCAAAGCGAATCCATTGTTATATCTCGTCAGTCCACAAGTAAAAGTAAGTATTAAAATTTCGATTTGTTTTCTACACTGACAGAAAAGGTTTCATTTCCAAAAGGTAGGTATTAAGTTCGAGTTTAGCAGCTAAAATCGTAATTTTTCACGATTACTTTTCTTTAATAATCCATTTTAAGGAATACAAACTTTGTGAAAATGTACTTTGGGCTATTCTCCATCAAGTTATAAAAAGATTTGCATCAAATATGTATAATTTTATGCCTTTTTCTTACTGATTTAGTTTTCACTTTAGCGATTTTAGCGACTAAACTCGAACTTAGTAGTCACATAAAGGAATGACATTTTAGATAATCGAACATTCCTTTTGACATTAAAAAATGTTTTTTAAAGGTACACGCGGAGTAGGAATATGATCCCCCCAAACATATTTAAAAAATGTTGTTTTCTCGCCAAACATATACATGGTTGGCGAAATAAGATATATAATTTTGGAGAAAATAAAATTGTTGCGACAAACATGTGCCATGGTCACCGTCAAACAATAACATTTTGCTCTTGAAACATGTTTGGGGTGGTAATCAGCGTTGCCAAACTGAATTTTTATTTTGGCCCAACATTTTTCCAAAATTCGTACCAGCGGACCATTTTTCCAAATTAAATTAATATCATTTAAAAGTTAAAACTTTTCCAAAATTTGTTTACTTCGATAGAAAATTTTGTCAAATTTTTATTTCTATAGAAAATTTTGCAAAATTTTATTTTCATAGAAAAATTTTTCAAAAATTTTTTTCTATAGAAAATTTTGTCGAAATTTTATTTCTATAGAAAATTTGGTCAAAATTTCATATCTACAGAAAATTTTGTCAAAATTTAATTTCTATAGAAAATTTCTCAAACTTTTATTTCTATATAAAGTTATCGCAAAATTTTATTCCTATATAAAATTTTTGCAAAATTTTCTTCGCATGCAAAATTTTGTATCTATACAATTTTTTTAAATTTTTATTTCTGTACAAAATTTTGGCAAAATTTTACTTGACATTTTAGTTCATTAGAAAATTTTGTCTAAATTTTGTTTCTATAGAAAATTTTGTCAAAATTTCATATCTATAGAAAATTTTGTCAAAATTTCATATCTATAGAAAATTTTGTCGAAATTTTATTTCTATAGAAAATTTGGTCAAAATTTCATATCTACAGAAAATTTTGTCAAAATTTCATTTCTATAGAAAATTTCTCAAACTTTTATTTCTATATAAAGTTATCGCAAAATTTTATTTCTATATAAAATTTTTCCAAAATTTTCTTCGTATACAAAATGTTGTTAAAAATGTATCTCTATAGAAAATGTTGTTAAAATTTTATTTCTATAGAAAATATTTTCAACATTTTTTTTCTATATAAAATTTTGAAAAAAAGGCTGATTTTACGAAAATGGACCAATATCTACCAAATTCCATTTGTTCCGACGACCATCGGACCAAATTTAAAAATGAATAATATTTTGGACCAATTCTGATCCGATCGGACCAAAATGGTAACCCTGGTGGTAATATTCTCAGAGAGAATAAAAAGACAAGAGGACGAAACTATGAAATGAAACTGCGTCAGTAGGTAGCAGTTATAAGGAAAATTTCTCTAATATCATGCAGTTTTTGTCGGCACTTCTCTCAAATATCATACAGTTTGCGTTGGCATCACCCACTTCAGTTCTCTGCCGACTTTACGAAACGTAAATAAAATAGGATTTAAAGCCTACTTTGTAGTAACAAAAGTTATTTTTTTTTAAAATGATTTCATTCTATCAAAATTTTTGGCAGACAATTTGAAATTATAACTGCCGATGCCTTTATAAACAATTTATCAGCGCTTCGACCGCAACGTCGGTAATACCAAAGCTGCAGGCATTGTGCGACATCTATAGGGCTGACATTTATTGTTTTTGTAGAAAAGAATTTTCCATCCTCTTGTATATATTATCTCTGATATTCCTTCTCTGCGTGCAAATAAAATAGAAATTTCGTTCCTGAGGAATGTTTTTTTTGTTTGGGGGGTGTATGTAAAATTTATTAACAATTTGAACACACTACTTCTCTCTATGCAATATATTTTGCCATTACAGGATTGGTTCTCACGACAACAGTTGGTGCTCTTAGTGCTTTTTGTAAATATCATATTGGCCATAATCTTTTTCAAGATGCTGACATAGCGAACACTTACCTAGCCGCCGTTGCCGCCTCCGAAGCAGCTACCACAGCCACCTACAACCAAAATGTTGTACAGCAGACGACAGTCACAGGATATGGAAAATTTTAATACAACT
Organism: Haematobia irritans; assembly: GCF_050003625.1. Classification (NCBI taxonomy): domain Eukaryota; kingdom Metazoa; phylum Arthropoda; class Insecta; order Diptera; family Muscidae; genus Haematobia; species Haematobia irritans. The sequence continues at coordinate 6,797,319 of NC_134398.1, forward strand.
TTTAATCAACTAGACTCAGTTTTTCTTAGCCACGGAGAAGCTCGTCGATATCTAGGAAAACAAAGCCCCTAACATACAACTTTACTACATTAGCTTTGCCCCTTTGGTGTACACCTACAGAGACAATGCAAGGGGTTTGTTTTTGGAAATGAAAGAGCTTCGTTATTTATTTGCTATATTATTTTTTTCTTAATTTATAATCATTTGAATTTAAACAAATGTTTTATTTATTTATTTTCTAAATATAAAATAAAATCTATTTTATATTTATATTATATACAATACATCTACATATATGAATATATATAAATATATCTATATTAAAAAAAAATAATATTATTATTTAGCATTTGCAGTAAATATTTGTAAAACAAAATCCCAAATATGTATGAAGCAAGAGAACAAAGATAACTTAAAAAACAAAAACAAAAATAAAATAACTTCAAACACTTGGACTGCAATCATGTTAAACTGAAAACAAAATGCAAAACATAATTAAAAGCAAACAAATATTAATTTATAAAAATTTAACAAAACAACAAATCTATGAAAAATTAGAATGAACGTAATATGTACATTGTATATATTTTAATTTTAATCTAAAAAATGAAAAAGAAAACAAAATAATAGAAGAAAAAACAAAAACAATGTCCTCAAATCATAAACACACACATACAAACACACTCATATTACCCTTAGGCAAAATTTGTAAAATGCCTGTACTAAAGAAAAAGGAAGAAATACAAAAGCATTTGATTTTGAGAATGCTCTAAAAACCAAATCCTCTCTCACCTTCCCCACACTCAGAATTTAGCTTAGAAATTTAGTAAAAGAGCAAGAGAGAGGGAGAGAGAAAAAAGTAAACAATAACCTAAACGAATTTTATATACTTTTTAAAAGATCTAGTGAATCTATTTAGCAAAAATTAAACAAAACTACACAAAATTAGTCTATTATCGAAATTAATGAAGACAAGAGAAAACAATCGTCGAACTCCAAAATCGAAGTAGAAGTAGAAGCGATACTCTTGCACACATACACACACATAGAGACACTGATCCATTTGAATAACATCCCCCATACAGACATCATACACTTTTCAAAACCATATTTAACGAAAGATCGTATCCCTCCAAATATCATAATTCTATTTATCATTCATGTTTATTTTATAATAAAAAAAAGGACTTGTTGGCTTTAAGATTCTATAACATTTTTAATGGGTTTTCTTTATATATATATATTTTTTGTGTTCATTTAAAATGAACCCCAGTAACTATACATTTTCAGTTGCATATGTATTTGTTTTCAATATATATATTTTCACTTAATTTTCGTTAGCAGTCCTTCAATATTTTTAGCGAATTGGAATTGTTCAGATTGGAAAATTTTGTATTTATTAATAAAATTTGTTTTCAATATAATTTAATATTTTATATGTTTATTATGTTTTTTATTTTATAATTTTCTGGGAATTTTATGTGGGAAAATTCTAGTAAAATGCTCTACTTGTTGAAGTTCAGCAATCAAGGCACAAGACTTTATTGCTACAAATTGTTGTTGCATTTAAAAGAATGGTACCTATAACTATACATGCCAATAAAGACCGGTATATATCCATAAGCGTAGGAAGGCCTCTGGGGAGGGGGCTTAGACCCCCCCAGAAAAATTTTAGCCCCCCCCAGAATTTGGAACTCTATTTATGATTTTCCATTTTTCAATAAATGTCAATAGTTTTTTTTTTAATTTTTTTAACAACTAAACAAGTATATACAATCGCACAAAGTTTCGCTAAAGACTTTCATGAACACTCGAATTACTTGGGTTGTGGTAGCAGTTGCCGATGGCAATGTTTGATGTCAGATATTTCTGAAATAAAGCTGTGGTTGACCTTTTGATTGATTTAGTTTAGTCAATTTAATTAAAAAAATAGTAATTGATATTAAAACTATTCTTTCATAAATTAATATCTTAATAATGCTGCGAAAAAGCGTCGCCAAAAAAGTAGTGAAATGTTCTTATTGGGTGTAGAAGTGGTGCAAAATTGGCGGAGAAGCAATGAATGTAATATGAGCTTGTCATAGGACAAATGTCCACCGTTTCAACAGCCGTTGCAATGAATTTGCATCACTTCTTAAGGTGAGATCCGAATTCAGTGTTTTGAATGTGAATTAAAAAATTTTGTGATATTTTCCCAAATAAATAATTATACCCTTCACAACTACTGTGGTACAGGGTATAATAAGTTTGTGCATTTGTATGTAACGCCAAGAAGGAAAAGTCTGAGACCCATCTTTTAGTATACCGATCGTCTTAGAATTAAATTCTGAGTCGATTTAGCGATGTCCGTCTGGCTGTCTGTCTGTCTGTTGATGTATTTTTGTGTGCAAAGTACAGCTCGCAGTTTTAGTCCGATTGTCCTAAAATTTGGTATAGGGTCCACAGAGGCAAATTTTTAACTCCGATTTAGTTGAAATTTTGCACAGGGAGTAGAATTAGCATTGTAACTATGCGTGCCAAATTTGGTTGAAATCGGTTTAGATTTAGATATAGCTCCCATATATATGTTTTTCTGATTTCGACAAAAATGGTCAAAATACCAACATTTTCCTTGTAAAATCGCCACTGCTTAGTCGAAAAGTTGTAAAAATGACTCTAATTTTCCTAAACTTCTAATACATATATATCGAGCGATAAATCATAAATAAACTTTTGCGAAGTTTCCTTAAAATTGCTTCAGATTTAAATGTTTCACATATTTGTGTTCAACCCTAGTGCATTAGCCGACTTAAATTTTGAGTCTATAGATTTGTAGAAGTCTATCAAATTCTGTCCAGATCTAGTGATATTTAAATGTATGTATTTGGGACAAACCTTTATATATAGCCCGCAACACATTTGACGGATGTGATATGGTATCGAAAATTTAGATCTACAAAGTGGTGCAGGGTAGAATATAGTCTGCCCCGCCCGACTTTAGACTTTCCTTACTTGTTTTTTATTGTTTTTATGATTTTTAATGCATTCTGACGCTTGTTTGAAACGTTTTTCTTCGAATAATTTCCAAAAGTATCGATTTTTCTATAATGGATTTAGCAGTTTTATGGCAAAATTTGAATAATTTGTACCAATTTATTTATTCTTACTCTTTTTTTAAACTATTTAGAAAAAATAGAAAACAAAAAATTACACATTAAAATATGAAAAAAAATGAAGTAAAAAAACTTCCTGTGTAGTTAAAATAATTGAGAACATTTTTGGAAGTGCTTTTAAAGTTGTGCCTTTAGAACAACTCACAATTTTTTTGCTGGGAAAAGTGTGGAACTATTTTTAGTTGCTTTATTATAAATTAATTGTCGAGTTATTTTGATGTCTAATTTTTTATTCAATTTTATGAAATAAAACATTAATTGAACCTATAAGTTCAGTCTATAAATTTTTAGCTAGGGGGGCTATAGCCCCCCCTAGGAAAATTGCCTAGCTACGCTAATGTATATATCTCTATCGTGTTTGCATACCGATAAAGCAGTTCTACCATGTATCTATAAGGCCAGCTATGTACACCTAGGGGAAATTTCGGTACCTATAAGAAATGTATGGCTATTTTATGCGCCTTGCCGACTATAAGTTTATCCGGACGACAGTGGTCGTGTCGAACTTATCCCATATATTGGCCACATTATAAGTCAAGTCCGAAGGCATACTGCTTCATGTTTATGGGATCCATAAAGGGCACCTTATATGGTCGGATAAACCCTGCGACACAACACGTTGCGGCGACAAATCCGATTGTATAAGGTCGTGTTCGGCTGTCGCGGGGACGTGAACAACTTTGATTTTTTCTGGTTGGGTGGGGGTTGAGTGTAAGGGGATGTTCGACAAACATTATCAAAGACAAATTTATTTTTACATTAAAAACAGGCATTTCTGCAATGAAATTAATGATGGATCACCAATTCTGGTTGAAAATTAAAGAAATATATAAATCTAAACCAGTATTGTGGCAAAAACGTGGAAAATATCCACTTCCAATCAATGGGAAACCAGGCGACAAGTATTTTAAATTCATCAAGTAATTTGTAATATATTAAATGTGGATTACTTCAGGCATCATTGTTTTGACACATATACCAGGATTTTTTTTTATTTTTTTTTTTCAATTTTTTCAGTAAAAAATGGTTTCACCCATAAATCTTCGTACAACTTCATTGTTTGTTTATGCTTCGTCTTATTTTTTCATGTTGTCATCACATTTGTTCGTGCAGTGTAAGGGCAAAACTTGAACGAACACACAACAAATAGACGAACCTCTGTCGGAGTGTTTATCCGACCGTCTAAGGTCCGCTTAACACATTTACCGATTATTTAGTCATCAATAAATTGTCGTTTCGATATTTTTGTTATGCGTAACAAAAATTTCAAAAGCAGTACATACAGCTATTAAGAGCAAAATTTTGAAAATCGATAACAAGATCTTGCTAGTAGATGTAACCATAAAGGGTTGATTGATAAGTCTACGGTCTAACAAAGAAAAATACATTTTTTTGTCAAAATTCGTCTTTATTATTCAACATAGTTCTCTTCAAGAGCGATACAACGATTATAGCGACCTTCCAATCTTTTGATACCATTTTGGTAGTACTCTTTCGGTTTTGCCTCAAAATAGGCCTCAGTTTCGGCGATCACCTCTTCATTGCAGCCAAATTTTTTCCCTGCGAGCATCCTTTTGAGGTCTGAGAACAAGAAAAAGTCGCTGGGGGCCAGATCTGGAGAATATGGTGGGTGGGGAAGCAATTCGAAGCCCAATTCATGATTTTTTTCTATCGTTCTCAATGACTTGTGGAACGGTGCGTTGTCTTGGTAGAACAACACTTTTTTCTTCTTCATATGGGGCCTTTTTGTTGCGATTTCGACCTTCAAACGCTCCAATAACGCCACATAATAGTCACTGTTGATGGGTTTTCCCTTCTCAAGATAATCGATAAAAATTATTCCATGCGCATCCCAAAAAACAGAGGCCATTACTTTGCCAGCGGAATTTTGAGTCTTTCCACGCTTCGGAGACGGTTCACCGGTCGCTGTCCACTCAGCCGACTTAGGAGTGTAGTGAATGAGCCATGTTTCATCCATTGTCACATATCGATGGAAAAGCTCGGTTGTATTACGAGTTAACAGCTGCAAACACCGCTCAGAATCATCAACAAGTTGTTGTTTTTGGTCAAATGTGAGCTCGCGCGGCACCCATTTTGCTCGGAGCTTCCGCATATCCAAATATTGATGAATTATATGACCAACACGTTCCTTTGATATCTTTAAGGCCTCTGCTCTCTCGATCAACTTCATTTTACGGTCATTCAAAATCATTTTGTAGATTTTTTTGATGTTTTCAGAGTCCGGAAACTCATTGTCAAGCCAAGTTTTTGCTTCCACCGTAATTTTTCCCTTCAGAACACAGTATTGTATCAAAACACGAAATTCCTTTTTTTCCATTTTTTTCACAATAACAAAAAGTGCTTCACAAAAGACGCTCTATCTCACAAACTAATTGACTTACAGACGACAAATTTTGACACGAATCATTTAAAGGTTGGTGCTATATAAAAATAATATGCATTTAATACTAGCAACGCCATCTATGTGTCAGACCGGGGACTTATCAGCCAACCTGTTATATTTCATATGAGCCGCAAACATTTTGCTAGAGTTTAAATCGTAGCTTTAATCCCGGTATACAGCTCTTTTTCTTCTTGTTTGCCAATAAGGCAGGTTTTTCATGTATGGCAATAACCTTATGGGAGTATAATATAAACAATCGATACACATAAAAAACAAATAGCACCAAAATCTTTCCAATTAAAATTCTAATCGAATTCAAAAAAAAAAATCAATTAAAAATTTAATAAGTTAAACAAATTTTTTAATTGAAACAAAAATTATTCACAGAAATTAATAGTATCAATTAAATTTGTTTCGTTGCTGGTTTATACAAGTATTTCTGTGATTGAAGAAATTCCCATCAAAAATTAATTGGATAATTTCGTGATAAAAGACGAAAAATATTTTTTCTATGTACTAACGCCTCTGGAAGTTTTCGTTAGCAAGAGGTTGCTGAAATTTCGCTAAAAGAGTATACATAGAAGACTACTTTGTGAGAGAGTGAGAGAAAATTTGCTCTAGATTTTGACTAGCCAAAACATTTTTCTATGGGCGTGAAAAACTTCAGCGGGTATGGATCCTCGTCCCTTATGTATAGGTTTTAACTCCACGCTATCCTAAACCTTTTAGAAATATCTAGAATATATTTCCAACAAGTTGACTAATTTTTATGAGTGCGTCTATTTCTAGCAAAACATATTATTTCTATGGTCCGGCATGTTGCTCTCGTTAAAATTTCTGTTGCATGTCGATAAGTCAGTTTTATATGATTTTCTTATGGTATAGAATTTTAACAATCGCTAACATCGTCCTGGCGAAAATTTCGCAAACAAAAACAAATATGAATTTCTTATGGTCAGAAACTGCACGTCTTGCTAATTTTAACGATCATAACATCGTTCTAAGTAAAGCTTCGCTAAGTATTTATGCAGTTGCGGAAAATGTTCACTGTACTGGTGCTTTGTTTGCTATCAACAACCAGCTGGCAACGTTTGCTAAGGATTGCAAGATTTTACTGGGGAAAAATCTCTAGCAAAAACTTGCAATTTATCTATCTGTCAAATGTAGTCTCTCTCCGGCCAGAGAATGAAGCCGACCCATTTTTGCCGGCGGCGGCTGACACTAATTTTTTGCCTCCGGCGGCGGCGGCTTGATGGCTAAGCCGATATAAATTCGTCTATTCGGCGGCGGACAATTATCCATTATAAAATCGATTTGAGGTAATCCGAATGGTAATGAGATTAGTTGTACAACCAAACTTACAATCAAATTTTCATTTCATTTACATTTTCTGAGCTAAATGGTTGCAAAGCTATTATAGAAACATGATACTGATGGATTTTGGGTTGAAAGTTAAACATTTTAACAATAAATACAACAATTATTAATAAATTTTTCTGATTTAAATCAATATTTTTGATTACTTGGCGGCTAATTATGAGTCGAGATGAGTCGATATATTCGGCGGCGGCTTCGGCTGGAAGAAACTGGTCGGCGGCGGCTAAAATCGGCGGCGCGACTCGGCGGCTTCATTCTCTGTCTCCGGCTCTCTTTTGCTGACTTTTTGGTGTAAACGAACGACTTCCAGTAAAAATTTGTGATAATTACAAGAATTATAGGGTTCGCGTGCCCTTTACAGTGTGTCGGATCGATACGACTTGTCTGCGATGACTAAATAATCGGTAAATGTATTATCGATCCCATAAACATGCAGCAGTATCGATTATGCCTTCGGACTTACAGCCTGTTTCTGTATGTCGAATGAGCTCTGTCGATCGACTAAAATGGAAACAAACAGCTGAATTTATAACCAAAAAACAGCTGTTTCTATGTATTTCAGTCGATCGATTGAACTCGTTCGACATACAGAAACAGGCTGTTAACTTATATAATGACACAATATATGGGATATGTTCGACACGAGCGGAATAACTGATATTTTGTAAAGCGCATAATGAGCATAATGTGCTCGTATCGAACATATCCCATATATTGTGCACATTATAAGTCCGAAGGTATAATCGATACTGCTGCATGTTTATGGGATCGATTACATATTTACCGATTATTTAGTCATCGCCGACAAGTCGTATCGAACCGACACACTGTAAAGGGCACCTTATACTGTCGGATAAACCCTACGACACAACACGTTGCGGCGGCAAATCCGCTAGTATAAGGCCATGTTCGCGTGTTGTGGGGACGTGTTGGCCTAAAATCAAAACAACTTTGATTTTTTCCGGTTGGGAGGCACAAATCTTCACGTGTAAGGGGATGTTCGCCAAACATTAGCAAAAACAAATTTATTTTCATAATTAAAACAAGCTTTTCTGAAATGAAATTAATGAGGGATCGCTAATTCAGATTCGAATTGTTTCTTCCATTTTTAGTAAAAAAATGGCTTTACACCTAAATTTTCGCCCATCTTCATTGTTTGTGTTTATGCTTCTTCTTATTTCTCCATGTTGTTATCATAATTGTTCGTGCAGTGTGAGGGTAAAACTTGAACAAACACACAACAAATAGGCGAACCTCTGTCGTAGTGATTATCCGACCGTCTAATGTCCGCTTAAGATTCTTTAAAAAACACCGACATTCAGTCCGGAATAACTGATAGTCTGTAAAGCGCCTAAGGGGCCTAAAACTCAAGTGGCAAATGAGCATGTAGCAGGGCACATAAATATAAAGCGAATTTTTTTATTGGCATTTATAGAATTCTATGTTCGAAATATTGTTGCAAAAATACCTATTTCTATTTTGCGATGTGTGTCGATTATATCGTCTAATGAAAATTTCGCAGCAAAATGCAAGTACATTGCCTATGGGTACCAGATGCTAACTGGACTTAAAAAAAATAGTTTTAATCAATCCGAAGGGATCGAAAAATAAAAGAAATCTTACTATTTGGTTTTGTCATTTTTTTCTTTTATTTTTATTGTAAATTATTTGGTAATTTTAATTATTAAAATGAAAATAAGAATAAATGAAATTTATATATATAAAAAATAATAAAAAAAAAAATAAAATAACGACTCATTGTTAAAACATCATGGTAACGGTTGCTTATGGTATTTTACCAAGCCTACTACATTATTTATACCTTTTTGGCTGTTCTATTTCCCTCTTTTGCTGAAGGATGAAATAGCCTAAACCCAAAGAAAAACAAGTGCAATTACTCTAAAGATTGGCAAACAATTTGAATAAGTCTAAAAACCAATAACCAAAGAAAAACAAAACTAAAAAAATAAAAATAAAAAACAAAAACAAAATTAACTACATTTTTATACGTATCAACTTTTTTTGAAGACAAATAAAAGTGAAATACAAAGGATATGCTACTTTATTATTATTATTATTAGTATCATTCATATGAAGCTAGCAAAAAATCAAAGATGATAGTGGTAAATTTGCACAGTAAAAAAAAAAAATAAAAAATTGCAAACAAGTTTTTTTTTCTTTTTTTAAATTTGAGTAGATCAAATAAGAAACAAAATATTTTTGATTTACGCTTATACAATATTGGAAGCATAGTACTGAATTAAGGCAATCGCCAATCTAAGAAATTTTTATTAATAATAAATTTATTCTAAACCATATTGATAACATTATTAACTCTATAATAAATCAATATTAGCTTTCATAAATATGCTCCCCTGGTAAGAGCGCTAAAAATATTTATTATACGTGTATCCTCCAATCAAAATACGAAGAAACATCCAACCCAACCACAATGAAGAAAAAGATGAAAAAAACCGAAGAATAAAAACTAACGAATAAAATTCAAATAAAGAAAAAGAAATACTATCATATAAAAACAAAAATGCATTTTTTGTAATAATGGAAGGTTTTGTATGTGTGTTTAGCAAATGGGATTAATTGGCTGTTGACATTGGAAGAATATTTGTACAATAATGCCGATATCCAAATTTTCAGTTCAAACTACAATTTAGGGTGTATATGTGGGTATTAAGTTCGAGTTTAGCTGCTAAAATCATCATTTTTTCACGATTACTTTTCTTTAATAATTTACTTTAAAGAATACAAACTTTGTTAAAATTTGCTGTGGGCTATTCCACATCAAATTATAATGAAATATGCAACAAATATATATAATTTTATGCCTTTTTTACTGATTTAGTTTTCACTTTAGTGAAAAAATTACGATTTTAAGGTGGGTATTAAGTTCGAGTTTAGCCGCTAAAATCGTCATTTTTTCACGATTACTTTTCTTTAATAATCCATTTTAAGGAATACAAACTTTGTGAAAATTTGCTTTGGGCTATTCCCCATCAAGATATAATGAAATCTGCAACAAATATTTATAATTTTATGTCTTTTTTTACTGATATAGTTTTAACTTTAGTGAATTTTAGCGGCTAAACTCGAACTTAATACTCACCTTTAGCGGATAAACTCGAACTTATGTTCGAACCATCTTATGTTCGGAAATTCCCTTCGAATAGACTTCACCTTCCACTTTCATTCCTCCCAAACAGTTTTTGGTTGTTCTTGGTTTCCAGTGATGCGCCGTCCAGACTATAAAATCAAAAATATCCCAGATATTGGCCACACTATAAGTTATTTTCGACAGCATAATCGATCCTGCTGCTTGTTAATGTGATCGATAAAACATTTATTGATTATTTAGTCATCGCTGATAATTCCTAGCGATTGTGTTTGTAAAGAATCTTAAGCGGACCTTAGACGGTCGGATAAACACTCCGACAGAAGTTCGTCTATTTGTTGTGTGTTCAAGTTTTGCCCGACCGTATAAGGTGTCCTTAAAGGTCGGATAAACTCTGCGACACACGTTGCGGCGACAAATCCCCTAATATAAGGCCATGTTCGCTTGTTGCCATAAAATCAAAACAACTTTGATTTTTCTGATTAAAGGTAAGTACTATGTTCGCTTTTCGCGTTGAAATTTTCGCGGTTACTTTATTAAAACAGTTCAATATAAAGCAGATAAATTAACTAAATTGATGTGCAATTTCTTGTTCCTCTAGATTTCGGCTAGACTTTACAGAAATATGTCTGTTTTCATTTATAATTTTGATTATTTGAGGAAAAGTAATCGCGAAAATAAAGTGATTTTCAACTCGAAAACCGAACATAGTACACACCTTAAGGCCGGTATGCACCTCTAGCAAAATTTTCGGTAGCAAAAATTTATTTAAGTCTACAACAAAAAAAAAACGGGGCTGTGAACACAAATTTTAAACCAGCTAATCGCTTTTAAAAATTGTTAATATATGTTCCAAATATTCCTCAAATAAATTGTTTATTATTTCCCTGCCAACATTTTTTGAATTTGGGGACGCTTCTGAGAATCACCACTACGTCGAAAACAATCATATACGACATCAAAAACTCGTCGGAAAAGCGCCGTTACTAGTGAGAAGTTGTACCACGCCAAGTTACTACGAAAAAGTTTCTCATCAGTGCAATTATTAGGTGCCTATTTAGATCAATTGCGAAGGACCCCAATAAGAACCCCTGCAAACTATCAGAAAAAGTGAATTTTAAGGTAATTGTAGAAGAATCATTGTGGTCAAGTAAAACACGATTGTGTAGATATTTATTGATTTGATTAAACATTTATAATTTCTTATAAATATAACATTTTTCGGTTTATCACATTTAACATAATTTTTTGCATTAATAAAAGAATGATGTTGAGTTTTAAGTAGCAAGTTACATATTGCAGCGTCTATCAGCCAGTTTGTTTATTTTCGATGGAGACAGCGTGCCTGGAAAAATATTTGAAAAACGATCACTTTATTCTATTTGGAAAGTCGAAAATTGTTCACCATATACCTTTCACAATTTTAAGCGTAATATCTATGTTTTCAGAACTTTATTTTCATTTTTATTTAACCCTGCTACTATGTTAGAAAAAACTTACAGATTTTATGTTGGGGTCATATCATGACCCACACTTAATTTTGTAAAATAAAATGAAATGTGTATCTAATTAAAAGGTTTTTTATAGTTTGGGATCATCGGAATAGGTTGTTGTTACTGGAATTTTCTGTCGTTGAGACGAACATACCGTTTATTTTGCCAGTTATGCTTTATTGGAAGTTTTTCTTTAATGAAAAAATTTACACTTTTTTAATTTACTCGCGCCTTTTGGTTGTAAAAAAGTTGTATGTAGGTGGTAATGGGAGCTACCGTGGCGCAATGGTTAGCATGCCCGTTTTACAAAGGGTCATGGGTTCAACCCCAGTTTCGACCAAACACCAAAGTATTTTTACAGCGGGTGGAATAATATATCTTCTGCTGGTGACATTTCTGAGTTTCAAAGCTTCTCTATGTGGTTTCACCGAAATGTGGAACCACGTGCAGATTTGGATTCATCGTCCCAAATAACTATAAAAACAATATTCAGTTCTTCATCAACAGAACCATAAAAACACTAACTTATTACATACAAACATTCATCCATTAGAAAATGTAATTTTTATACGGAAATCGCGATTTATATCAATTCAGTAAATCGTGAACAATATTAAAAGTCGTGCACCGATTGTAATGAAATAAAGCTCATTTTATTCGAAATATATTAAGCTAACTATTTCTGAACCAAAACTGTGATTGTTGACCCATTTTTATTTTGTAGGAATTTTTAAAGAACAAATTTTTTTTTGTTAAAAATTTCAATTTTTTTTTTTTCAAAACTTAAACGATATCTCTAAAACTACTTAGAAAATTGAAAAGCAATGTAAAGACGGCTTAAAGATAATATTCTTTGGGATTTTCGGTTTGTTTTTATTTAAAATGGTGAACCGTTTTCAAATTTTTCCAATATATGTAGTGAAGTGCCTTAATTATGAAAATAACGGTATATCTCGAAAAGTCAAACTGATGGATAAAAACCAAGTGTATATTTGGATTCAGCGACCTCAAATTACTAAAATTTGCTATAAATTTCAAATCAACACAAAAAAGTTCGTGTTTGTTCCCCTGTGTAATATATGGGGTCATTAAATGACCCCAACCTATTATGTGTATACACCAAGAATAAAAAGCCCTACGAACATAAAATTTTAACAAACCCTATTGAATTAAGTACATTTCACCAATTCATGCACTGAGTAGTAAGATCTTTTAATTATATTCCACCACAAAGAAATGGGGTAATAATAAATTCGATTTGGGTCATCAAATGACCCCAACATAATAGCAGGGTTAAATAAAATATAACAAGCTGGTTGTGCTTGGCGTTTCACAAAAAATAAAATGGCTCTTCTAACAGTAGTGATGGCAAAATACTTTCATGTACATTTTGTACTTTGTGATATGCTTCCCCCATCACAGTTCGCGATGGTTGTGGTGACATTTACGAGTCTGTGGTAGCGATGAGGATGAAATGGAACTTTGAAATGCTGGCAGGGTTACAGACCTTTTAAAACTTTTACGCACACAATGATTGTAATAAATTAAATGTTTGCTGCCAAAATATGCTTTTGACAACCCTGTTATTTTCATTAGAGGTGCGTACCAGCTTTCGAAATTGAACGCTACCGAAAATTTCGTTAGCATAAATAGCAATGCATTTCTTATGGGAATGAAATTTATCGCTAGAGGTGCATACCGGCCTTTAGGAGGCACAAATCTTCACGTGTAAGGGCATGTTCGCCAAACATTAGAAAAAGCAAATTTATTTTCATAATTAAACAAGCATTTCTACAATGAAATTAATGATGGATCGCTAATTCAGCTTGGAATTTTTATTGTTTCTTCCATTTTTTATTAAAAAATGGCTTTACACCTAACTTTTCGTCCATCTTCATTGTTTGTGTTTATGCTTCTTCTTATTTCTTCATGTTGTTATCATAATTGTTCGTGAAATGTGAGGGTAAAACTTGAACGAACACACAACAAATAGGCGAACCCCTGTCGTAGTATTTATCCGACCGTCTAACGTCCGCTTTACAGTGTGTCCAATCGATACGACAATTCGTTGATGACTAATTAATCGGCAAATGTGTTATCGATCCCATAAACATGCAGCAGTATCGATTATGCCTTCGGGCTTAACTTAGAATATGGCCAATATATGGGATATGTTCGACACGACCACTGTCGTCCGGATAAACTTATAGTCTGTAAAGCGCATAAACTATACCTCACATGCACACCTCTAAAGCATGCGAATCGAATAAAAAAACATATGAATCCCCTTTTCTTCCCAAATAAGCAAGATTTCCTTTGCTTCCACCGTAAAAAATTGTATGAATAGTTTTCCCATCTGTGAAGCGAAAAGTCATTGCAGAAAAATCGCGCAGGGAAAGTTTCCCCGTCAACAATTCACGTGAAAACGAAAACAAGCCCGATTATTTTATATAAAATCTTAAAATTTTTTTAAATATTCTGAAAAATCTTATCAAATATAATAAAGCTATACACTGTCCCAAATTCTCGAAAATTTTGTTTACAGTTTTAGTTTCCTCCAAAAAGCAAAAAATCGCAATTTGTTTATGAGTATGAGTTTTAAAAAAACGTTTTATATGTTTATTGTTAGAAATTATCAAAAAATTGTTGATTGCTACACTTTAATATTCATATTTTAAAATTACAAATATACTTTGTTTTTCATTACCATTTTGCTGGAATTGATTTCGTTTATTCAGACTAAATTTCAAATGTATATATATTTTTTTTATTTGTTTCGCAATTTAGAGAGGAATATCAAGGTCTCATTATTATCTGTTCTTGCTTTTCTGTTAAATATTTATTTTGCAATGATTCAGGCTGCTTATTTATCAATATCCATAATTTGGCATCGTCTAAGATTGTGATTTACTTGGAAATCAGACCAAGTAAAATAATCTCAAAAGAGACAAATATGAACAATGAAATACAAGTTGGCATCTTTTTTTTTTTCTTCGTGTACAAAAAGACAGCACCATCTCGTCTGTTTTTTTGTTTAAAGATTTGGTAAAAACAAATCTTTTTTTCTAAATTTTAAAAACTACGAAACCTAAAAAGTTAAACTTAAAATTAGAAGAGGAAAAGAAAAACAGGGAACTTAATAAGCGTTTGAACAACATTTCAAATACAAACTAAAAAATGAAGAATCGAATCAACTAAGCAGGAGAAACTCATAAGGCGCCCGGTTTCAATGAAAATGAAAGTTTTGGTCGTGAATTGTTTTTCCCTAGAATGACTTTTTGTTCCTCTTTGACACGTTTCTCTTGCTCTTTTCGCATTCGTTGGCGTTCTTCGTCCATCAAGCGTTGCTCTTCAATGATGGCCAAACGCTCCTCAGCCTGTAATGAAAAACAAAAAAGAATCGCGGTTAGTTAGTTATACGAATTTAGAAAATAAATTTATTATAAGTCATATATAATTATTATACCCTGACCACATAGTGGTCAGGGTATAATTACTATATATAGTGGTCGGGGTAAATAACTGCCAAAAATGTGCCTACCAGAAATATTGATTTTAGACCCCATAAAATATATACCGATCGACCAGTGTTGCCAGGTAATTTTGGAATCTTCCCCCCAATGAATAACTGTTTTAATTCACATTAATTCTAATCGACCACCAGGACCACCAACCTGGAAACACTGCGGTCGACTCAGAATCACCTCCTAAGTCGATCTAGCGCTTGGTGTCCGTCCATCCGCCTGTCCATGTATTTGTTGTTCGCAGGATTCTGGTCGCAATTATTAACCGATTTTGATGAAATTTAGTACAGGGTGTTTTTTGGGTACAAGGACGAACGCTATTGAATTTGGAAGAAATCGGCTCAAATTTAGATATAGCTCCCATATATGTATCGCCCGATTTCGACAAATGATATTACGTTGCGCTTTTTTACTAACCGATTATCGTAAAATTTCGCACAAAGCAATCTTTTTCATCACCCTTCAAGTGTGCAAAATCGGTTCAGATTTAGATATAGCTCCCATATAAAGGGTGGTTAAATTGTAAGGGCCAATGTTGAATGTGAACCTCACCTAAACGCCAAGTTTTTTTCCGAATTTTATTTGACATTTCTCTATTTCAGATTTACTCAATTTGAACCATGGAGAGATACACAATCCAACAACGTGTTAAATGGTTCCAAGAAATGGCAACAATAGATGATCAATTTTCGAAGAAAATCATCTTCAGTGATGAGGCACATTTTCACCTCAGTGGATTCGTCAATAAACAGAATTGCCGCATTTGGGCGAATGAGAATCCAAGAATGATTGTCGAAAAACCAAGGCACCCACAAAGAGTGACTGTTTGGTGCGGTTAATGGGCTGGCGGCATCATCGGGCCGTATTTTTTCCAAAATGAGGACGGTCAGGCAGTTACTGTGAATGGTGTTCGCTATCGTGAGGTGATAACGAACATTTTATGGTCCGAATAGGAATATATGGATGTGGACGGTGCTACTTGCCACACAGCTAACGAAACAATGGCTCTTTTGCGCAAAAAATTCAATGGCCGTGTTATCCAAGATCATGTGATTTGACACCGTTGGGCTTTTTTTTCTTTGGGGTTATTTGAAAGAAAAGGTGTACGTCGATAAGCCAGCAACAATTCAAGAGCTAAAGGATGAGATAATTCGGCACATTAACGTCATAGAACCTCTTGGGAGCCACCGTGGTGCAGTGGTTAGCATGCCCGCCTTGCATACACAAGGTCGTGGGTTCGATTCCTGCTACGACCGAACACCAAAAATTTTTTCAGCGGTGGATTATCCCACCTCAGTAATACTGGTGACATTTCTGAGGGTTTCAAAGCTTCTCTAAGTGGTTTCACTGGAATGTGGAACGCCGTTCGGACTCGGCTATAAAAAGGAGGTCCCTTGTCATTGAGCTTAACATGGAATCGGGCAGCACTCAGTGATAAGAGAGAAGTTCACCACTGTGGTATCACAATGGACTGAATAGTCTAAGTGAGCCTGATACATCGGGCTGCCACATAACCTAACCTAACCTAACCTCATAGAACCTCCATTATTCCTGAGCGTCATCGAAAATTTGGACCATCGAATGAAGGTGTGCCACCGAGGTCGCGGCGCCCATTTGGCCGATATTTTGTTCCATACATAATTGAGTAATATCAATATATCATAATAAAATAAAACTACAATAATTTCCTAAATAGTTTGTGTTTTACTCAAAATCAACATCGGCCCTTGATATTTTAACCACCCTTTATATGTATGGCCCGATTTTCCCAAATTTGGCCACAAAACCCTTATTTATTACCCGATCTTACTCAAATTTAGGATAAGGTAACCCTCCGTAGTATCAACCAAACCTGCCAAATATCATCGAAATCGCTTCAGATTTAGATATAGCTCCCATATATATGTATCGCCCGGTTTTCCCAAATTTGGCCACAAAACCCTTATTTATTACCTGATCTTACCCAAATTTAGCAAAAGGTAACCTTCTGTGGTATCAACCAATCCTCCCAAATATCATCCAAATTGGTTCAGATTTAGATATAGCTCCCATATATATGTATCGCCTGATTTTCAAAAATTTGCCCTAATAAAGCTAATTTTTACCAAAAATTCCTTATTTATTACCCCATCGTACTAAAATTTAGCACATGATAACCTTCTTTGGTATCAATCAAACTTGCAAATATTATCCAAATTGGTTCAGATTTAGATATAGGTCCCATATATATATGCATAGCTCGATTTTCCCAAAGTTTGCTATAATTCTCTTATTTATTAACCAACGTTACTTAAATTTCAATTTTTTATTTATTAGACGATCTATTTAGCCTTGTACATGTAGCTTGTACATAAATATATTGGCCGATTTGCACCATTTTGGATTTATTAACCAAACTAATTGAGCTATTTTCTCTTTTTTTAATAATGGAAGCAATATTAGTGGTATACAAACTCTGTAGGTTCAGAATCAACTATAGCTTCTAATATCAGACATTTTTGTTTAGATTGTTATAAAGGGTGATTCTTTTGAGGTTAGGATTTTCATGCATTAGTATTTGACAGATCACGTGGGATTTCAGACATGGTGTCAAAGAGAAAGATGCTCAGTATGCTTTGACATTTCATCATGAATAGACTTACTAACGAGCAACGCTTGCAAATCATTGAATTTTATTACCAAAATCAGTGTTCGGTTCGAAATGTGTTTCGCGCTTTACGATGAGGCTCATTTCTGGTTGAATGGCTACGTAAATAAGCAAAATTGCCGCATTTGGAGTGAAGAGCAACCAGAAGCCGTTCAAGAACTGCCCATGCATCCCGAAAAATGCACTGTTTGGTGTGGTTTGTACGCTGGTGGAATCATTGGACCGTATTTTTTCAAAGATGCTGTTGGACGCAACGTTACGGTGAATGGCGATCGCTATCGTTCGATGCTAACAAACTTTTTGTTGCCAAAAATGGAAGAACTGAACTTGGTTGACATGTGGTTTCAACAAGATGGCGCTACATGCCACACAGCTCGCGATTCTATGGCCATTTTGAGGGAAAACTTCGGAGAACAATTCATCTCAAGAAATGGACCGGTAAGTTGGCCACCAAGATCATGCGATTTGACGCCTTTAGACTATTTTTTGTGGGGCTACGTCAAGTCTAAAGTCTACAGAAATAAGCCAGCAACTATTCCAGCTTTGGAAGACAACATTTCCGAAGAAATTCGGGCTATTCCGGCCGAAATGCTCGAAAAAGTTGCCCAAAATTGGACTTTCCGAATGGACCACCTAAGACGCAGCCGCGGTCAACATTTAAATGAAATTATCTTCAAAAAGTAAATGTCATGGACCAATCTAACGTTTCAAATAAAGAACCGATGAGATTTTGCAAATTTTATGCGTTTTTTTTTAAAAAAAAGTTATCAAGCTCTTAACAAATCACCCTTTAAAACTCCCATAACTATGTAGCCCTTAATGTTCTTACATATGGAAATGTGGGTTATCTCCCAATCTTATACCACTCATACCCCACAAACAATGTTTACTAATTTAATGGGGGTGGTTTAGGGTATGATATAGTCAGCCCCGCCAGACTTTCTACTTTACTCACTTGTTTTCATAATTACTTCGAATTGAAATTTTTACATTTTTAGCTCCCATTTTCATGAAGCTAACGGACTTTTAAACCATGCTAGGGACTTCTCTGCCATCTTGGCTATATATTCCATATGTCAGTTAGGAACTTAACTGCTGAAAATTTTTCAGTTAAATTTAACCCGAGAGAAGATAACTGGCAGTTAAAGCGTAACGGAGCTACATGAAAATTGCCGTAAATCGTAATTTCATTAGCTGCCCTAAAAATTTGATATATAGTTTTAGAAAATGTTATACCCTAACCCCATTATCGGCACTAAGGAATACATCTTTTAGCTGATCATTTGCAATTCGATAAAAAAATCTCAAATGAAGAAAGGATTTGATTTTTAAGCCTTTACCCAGCAAACGCTGGATAGTCGTCCGAAATTTGTCTTGGTCAAATTAAATAAAAATACATGTAGACGGCCTTGTTGCGAATCAAGAATTAGCTTTACGTTCTCTTTAATTGGGCACTAAATTGTATGCGAATTGGACACCAAATGTACTTCGAGGATGTCGAAGAATACAAATCAATTGATTTCGTGATTGAAGACAAAATACATTTTATCTGTGTGCATAGTTTAATGTTTTTGTTGACTTACCAATTTGCGCTGGGCTTCCTCGATTTTGCGATTGTTTTCAGCCAAAATTTCTTCTAACTCCTCCCGTTTCTTCTTCTCCTCTTCCTATAAATTAGGGAAATTATTAAATGTTATTAAAGCATTTGGGATTTTGAATAACAAATGTTTAAGCTAAATCAAAATATGAACTTAAACAAAACAAAAACAATTGATTAAAATTTCTATTTTTTTTTAATTTGCATTTCATGGGAAATTGTTTTTAAAGTACATAGAGAGCACCATTGAGTTTCATCTTGGTAAATTGCATATAAATTAATATACACATATCTAGTGGATACATACATAATATATTAAGAAAAAATTATATATAGATGAAGATAGACATACTTAATACTAGAAAATGTTCATTTTTTTCTTGATGGTTTCTTTAAAATATATTAATAATAGTATTTGAAATGTTTATATTACTTTTTTTTTGAGAGTTCTTTTGTTTTTTGTGGCTCTTGCTTTTGTTTACTATGCCAGTATTTTTTTGGTTTTTTTTAATCCATTTAAATTTCAAAATTTTACTTACAATCATTTTACATCAACACCGCGTTTCCAATATGTACTTTTGCATTTCAAAATATGTAGTATTATTTATGTACATGGTAATTACAACAAGTAAGTTACTCTAAACATGTCATATATTTCTGAACAACAAGAACAACATCAACAACTGAATATTGCAATAATGGTCGTTTAACTTAAAAAGAAAATACAACAGATATCGAGAGATAGAATGATGCAAGGCGTACATGTGGCAAGATACAACAAACTCGATTGGTATGATCTATAAAAGTATGTGCGAAATATAGAAAATTCAGTTTTACTGGATTCTGTATCCCCTTCGATTTTGTAGCAGATCTTATAAAAACAAAATCTAAAAATCGGACTTAAATTTGTATGGACCTGTCACAACGTCATATCGAAAAGCTTTCACATGGATTTTCGTATCGAGAGAACTTTCCGTCTATAGGCCAATGGGGGTTTCCCAAGTCTTTATGTGGGGGTGGGTAAACTTGTGCATTTTTTTTTAAAGGAAATAATGATCCTGGTGATTGATCTTCTTTGCGAGTGTCGATTTTTCACATTGGTTTCAATTGGTTCAGGTCCCTTGATGATGCTAAATTTAAAACTTACTTCCAAAGTCCACAACACATGGTCTAGTCACCGACGACTGCTACAAGGCTTTCGTAATATTTTTGAATCATGTGTCACTTGAGATCAATGGTGTTGCAGTAGCAGATGGGGTTGTCGTATATTTGTGTGGCTTGCTTGATTTTTTTGTTTGTTTTTGGTTTTTCTATTGGGTTTGTTTGTGTGGAGAGTTAGTAGTAGTGTATTCTTTTGATTTGTGGTTGTATGATGTATGGTTATGTGTGGAGCTTGTCTATTTTCCTCCATAAGAGGAAAGCATATATTACAGGCCACACAAAAGGGGTATTTTGTTTTTGCTGAAAACTCATCAACGAGTTTTCATGAGATCAAAAATCAAAATTTATGGAAAAATAAATTTGTAATTAAAAAAATCAAAGATAGTTTTGCATACAAAGAGTCTCATACACAGTGGTGAAGGTATAGGGATTTGGGATCTGAGTAGAATTGTAAAAGGATATAGGGGATGTGAATATGAAGGATCTTTCGAAGGATGTACTGATGGAATGTAAAGGATGGCTTTTATGTTGGGGACTGTTTGATGTAGATGAAGGGAAGGAATATGAAAAGTTTCAAGTTATTCTTCATGATGGCTAGGAGTATAAATGACACAAAAGCTCCAAGTCGCCTACTTAATCCCTGAAAACGAGCACCTACCTCTCTGCGGCGTTCTTCTTCACGAATTTGTTCACGCCTTCGCTCTAATTCGAGCATCATTTCTCTTTCCATTTCTGCTTTGGCTTCCTCGACTCGTCGTTTCACCTCTTGCTCGATTTCATCTCTTCTCTTTTCCAATTCTTCTTCTACACGTTTTTTCACCAGCATTTCTATGCGTTTCGATGCTTCTTCTTCGATAATCTGAAACAATTTTCCAAGCATTTTAATACAGACCAAAGGATATTCTTTTAAGGGATACTCACCTTTTGCTCAGCCTCCTTTTGTCTTCTCTGTCTTTCCATTTCGGCCAAACGTTCGACCTGTATTCAATACAAAAACAAAAAGATTTTACATAACCTTTTCCAATTTATATCCTTTTAGGAAACATTGGTCACTTACCTCATCTAACTTCTTATACCGACTCCTTTTGTGGCTACTTCTATGACTGTGATTGTCCCCGCTGTCTGTATATGAACTCGACGATGTCGAAGATGATGATCTTTTCCGGCTGGACCTATGATGATTGTGTTCACGTTCACGTTCTCTTTCCCTTTCCCTGTCTCTGTTTTCCTTTTTGCTCTGGCTATATTCATAGTATACTTCCGAATCTTTTTCGCGTTTTCGTTCACTGTGATGTGATTTACTGCGTTTTTTGTGTTTACTTTTGTGGTGCCGCCGTTTGGGAGTTGGACTTCGTGACCGGGAACCCATTTTGTTTAACTTGATGGCCGGTTGTGAATGCTCCTTATGACTAGGACGAAACTATCCCCCCGTTCCACACTTTTGGACTATTTAACTTTAGCCCACGTTTTGGCTATTGGTGGCAATTTATGCTGGCACAATAAACTACGTAAAATATACACACGTTTTCACGAATTTTGCAATTTTTTTCTTGTAAAACTGTCTCTGACCGCTGGATATAAATTTTCTTAAATTCCCGTTCGCAGTTTTAATTCTTCTTTCTCTTTTCATTCCATGATTGTGACCTGCGGCTACGTTCAACATACAGAGCTGTGTTCAGTGCTAATTTTTCTCTATGGCTATGTTCAATGTGGATAGTTATGAAGTCAATCAAATTGCACGCGCAAATAACATTAGGTCTGTTCCCGCAATTTTTTAGTATGAATCACGTCTTTATATTAGGCCTGTTTTTTAGTACTTGATGCAACATTTGTATGAGTAACCCCCATTTTCATAAAACTCCGTTAGTGTTCCGTTAACTAACCAACTTTTAAACCTTATTCTAGACGAAGCTGTCATCCTGCCTTTATATTCCATAGGCCAGTTAGGAACTTAACTGACGAAAAAATTTCAGTTAAAGTCCCTGCCAACATTTTTTGAATTTGGGGGCGCTTCAGAGAATCCCCACTACGTCGAAAACAGTCGTATACGATATCCAAAACTCCTCGGAAAAGCGCCGTCACTATTGAGAAGTTGTACCACGCCAAGTTACTACAAAAAAGTATCGCATGAGTGCAATTATTAGGAGCCCTTCTGGATACATTTAGAAGGAAGCCGATAAGAGCCCCTTCAAACAATCAGACAAAGTGCATTTTAAGATAGTTGTAAAAGAATCATTGTGGTCAAATAAAACACGATTGTTTAGATGTTTATTAATTTTATGAAACATTTATAAATTCTCATAAATATAACATTTATGCGGCTATCACATCACATTTAACACATTTTTATGCATTAATAAGAGATTGATGTTGAGTTACAAGTTGTAAGTTAAATGTTGTAGCGTCTATCAGCCAGTACTTTTATTCCCAATGGAGGCAGCGTGTCTGGAAAAATATTTGAAAAACTATCACTTTATTCCATTTGGAAAGTCAAAAATTGTTCACCAATTTACTTTTCACAATTTTAAGCGTAATAACTATGTTTTCAGCATTTTATTTTCGTTTTTATTTAAATAAAATATAACAAGCTGGTTGCGCTTGGCGTTTCACAAAAAATAAAATGGCTCTTCTAACAGTAGTGATGGCAAAATACTTTCATGTACATTTTGTACTTTTTGATATGCTTCCCCCATCACAGTTCGCGATGGTTGTGGTGACATTTACGAGTCTGTGGTAGCGATGAGGATGAAATGGAACTTTGAAATGCTGGCAGGGAGTTAACCGGAGAGAAGATATTTGCAATTTACTTTCTGTTAACTGGCAGTTAAAGCCTAACGGAGCTACATGAAAATGGCCGTAAGTAAGTAAATTTATTTGAGACTTTTTTCTTTTCGATTACAATGTTGATTTGTGTTTATCGATAATTTTATGGAAAACTTAGAACTATATCTGTCTTGTTCTAATACACAATATATGGGGTAAAATAGCAACATGCTTTTATGAATGTATCGATTGTGCGTAAATTGCACATAACATGAATGGAAATAAGGCTTGCTCCTTGCCTTTACTGTTGCTTACAGAGCGTGAGTGTCTGTGAAAATAAATAAATAATTTAATAAATCTACAACTACATAACGCTTAGGAACGATATAACAAAATTGTATGGTAGCAACGAAAGCTAGCATAATCGCTAATTATAGTATAGTGGTAAGTATGTTTACATTAATATCACAGTTTGATCGAATATGCTGTTTGCATTTTATAGGTACATTGGTAGTAAAAAATAAGTGTATAGATCAATTGCTTTTCAATACGATTATGTTTATACAAAATTATTTGTAAATATTAGATAATTGTAAGTGTAGTAATTATTTATAATTATACTGTTTTATCCTCTATGAGTTCCAGGATAATATTTCTGGTAGAATTGTGGTAAGATGTCGTTGGCTGATTCATTGTCAAGTGTTTCGTTAATGATGGCAACAGGTGAAAGGTAAGTTGAATCAAACCAATGTAAATTTTGTTCTATATTAAAAATTGTTGTCAGCAGATCGTTTTCGTGTGTGGCTAACCTCTCGATGAATGATAGCTGGAGTTTGAATGCGTATCTGCAGAGTGGTTCAATCCCTTATAATTCGTAGATGTGGGAATTGGAGAATTTCTTTTCGCGGTTTTGATAGTGTTTGCTCACGCATTTTCTCAGGACTTTGCGCTCGAGGATTTCCAATTCGTTGGCCACTGTTGGTGATATAGTGAACCAGATTGGAAACCCGTATAATAACATCGGTCTTATAGCCACCTTATAGAGCAACAGTTTTGTTTTTTGAGGTAAGTGTTTGTTACCCAATATAAAAGAAAAGGACCCAAGTAAACGTTTTGTCTTTTGCAGTGTCGATCTAGCGTGATCGTTAAATTTGAGCAGCGTGTTGAGAGTGACGCCTAGGTATTTTATGCTCGTCTTAAAGGGTATTTCAACATCATTTAGAGCGAGTTTAAGAATTTTACTCTCAGGGACTACAAACCTGGGGCATTTTCCAGAAGCATTTCTTATGCATATTGCTTCGGATTTTGAAGCATTTATTGTTATACCCCATCTTTGGTAGTAGTCGTTGATGAGGTTGAGGTGTCTGGCTGCTTTTTTAAGTGTATCTGCTGGAGAAATACTATGGGTATAAATTAGGCAATCATCTGCATATAAAATTGCTTGAGAACCATTATGGACATGTGGAAAGTCATTTAGGAAGATATTGAACAGGTATGGTGCCAGGACGCTACCTTGTGGTACCCCACTATTTACTTCGCCGTAATTAGAGGAAGTTCCTTGGATGTCAACAGTGAATTTTCGGTTTGTGAAATAGCTGGTGAGTATTTTTACAATGTACGGGTCAGTTTCCAGTTCAGCAAGTTTGTATAGAATACCCATGTGACATGCGGAATCGAATGCTTTTTGAATGTCCAATGCAATGGCAACAGTGCAGTTCTGCATCCTCAGGTTTGATGTTATGTCATTGTGGAATTTCAACAGGGTGTGTTGAGTGGAATGACTTTTTTTGAATCCAAATTGGAAGCATGGTATGGGGTCAATGATGAAATCATTTACGATTTTTTCCTTTAGAATATGTTCAAAAAGTTTACCTATGTTGGATAGAAGTGATATTGGACGAAAATCAGCCGGATCAACGCTAGTAGGTTTTTTTTAATGGCAATACTTTTGCCACTTTCCAGGCCGAAGGAAAGTATCCATTATTTATACAATGGTTAAATATACAGGTAAATAATTTTATCGTAGTACTTGGAAATTTTTTAATGATAAAATTGGAAATTCCATCTATGCCACTTGATTTTTTATTATTTATAATACTTGCGATGAGTATTGTATTTGTAAAATGAAGATTATCAGCGTTTTGAAATGCGTTGAAGTCTTCGTTAAATGAGTATATGTGAGAAGCTGAAGCTCCGATGTAAGCGGGTACTTTTGTGTTGAAATCCGGTACAGGATGAAGGGGAATTGTACGTTGGAAGACTGTGGAATAATATTGTTGGAAATGATTGGCAATTTCACTACAATTTGTGGAAATGTCATTATTAATAACAATTTGGTTACAAAATGGGGATTTTGTTTTCCCCGTTATTTTATAAATTTCCTTGAAGGCGGACGGACCAGTATTTATATTTTGTAATTTTTGTTTGAATTTTTCAGCCTGTTCAATATTGACTGATTCTTTAATTATTGTTTTCAGGAGTTGAATTTGCTTAGAGAGGATAACATACTCACTACTTCGTCTATTCCCAGTGCGATGGAAAATATTCTTCAATTGCTTCTGCCAGTTGTGTTTTATTTTGTACAGCCTTTTCGTCCTTTCTGACAATGGGAATTTGTTGTTGTCAATTTGGATTTGTTGAGAGTGTGAGTTATGTATCATTTTGTAATTTTCATTAAATTCGTCAATTAAATAATCGATTTCATCATTTCCTATGTTGTCGTTAAGCTGAGGTAGTAGGCGATTTGAAGCTGAATCCATGTCACGGCGAAAATTTTCCCAATTGGTGGTTTTGTAAGAAGTAATAGTTGTTGGAGTTCTCAAAATAAGACCAGTATGATCCAATTTTAAGGTGAGTTTAATTGGAAAGTGATCCGAAAAAGATGGTAATGTTGATATTTGGTAGTTTGTCGCGTTACTATTTATCAGGTTTGAGCTGATTAAAAAATGGTCCAGGAAGGAGGGACCATTGGGGTAAGAAGGCGAAGAATCACAAAGACGATATCCAATGGATGATTTTCTAGCCCATTTGTATGAGCAATCCAGAACATCATCAGTGCAAATCAAGTCGGTGTTGCCAGGTTGCATTTTGATAAAGTGACATTCTCGATTCATGACAGCAATTTCTTGTGATGAATTTGTCGAATAAAGGCCGGTACTCTGTTCGGTTTTCGCGTTGAAACTCCATACAAAACCAAAAAATGCGAAAAACAATCGAAAGATATAATTTATTTATTAAAACTATTTAAATATAACGCATACAAGGATTATCTTTTTATTCAGAAAATATACAGCGGATCAAAGCAGTAGCAGATCAATTGTCAAAGGAAAAATAAAATGTTAATTTTGTAATAGAAAGCAGCAACTACCCTGCCAGCATTTCAAAGTTCCATTTCATCCTCATCGCTACCACAGACTCGTAAGTGACACTGCAACAATCGCCAACTGTGATGAGCAAGCAAAAAGTACAAAATGTAAATGAAAGTATTTTGTCGTCACTATTGTTAGAAGAGCCATTTTATATTAGCTCGGTTCGAGAACCCGATAATTTTTGATAATTATCACAAATTTTTACTGGAAGTCGTTCGTTTACACCAAAAAGCCAGCAAAAGAGAGCCGGAGAGAGACTACATTTAACAGTTATGAGATAGAGAAATTGCAAGTTTTTACTAGAGATTTTTTCCCCAGCAAAATCTTGCAAACCATAGCATACGTTGCCAGCTGGTTATTGCCCTGCCAACATTTTTTGAATTTGGGGGCGCTTCTGAGAATCCCCACTACGTCGAAAACAATCATATACGACATCAAAAACTCGTCGGAAAAGCGCCGTCACTATTGAGAAGTTGTACCACGCCAAGTTACTACGAAAAAGTTTCTCATGAGTGCAATTATTAGAAAAAGTGCATTTTAAGATAATTGTAGAAGAATCATTGTGGTCAAGTAAAACACGATTGTGTAGATGTTTATTGATTTGATTAAACATTTATAATTTCTTATAAATATAACATTTTTCGGTTTATCTCATCACATTTAACATAATTTTTTGCATTAATAAAAGAATGATGTTGAGTTTTAAGTAGCAAGTTACATATTGCAGCGTCTATCAGCCAGTTTGTTTATTTTCGATGGAGACAGCGTGCCTGGAAAAATATTTGAAAAACGATCACTTTATTCTATTTGGAAAGTCGAAAATTGTTCACCATATACCTTTCACAATTTTAAGCGTAATATCTATGTTTTCAGAACTTTATTTTCGTTTTTATTTAAATAAAATATAACAAGCTGGTTGCGCTTGGCTTTTAACAAAAAATAAAATGGCTCTTCTAACAGTAGTGATGGCAAAATACTTTCATGTACATTTTGTACTTTTTGATATGCTTCCGCCACCACAGTTCGCGATGGTTGTGGTGACATTTACGAGTCTGTGGTAGCGATGAGGATGAAATGGAACTTTGAAATGCTGGCAGGGTCCGGACGACAGTGCTCGTGTCGAACATATCCTATATATTGTTCACATTATAAGTTAAGTCCGAAGGCATAATCGATAATGCTGCATGTTTATGGGATCGATAACACATTTACGGATTATTTAGTCATCGCCGACAAGTCGTATCGATCCGACACACTGTAAGATTCTTTACAAACACCTACATTCCGTCCGGAATAACTGAATGAAGGCGCATGACGCTGAACTGAAGGCGCATGATGCGCTTTGCAGACTATAAGTTTATCCGGACGACAGTGCTCGTGTCGAACATATCCCATATATCGGAAACATTATAAGTTAAGTCCGAAGGCACACCCAGAAAAAGGGGGCTCTAATGCCAACTGAACTTTATTTTAGTTCATGAAGATTAGTTGATTTTAGTTAAATTTTGCGCAATATGAGTAAATGTTCCTTATTTGAATAATTTTTTGCTATTTTAATGACGTGACATGAAAATGCGAATAAAGCCAGAATTTAATTATTGCATTATTTCTATCCAACGTTTCACTATTTTAGTTAAAATTTTCTAAAATAAACCTACATTTTCTTCCACGGTGAGGTCACTTTTTTTTGGTGTATAATCGATACTTCTGCATGTTTATGGGATCGATAACACATTTACCGATTATTTAGTCATCGCTAACAAATCGTATCGATTTGTAAGATTCTTTACAAACACAGACATTCCCCCATGTTCCGAAATTCGGGATCGCAAATCGCAATACTTTCTTTTGGCCATCATTTCATAACCCTGAAACTTTTAAACTTAAATCTTCGTAATATTGTTGTTCTCTTTAATGAGAAGTTCAAATTAAAATTGTATTGGAGTTCGAGAGAATCTCTATTTTTTCGTTGCAAGAAAAATAAATTCTTGCGATTTGCGATTCCGAATATCGGAACATGGGAGATTCTGTCCAGAAAAACTTATAATCTGGACGATGCATAAAATCCATTTGCAAGTTTTTACTGGAAAAGTGCACAAACCTACCTATTGTGGTGGCATCACTGCACTTTATTGTAACAGGATGATTTCGACTACATTTATTGTACAGTAACAGGGTGGTCATGAGCATTGCTGTTTTTAGTAACGTATAGATGTCGCCGCTTAACCCATTTTGAATCGAGCTCTAAAGGTCACATCTATTCATGAGTAACAAATTGAAATTTAGATGGCGGTAAGTTTTTTCTAATTGGAAAGATCTTTAAAACACACATCCTATTGGCTTATTGAGCTTGGACTAAAGCCACAGATAATCCAATAAATGCTTCGGTGCACAAAAAGAGCCAAGGATTTGCTTCGCTTGCACGAAAGTGGTCTGTTACCGCGAATTTTGTTTTCAAATTGATGCCAAATTCAAACAATATGATCAAGTAAACCCGATCCGATTGTTTTCCATAGAGGTAGGCTGAAAAATTACACCTTCGATTTGCCAACAGAACTTAAGTGTGGGTCGCCATAACGGCCGAAGGTCTCTCCCCTCAAGTATATTTCGAGCATGGGTTCGAACTAAATGCCGAATGTTTCAAGGAAAATGTGCTAATGACGGTATTGAAGCCATGTGCAGACAAACATTTTGATCCGCAGACCCTAAACATTTCAACAGTACTCAGCACCATCGCACACAGCACACATTTTTCTTAATTACATCACTTATCAGCTATCCTGTACATATTAAGTGGCATAGGTTAGGTTAGGTTATGTGGCATTGGTGAACGAAGTGGCATAGAAAACTTAATAAAGGTTAAGTGGCATAGAAAACTTAATAAAGGATAAGTAAATTTAAAATAAATTACAACTCAATCCTTTTCAATTTAATTCAATTAACTAATTTCAATTTAATTCAAGATAGGTTGGGAAGTACAGTGAAAGCTGCCAAATCTGGACACTCTGAAAAGCATACACCTCTCAAAAGGGAACACCTCTCAAATGTGGACAAAATTTTGGCGACCATAGGGTCCACTCAGTGTTGCCAGTATTGGAGATTTGTCCCCAAATTGGGGAAACTTTTCGGGGTTGGGATGAAATTTTGGAGTTGGGGGCTTGGAGATTTGATGGGTGGTCAATAAATTTGGGGATTTTTGTGGCGATTTTTTCAGTTCAGTATGGTAAGTCAGGTTTACAGGAATTCGTTTTTTCTACATTACTAAAAAAGAAGCACAAGGAGTCGTCATATAATAAAAACTATAATAGGGATCAAATGGATCATAGGCAT
This sequence comes from Haematobia irritans, assembly GCF_050003625.1. Classification (NCBI taxonomy): domain Eukaryota; kingdom Metazoa; phylum Arthropoda; class Insecta; order Diptera; family Muscidae; genus Haematobia; species Haematobia irritans. Next base: position 6,827,262 of record NC_134398.1, read on the forward strand.
CAAAAGGACAAATGATTTTACTTTGGGGCCCAATCGCTAATGTATAATTTTACTCAGTTTGGCTAAGGTATTATTCTACCATTGTGAACTCGGCCTCGGATCTAACTGTTGCCCCCTCATCTCTGATTTGGACAATATTTCTCATATATAGAAACGATGAAGATATTATTACTTTAGTATTGAGAAGTAAATTTTCATTTCATGTTGATACAACTCCGAAATTCGAAATCTTGATCTTATTGCAGCTCGCAAGCTGGTATAACAAAAATTTTATATTCTTTAAAATTTTTAAATTATTACTGATTTTCTACAGAAGAGCCTATTTCTTCATTTTTTTTCAGAAAAACTGGTTAAACATTTATTGAGGATATCTGTGGGTAATTTTAATTTAAATATGCGACGTATTTTGGGGACAAAAGCTTCCCAATTTGGGGACAAGAGCCATACAAATACTGGCAACAGTATGTATATATAAAAAAAAGATTTTTCCTATAAACACTAATTAACAGCTTGGCTGATAAGTCCCCGGTCTGACGCCCGGTCGCTAGTATTAAATGCATATTATTTTTATATAGTACCAACCTTAAAATAATTCGTGTCAAAATTTGACGTCTGTAAGTCAATTAGTTTGTGAGATAGAGCGTCTTTTGTGAAGCAACTTTTGTTATTGTGAAAAAAATGGGAAAAAAGAAATTTCGTGTTTTGATAAAATACTGTTTTCTGAAGGGAAAAAATACGGTGGAAGCAAAACCTTGGCTTGATAATGAGTTTCCGGACTCTGCCCCAGGGAAATCAACAATAATTAGGTTAGGTTAGGTTATGTGGCAGCCCGATGTATTAGGCTCACTTAGACTATTCAGTCCATTGTGATACCACATTGGTGAACTTCTTTCTCATCACTGAGTGCTGTCCGATTCCATGTTAAGCTCAATGACAAGGGTCCTCCTTTTTATAGCCGAGTCCGAACGGCGTTCCACGTTGCAGTGAAACCACTTAGAGAAGTTTTGAAAACCTCAGAAATGTCACCAGCATTACTGAGGTGGGATAATCCACCGCTGAAAAACTTTTTGGTGTTCGGTCGAAGCAGGAATCGAACCCACGACCTTGTGTATGCAAGGCGGGCATGCTAACCATTGTACCTCGGTGGCTCCCATCAACAATAATTGATTGGTATGCAAAATTCAAGCGTGGTAAAATGAGCACGGAGGACGGTGAACGCAGTGGACGCCCGAAAGAGGTTGTTACCGACGAAAACATCAAAAAAATCCACAAAATGATTTTGAATGACCGTAAAATGAACTTGATTGAGATAGCAGAGGCCTTAAAGATATCAAAGGAACGTGTTGGTCATATCATTCATCAATAGTTGGATATGCGGAAGCTCTGTGCAAAATGGGTGCCGCGCGAGCTCACATTTGACCAAAAACAACAACGTGTTGATGATTCTGAGCAGAGTTTGCAGTTGTTAACTCGTAATACACCCGAGTTTTTCCATCGATATGTGACAATCGATGAAACATGGCTCCATCACTACACTCCTGAGACCAATCGACAGTCGGCTGAGGGGACAGCGACCGGTGAACCGTCTCCGAAGCGTGGAAAGACTCAAAAGTCTGCTGGCAAAGTAATGACCTCTGTTTTTTGGGATGCGCATGGAATAATTTTTATCGATTATCTTGAGAATGGAAAAACCATCAACAGTGACTATTATATGGCGTTATTGGAGCGTTTGTAGGTCGAAATCGCGGCAAAACGGCCCCATATGAAGAAGAACAAGTATATACAGCACTAAGTTCGGCCGGGCCGAATCTTAAATACCCACCACCATGAACCCAAAAATTAGGGTTTCCTTTGAAATTTCAGGAGGGCTTGAGGACTTGAGGACACTTCCCGAAGATAAATTTAAAGATTTCACCTATGAGGACTATATCAGATTCTGGATTTATAAGAACCATTTTTGTTTGAGTTTTAGAGGAATCATTAACATCTCTTGTAAGTGTGCAAGAAAATTATAAAATAACGTCTTGATTTGAAATTTTAAATCTGTAGAAGTAAAATCTGGAAATTTTACATTGAGTTTCAAGCAATTTTCATGATCAGTGGGCCTTCTACACCCTCAAGAAGTGAAATCGGTCTATATGGAGGCATTACCAAATGGACCGATAAAAACTTAATCCGATACACGTTTTTGTGAGCCTAAAATACCAGAATATTTACAATTTCAGGCAAATCAGATAAAAACTACGGTTTCTAGAAACCCAAGGAGTTAAATCGAGAGTTCGTTCTTATGGGGGCTATACTAAAATATGGACCGATACTCACTGTTTTCGGCATACCTCTTTATGACCCGAAAACACCTCTAGATTTCCAATTTCAGGCAAATAGGATAAAAACTTCGGTTTCTAGAAGCCCAAGAAGTAAAATCGGGAAATCGGTCTATATGGGGGCTATACCAAAACATGGACCGATACTCACCATTCTTGGCACACCTTCTTATGGTCATAAAATACCTCTAGATTTAAAATTTCAGGCAAATTGGATAAAAACTACGATTTCTATAAGCCCAAGACCCCAAATCGGGAGGTCGGTTTATATGGGGACTATATCAAAACCTGGACCGATATAGCCCATCTTCGAACTTGACCTGCCTGCAGACAAAAGACGAGTTTGTGCAAAATTTCAGCACGGTTGCTTCATAATTGGAGACTGTAGCCTGATTAAAACAGACAGACGGACATCGTTATATCGTCTTAGAATTTCTCCTTGATAGTCGGAAATCGATATTTCGATGTGTTACAAACGGAATGACAAACTTATTATACCCCCATCACCATTCTATGGTGGGTGGTGAGTATAAAAAAGTGTTATTCCACCAAGACAACGCACCGTACCAAACGTCATTGAGAACGATGGCAAAACTTCATGAATTGGGCTTCGAATTGCTTCCCCACCCACAGTATTCTCCAGATCTGGCCCCCAGCGACTTTTTCTTGTTCTCAGACCTTAAAAGGATGATCGCATGGAAAAAAATTGGCTGCAATGAAGAGGTGATCGCCGAAACTGAGGCCGATTTTGAGGCAAAACCGAAGGAGTACTACCAAAATGGTATCAAAAAAATGGAAGGTCGTTATAATCGTTGTATCGCTCTTGAAGGGAACTATGTTGAATAATAAAAACGAATTTTGACAAAAAAATGTGTTTTTCTTTGTTAGACCGGGGACTTATCAGCCAACCTGTTACCTATGGAAAATGGAAATCTTGGTCACATTTATGACCTTTCATTGGTTTAAAATTGCCTGCACTGTTAGAAAAATATGTTTTTCATATGTTCCGATATAAACAAAATGTGTTTCGGGCACAATTTTAAAACACAATATATTTAAGTTCAAACATGTAATGTTCCTAAACTGACACTAAATGTTTGGGACATCTATGTTAATATGTTAGAATATGTTATGTTTGTGGCATGAATGTTTCATAAAAATCATATGTGTGAATGCAAACATATATAAATTTACAAATTTCGACTAAACATACATATGTTGTGATATTTTATTCAAAGCGACAGAGAGAGTATAGAGTAAGAAATAGAGATGGAAACCGGGAGAGTTGACGAAAGATATCAACATAACAGCGAAAGAATCAAACGAGAACAATTTCTGTGAAACCGCTTGTATGTTGTTTCGGAAAATTGTTTTTCGAAAATTGTTTAAATATTATTTAATTTGAATAAAGAGAATAGACATTCGGAACCAAGAGAATAGACATTTGAAAAACAAACAGCATATGTTTTCGCCTTGAGAGCACCATTTTATGAATGTGTGGACATGTGTTTTGTTTATCATTTTGGCATTATGGGCACAATTTTTTTCTTGGTTCATTAAAAGAAATCAGGGGTCTTCATAAAAATAACGAAAGGGCATTATACTCTTTTTAGAGTTGGGACAGTAAAATGAAATAAGGAGGAAATAGTGAAAAATTACACAGTAAAATGTATAAAAACAAAGTTTAGTTCCTCTTTATTAATAAGTAGTCCACGAGTAGTTGACGGACACCTTCAAATATAAAAGCGGGCATTAAATTCGAGTTTTGCAGCTAAAACAATTAAAAAAGTTTATTTTCTTTAAAATGAATTATTAAAGAAAAATAAAAGGCATTTTAGAGCGACGGTGTTAAATGCTAGTAAAAAAACTGTTCACGCCTAACTAAATTTATGTTTATATTATAAAATTATTTATGTATGTTTATACTCGACTCCACGTTCTTCTTTTGTTAGAGTTTTTGAGTTCCTTCAAAAGTTTAAAGTTTTGTACCAAAAACAGTTTTTTGTTACAAAATTGTTATTTTTGCAATAAAAAAAATAATATTTTATCCAAAAATCAGTCAATTTTGTTTATATCAAGCACTGTTACTGACTATAAATCTTTAATAATCCACATTTCGAATTTTCATTATAAAAATTTAATATAGTATAAATATAAATGTGTAAATTAAAAATAAAAAAAACGTGTTCGGTCGGAGCAGGGATTGAACCCACGACCCTTTGCATGCAAGGCAGACATGCTACCCACTGCTCCACGTGGCAAACAAATGTATGTTTCTGTTAAATAATGTTATGTTTGCATGGGCTCGTGGGCGCTGCAAACTATGCTATATAAATGTAATTTATAACGATAATTATCTCCTGGTGACTATAACAGCTACGTAATCCAGTGGATAGTGTGTTGGCTTACAAACTCGATTCTCCGTGCAGGCGAAAGGTAAAATTTAGAAAATCTATAAAAGTGAATAATTTCTTCAACATTATTTGTATTACAGAAAAAGGTGCCAAGAACTAAAATATTTCGTGGATGTGAAAATTACGAGTATGTTAGGCAATGAGCAGAATCGTCTTTGGGAAAAATTCTTCCAAGCATATAATATGTTCACATAAATCAAACATATTAATGTTTCGGCAGTATCCAATAATATATGTGCTTCCTGCAAAATATGTTTGGAACATATGTTAAAGAAGCGATTTTTTTTGAGGGTGTGTGCAAAGAAATTCCATTCCAAAACAAAATGAAAACAAAAAGTAAAAGTATTTGTTATCTCAACATAATACGCAATTTCATTAAATCCGTAATGTCAAACAAAGCTCTATCGCTTTTCATTGTTAACCTGTTCTCCGAACTGTGGGCACGCGTATTATGACAATTACTTGGAAAGGGATCAGCCAAACCATGGGGCCCTACAATGTCCCCCCAAAAAACATTTTGTACGCATATTAGATTCTTGTACTTTGACAATTGAATTAAGACACTCGATCAATTTGAACGATTATTCACGCACTCGTGGTGGCAATTTTATTATTGAAGTAAGTGAGTGAGTGAGGGAACAGGAATCGTCATCATAGGCCACCAAAAGCACAACCAACACCACCGTCTCCATTATCAATATCAAAAACTGAAAGTGCTACTACACAAAATTCCAATGACTGATGGTCAATTTACATTTGGGGACATTGATCAGTGAATTATACCACCAACAGTGGCAGTAGTAGCAATTGAGCCCAACTATTGAGCCTATTGGTTTGAGGGTTTTGTCATAAATCGATCACTCCATTCCCCCCATCTATATTCACACTTGGACAATTATTTAGAGTTTCTATTACAAAACTTAACCCGGATTTGTGACGCACAAATGACAGTTTCCTTATATTTGGGTATGGGTCTACAGAATAATTTTGTTATGATTGAAAAATTGAAATTAGGGTTAGGCTTTGTAGGAGAATTGGTGGTGGAGAAGAGGTCTCAAATCAAATCTCTTGATAACATGTCAAGCGATTAGCTGGATTACCTACCGTTCAGACAACATCATATGGGCCATGTTCAAATCTGATACATACTTGTGAAGATGATTAATTAGATCACAATAATCGATCGATATATAATCGTATAACACACACATACACGCACACCTACAATCCTATGGGCTGGCTATTGTGAATTGAGATCAATTGCCGAACCCAGCTGGCCGGTGATTTAAATGAAATAACTCAATCGCCATAAATGTTTGCAATGACCGTATGCCTGTCTAGCTCTCCCCTTGGGATAAGGAGATGAAGTGGGGGGAATTTCCACTACTTCTTGTTGTATTCCGTTGTCTCTATTCGATTATTTATCACTTTTTGGTATGTCTGTCGTTGTTGTGTTTTTTCTTATTTTGCACTGAACTTTTTTTTTATCCATTAAGAGATCTTGCTGTGTTAGACAGTTTGGAGCTTAGTTGAATATTATTTCTTCATTTGGTCGAGAAGGTTTGTTGTATCCAGTAATAATAATAATTATTACTGCAACTCTAAGCGAGCGAGGTCGTTCGTTGGGTCGATTTTTATGGTGCGGCGGCAAACTGCTGCGACGGCGGCGGCTTATTGTTTTTGATCCAATTGAAGTGACTGTGCAAACGATGACGGCGCAGAAATTTTGTTTTGCTTTTTGGATCGAAAGAAACCTCCAAAGCAAAGCATACCGAGGTAAGATTATTATCTCTCCACTCCAACGAATGAAATCGCCAATAATATTCGATAATGTCTAAAGTATGTTTATAGTATGCAGGAGATTGAAAATGGATAGACGACAGGAGTTAGGAAGTAACCCATAAAGGCCTTTTTAATTCGTATATATGGAATCAATTATGAATCCTATGATGAAGATCTCTCCATACGAGGTGGTCTGAAAATATAGCTTATAGAAATAGGATTGCCCTCAGAAATGGAGAGCATCAATATCGATTGGTATTTCGATTTGTTATTTTCGCGCAAGAAAATCTAATGGTGTTTTCTTTTCTGAAAAAAGGTTTTTGTCTACATTTAGTCTTTAAAGAATGTACATTTTTAAAATGTTGCCAGCAACTTAAAAAATTCTATAATTTCAGCGGACAGACAAGAATTCAGAGGAGCAAACAGCATATGCAATTCTGCTTCTGAGGGCAATCGCAGCACTCTCGTTCGTCAGCAGTAGGGCTGTTTTCTTTTAGCACTGGATATGCTAAGCCGTGAAGGATTAAAAGAAAACAGAGTACTCGTTTATCCAGGACTTCTCCAAAAATATGCAACACTGAAATCAGCTGTTTAAAAACAATCACAGAAAAGAAGTGAAATCTTGCATTTTTAATATATGAAATGCTCCAATTAGTAATAAATATTTAATGCTGCGAGTATTTATGACACTGTATCACTTTGAATTTCATGTTTTTCGACAAATTAATCATAGGTTAGGTTAGATTAGGTTATGTGGCAGCCCGATGTATCAGGCTCACTTAGACTATTCAGTCCATTGTGATACCACAGTGGTGAACTTCTCTCTTATCACTGAGTGCTGCCCGATTCCATGTTAAGCTCAATGATAAGGGACCTCCTTTTTATAGCCGAGTCCGAACGGCGTTCCACATTCTAGTGAAACCACTTAGAGAAGCTTTGGAATCCTCAGAAATGTCACCAGCATTACTGAGGTGGGATAATCCACCGCTGAAAAACTTTTTGGTGTTCGGTCGTAGCAGGAATCGAACCCACGACATTGTGTATGCAAGGCGGGCATGCTAACCATTGCACCACGGTGGCTCCCCGAAATTAATCATAATAAATTTCTATTGTGAATCGATGAAGCGTCCCTTTATCAAAATAAAATCTGGCAACATCGGCGCGACTTGCACTGATGAGATGTTCTGGATAGAACACCAGTGCAACGATGTTCTGGATAGCTCATACAAATGTTGCATCCAGTGCAAAAAGAAAACAGCCCTAGTGCTGAAAAGAACCTAAAAAGCTCATAATTCGGGCAAATTACAAAAAAGTGGGCATTTTTTATAAGAAAAGAAAACACCATAAATCACTATGTCGGTTGAATGAACGCGTGGTAGCTGAACCAATGGCAGACCCTGCAGACGGCAAGCGCCACCGAGAGATATTTAAAATCTGGATTTGGCGTTCTTTAAATCCTTAGAGTTTCTGCGTCATTCGATTCGAATCTTGTGATACCACAGGTGCTGAGTTCCTGTTACGTCAATGAGTGCTTCCCGACTTTATGTTTCCAATAGGCATGGGACCACTTAGAGTGGGTATGGTTGGAGCCCACTACTTTATAGGTCCACTTATAGCATTCCGTCCATTATAGTACAGCAGGTGGTTAAGTTCTTCGTTCTTAGAGTTTCAATGAGTGATGGCGTTTACAGCAAGACCACTTGAAGTAGCTTTGACACACAGAGAGGTTACAAATCACCGCTGAAAAACATCTTGTTGTTCGACCAAAGCTGGGATCATTGTTGCCAGTATTGGGGATTTGTCCCCAAATTGCGGAATTTTTTTCGTGATTGGGACAAATGTTTGGAGTTGGGGACTCGGGGATTTGGTGGGGAATTTCAATAAATTTAAACAAAAATGTTACATGCAAGGCATGTATACTAACCAATGGGAGCCACCGTGGTGCAATGGTTAGCATGCCCGCCTTGCAAGGTCGTGGGTTCGATTCCTGCTGGGACCGAACACTAAAAAGTTTTTCAGCAGTGGATTATCCCACCTCAGTAATGCTGGTGAGATTTCTGAGTGTTTCAAATCTTCTCTAAGTTGTTTCACTGCAATGTGGAACGCCGTTCGGACTTGGCTATAAAAAGGAGGTCCCTTATCATTAAGCTTAACATGGAATCGTGCAGCACTCAGTGATAAGAGAGAAGTTCACCACTGTGGTATCACAATGGACTGAATAGTCTAAGTGAGCCTGATACATCGGGCTGCCACATAACCTAACCTAACCTAATCTAGCAGAGTCCGAATATTGGACCAATAGTAGTGAGGGAAAATTCCCAGATACAATTAGAGACATCATACCAAAAACCTCTTGTAATGACTGAATAATGTCCAAGGGAGAAAAGTCTTGCAGTAAATCCTGCAGAGTGCGTGAAAAGAGCTATTGAAATTCCCTTGGCTGTGTGCGGTAGCCACCGCCTGACATCGTCTCCAAAAGGCCTGACAAACTCCCTCCACTGGAAATCACGGTCAGAAATCAAATGCCAATGTTGTTGTTCATTCGTGTTGTTGTGGTGCCGATCAACAGCAATGAATATTACTAATGTCGATTGATGTTTCAGAGCGATTCGTTGCGGTAATCGCGTTTGGACATATAACTCAGCTGAGCTACAACTTCAAGAAAACATACTCATCATTTTTTATTATGCACATGGGTACTTACATATCTACGCGGTGTTATATGCACAATCATAATCTCCATAGATGAAAATGTGCACACCAGTAAACAGTCAACCAGCGGTAAGCGGACCAAAAGGCCGACCAACAAGCTGACCGACCAACCAAACAGCCCAGCCTTTTGGGCTGGCAAATGTATAGCCATGGTATGATGCTCATTTGGGCACTCCATCAAATTTTTACTGTGAGAGGCATAAGTATGCGCGGGTGAACTTCAAGTGGTAGATCAATCCTGATACTCCAATCATTACCCCCGGCATTGTTTATATCGCTCTCCGTGCAATTCATGTCTGACTTGATGAGTCAGTGATTTTCGAATAATTTTCCAAAACTTCACACTTGTAAGATTTACTTGTGCGTTTGTAGATAAAAAAACTGTGGGCTTAAGTTTTGTTAGCAAGGGAATAGTTTCGTTTAAGAGTTTAATAACTTTCTGAATGTGTAACCTGATTTTTGTCAATCATGGATAGCAAAAAAGGAAAGGTGTTGGGGGCTGATTTCATCCAAGAAAATTTTCAGTCAACTTTGAAAATTTTAATTTTTAGATGGTCCTGCTGAGCTTAGTCCCGGTCAGAAAAAAGATTCTATTTACCCCAATGATGAAGCTAAGCGAGTTTGTGTGGTGAGTTCTAAGTGTTTAATTCGATATGTATGATCATATAGATTCCTTCGACCAGATTCAGTTGTGCAAGACTGATAGACGGAGTGAATATTCCATACGATAAGGAAAAGGTGGATAAGATGTGAATCGCCTGAAATATACACAATAAGCAAGTTGGAGCGGAAAATACCTCAAATTGTCGCTGTAGCTGTGGTTTATATTACACTAAACAATTTGGAAAAGTGGCTATCGATGATATTCCAAGCTTATATATGCGATTTATGCGCTTTGGGCATGAGACCACTGAATTCCAACAACGTATCAACCGAGTTCATTACACTGTGAAGTAGAGGCTAATGCTGAGTGCGTTCGTCGAGGCGCGTATCACCGCTTTAAGTATTAAGTCATTGTATTTTATGCTTGCGTATTTGCTTTAGCCAGCATCCTTGGCAAAGAATCGGTGAGATCCAAATGGAGAAATCTTCAAATGGTGCAGAATATGCACTGCGGACTGTCACTGGATGTCACTACCAAACATCAAAGCAGTATCTGTAGCATGAGCCACAAATGCTCTCGTTGAGGTAAAACTGTGACCTCCTAACCCGCCGGCACCTGATAATAGGCAAACAACCAGACTTTTGAGAAAATAAATTTTCTCGAGGCTGAGGTTCTCAGAGACCAGCGAGCGATAGTTTAGAAACTATAAAGAAGCCTCTCATGGTCAGATCAGGTGATGAAATTCGTCGCTCAGAATAAGGTAGATTGCGTAGAAATTGGTCAATTTTACCATGACTTGTCGGACGTGTGGCCGGTGAGTAATTATGGAGAAATATAACATTGTTTACCGTAAGGTATCGCCATGCCACATCCAGGAGAGCACCATCTGAACGAGCCAAGTTTATCTGCTTCGATTGCAGAAAAGACCTACAGTCAATTCATCACTTAATCGGCGTTGCAAGTGATGAGGGAATAAGGACGGTATTGGGGGCGGTGTATACAGCAGCACCTTCCTATCAGAGCAGCATTGGGCTGGGTGGAAGGCCCCAAATGCCAATGACGACGAGGGATGGCGCTATCCCAGCAAAGATCAGGCATTTCCTGAACCTGAACCGCGGCTTGGATGCCGTGCATACGGCAGCGGTTCAGAAGGCAATATCTTCCTATCAGAGCAGCGTTGGGCTTGATACAAGACCACCACCTGTCAACAATGACGAGAGACGACTGCAAGAGACATCAGGTCGGTGCTATCCCATCTAATATACGGCATCTCAATTACCTCTCACTTCTGATCTTAGCAATTCAAGATGTTTGCTCAAATTGTGGACGATCGCCTCACATCACGGAGCATCTCTTCGCGTGTCCTGTGAAACCAACAGAACTGAGAAATAATTCACTCTGGACTTATTTAGTTCAGTTTATTCCTGGAACGGAACATTGAAACTTAAACGTCTAATCCTTGTAATTTGTTTCGTCTTTCTTTACCTCCCCTCATTTGTTCATACATAAAAATCCCTGGAGCTACAACAGCAACAGAATCGGCTGAATAGCCCATCCGATATTATAATTAATGGTTGAAATGACCTAATGGAAATCCTTTTAGCCTTCTTAAAGTCGACGTTATGGTTCATCACAGACATCGGTAGTCATCACCTTTCAGTCTTTGCCTTGTTTCGGGCTTTTTCGCACACCTTGGTCCTTGGTCCACTGGGTTCATTAATACATGCAGAAACTCAGTGGAATTGAGCTTAAACAACATCAAAGGCTACTCCAAAATGATCTCACATCCAACATTTTGTTTGAGATCTTTGGAAATGCCTACTCTCTCAGCTTTTTTGCTTATCTTCAATATGTGACCTAACGATATATTTTTATCAAAAAAGTGCCTAAATATCCATTAAGAAATATCTTTGACATTTCAGCTTTACGATGTTTCTGTGTGAAGGTTGGGTATAGTGGCAACCCATTATTTCAGGTTCACTTAGACAATTCAGTTCTTTGTGATACTACAGTGGTGCAAACTGATTCCATACCATGGTTGCCACTCGTTCCAAAAATAATCTACCAAAATTTGAAGAAAATTTTACCACAATCTATCAAATTAATTCTGAAGTTTTTGATGAAATCTCTGTGATTAGTAACATATGGAATGAAATTTTCTCAATTCATATTTTATTTCTACAGAAAATTTTCTCAAAATTTTATTTCTACAGAAAATTTTCTCAAAATTTTATTTCTATAGAAAATTTTCTCAACATTTTATTCGTATTGATTTTTTTTCAAAAATTTATTCGTATAAAATATTTTTTTAAAATTTTATTCCTCTAGCAAATTTTTTCAAAATTGTATTCTATAGAAAGTTTTTTTCAAAATTTTATTTCTATACAAAATTTTTTCAAAATATTATTCGTATGGAATATTTTTTCAAAATGTTATTCCTCTAGCAAATTTTCTCAAAATTTTATTTCTATAGAAAATTTTCTCAAAAATTGTTTTTCCAGTAGAACAATTTTTCAAAATGTTATTCGTATAGAATATTTTTTCAAGATTTTATTTCTCTAGCAAATTTTCTCAAAAAAAAAAAAAAAAATTATTTCTATAGATAATTTTCCCAATTTTTTTTCTATAGAGAATTTTTTCAAAATTTTATTTCTATCGATAATTTTCTCAAAATTTTATTTCTGTAAAAAAATTTATTTGTATAGATCATTTTTGCAAAAATTTATTCGTATAGAATATTTTTTAAAAAATTTATTCCTCCAGCTAATTTTCTCAAAATTTTATTTCTCTACCAACTTTTCTCAAAATTTTATTTCTATAAATAATTTTCTCAAAATTTTAATTCTCTAGAGAATTTTTTCAAAACTTTATTTGTATAGAATATTTGTTCAAAATTATATTCCTCTAGCATATTTTCTCAAAATTTTATGTCTATAGATAATTTTCTCAAATTTTTTTTCTATAGAAAATTTTTTCAAACTGTTATTCCTGTAGAAAATTTGGAAGAAATCTCTGTGATTAGTATGGAATGAAATTTTCTCAAAATTTAATTTCTACAGAAAAATTTCTCAAAATTTTATTTTTATAGAAGATTTTCTCAAAATTTTATTTCTATAGAAAAATTTCTCAAAATTTTTTTTCTATAGAAAAATTTCTCAAAATTTTATTTGTATAGAACATTTTCTCAAAATTTATTTCTATACAAAACTTTTTCAAAATTTTATTCGTATAGAATATTTTTTAAAAATGTTATTCCTCTAGCAAATTTTCTCAAAATTTTATTTCTATAGATAATTTTCTCAAAATTGTATTTCTGTAAAAAAATTTATTTGTATAGAGAATTTTTTCAAAAATTTATTCGTATAGAATATTTTTGCAAAATTTTATTCCTCTAGTAAATTTTCTCAAAATTTTATTTCTATAGATAATTTTCTCAAAATTTTATTTCTCTAGACAATTTTTTCAAAATTTTATTTGTATAGAATATTTGTTCAAAATTATATTCCTCTAGCATATTTTCTCAAAATTTTATGTCTATAGATAATTTTCTCCAATTTTTTTTCTATGGAAAATTTTTTCGAACTGTTATTCCTGTAGAAAATTTGGTCAAAACTTCATTTATATGCAAAATTGAAGTACCTCTTAGTTGGAGAGAAATGTTTTGCAAAATCTACCAAAACATCAAGTAAAAAAACTACCATTTTTGGTAGAATTCTCCCAACTGTGGCAATCGTGTTCCATAGGTGAGTCCAAACGGCGTTTCACATCAGAGTGAATCCACTTAGAAAAGCTTTGAAATCCCCTGAAATGTCACCAACTAGCAGAGGATAAAACATTGCTCTTTCGATTTCTACTCCATTGAACAACGTGGACCCTGATGGTATAAATCTTATCTGGCAAATATCTCTAAAAAGCTAAATATTTTGTTCTCTTCATTAGTGATATTTAAATCCATTGGAAACTTTTCAAAACACCAACTCTCCAAAGCTTGAACTTCAATCAATCTTTTGTTCTCCAATTTATTGAAACCCCTCCCACATTATAGATGACGCACATATTTTTTCAAGTACATTTTTGCCTAATCATTATCGGCAGTTAATATCTCAAAAACTAAGAGGAAAAAAAGAACGTAAATCCAACAACGGGTTCCTCTTGACAAGGCGGTTTTGTTGTTTTAGCGCTTTACTTCAAAAGTAATTCCATGTTGCCATGTGTCAACATTACCATGATGGTGGAGATGTTATCGCAATGATCTGTTTCCCCTCACCCCCTCCTGACGCTTCTACAGCAATTTTAAGCTGCTGATCTGATCTGGATCTGTTTGTCGATGTCGATTTTCGTATGGTATAGAAGAGCTAAGTGTTACACATGCACCTCACATACCAATCCACTTTGCTTTCTCATTGCAACATTCGTTTATTTTCTTTGACGGTCACTTTTTGGGGCACTATCTCGAAGGAAACAAGTTTTTGGTAGGTGTTACAATAACATCAATATTAAATGTAAAACCTCCCTCTCCATTAATAGAAACCATTTTCCCATGTATTATGACGTGCGCCAGTGTGTCTTATTTTGCTTTCCAAATTTTTTTGGAATAAAAATTTTTTTCTAATGAAATAAAATTAAGATATCCCCACAGTCGATGTATGTAAGGAAAACTGAGAAAGTATGGTTAAAGGTTTGAGTTGGTTGGACTGGCTTACTATAGAGTGAAGTGAAATGATTTATTATTAAATTAGGAAATACAATTAGATCTTCGAGGGATAAAAGACGAAGAATTTTTGTAATAAAAAACAAAAATATTAAAAGAAAGATTGTGATGAAATTCCATTCTATATTCGATGTGTTATTAGAGATTGCTAAAATTTAAATTTCTGATATAGTTTCCCCAATTATATCAAGTTCATCACAAGGTCCACAAATAGATGTGCCACTCGTGTCAAACAATAATCTACCACAATTTCGAGAAAATTTTACCAAAAAACTACTAAACAAGAAAATCTCATTTTGTCAAAATTTTAATTTGTAGCAAATATATAATTTTTTTTTATTTTTTTTATACCCTCCACCATAGGATGGGGGTATATTAACTTTGTCATTCCGTTTGTAACACATCGAAATATTGCTCTAAGACCCCATAAAGTATATATATTCTGGGTCGTGGTGAAATTCTGAGTCGATCTGAGCATGTCCGTCCGTCCGTCCGTCCGTCTGTTGAAATCACGCTAACTTCCGAACGAAACAAGCTATCGACTTGAAAATTGGCACAAGTAGTTGTTATTGATGTAGGTCGGATGGTATTGCAAATGGGCCATATCGGTCCACTTTTACGTATAGCCCCCATATAAACGGACCCCCAAATTTGGCTTGCAGACCCTCTAAGAGAAGCAAATTTCATCCGATCCGGCTGAAATTTGGTACAAGGTGTTAGTATATGGTCTCAAACAACCATGAAAAAATCGGCCTGGCCGAACTTACGGCCGTATATACTTGTTTTTATTTCAGCTTTGACTAAACTACAAGTGTAGCTTAACCAACAGAGGAAAAGAATGTTTGTCAAATTTATTTGAGCAAAGCCCTATAGACTGCAAGGACGCACGTTTCGGAATTGTCTATAGGGCTTTGCCCAAATATATTTGACAAACATTCTTTTGCTCTGTTGGTTAAGCTACACTTGTAGTTTAGTCAATGCATGGTTTTATGCTGAAATTAAAAAAAAAAACAATAACAATGATTAAAGAACAAAACCAACAAGAACAAAACGAAAAATTTTATTTCTATAAAAAATTTTGTCAATATTTTATTTCTATAGAAAATTTTGTCAAAATTTCATTTTTATAGAAAGTTTTTTCAAAATTTTATTTCTATAGAAAATTTTGTCAAAATTTTATTTCTATAGAAAATTTTGTCAAAATTTTATTTCTATAGAAAACTTTGTCAAAATTTTATTTCTATGGAAAACTTTGCCAAATTTTATTTGTATAGAAAATTTTCTCAAAATTTTATTGCTATAGAAAACTTTGTCAAAATTTTATTTCCATAGAAAATATTGTCAAAATTTTATTTCTATAGAAAATTTTGTCAAAATTTTATTTCTATACAAAATTTTGTCAAAATTTTATTTCTATAGAAAACTTTGTCAAAATTTTGTTTCTATAGAAAAGTTTTTTCAAAATAGTATTTCGTTAGAAAATTTTGTCAGAATTTTATTTCTATAGAAAAATTTGTCAAAATAGGATTTCGTCAATTTTGTCAGAATATTATTTGTATAGAATTTTTTTCAAAATTTGATTTCTATATAACATCCCAGCAAAAAATTGAAAGTTCTTCTAAAGGCACAACTTTAAAAGCACTTCCAAAAATGTCCTCCCAAAGATGTTCTTTATTTTAACTGTAGAGGAGGTTCAATTGAGTCAATTTTTATAACTCGCTTTTTTTAATATTTTTAATAGGAAATTTAAAAATCTTTTGTTTCAAATGCGTTAAAAACAGATTAAGAATTAATAAAATGGTACAAATTATTAAAATTTTGCCGAAAAAAAAATCAAAATAGTTTTTAGAAAAATTGCGAATTTTTTAAAATATTTGATTTTAAACATTCAAGACACGCGTTATAATGCATTAAAATCATACAAAAAGTTAAAAACTATTTATTTGTCGAAATATCACAAAATTTCTTAATTCTCATCCAAAACACTGAATTTGGATCACACCTTAAGAAGTGGTGCAAATTCAGTTGACTGGCTATTGAAATGGTGGACATCCGTCCTATGACAAGTCCATGTTAAATTCATCGCTTCTGCGCCAATTTTGCACCACTTCCGGACCCAAAAAGAACATTTTCATTACTTTTTTGGCGACGCTCTTTTGCTGGGATTTTGTCAAAATGTTATTTCTACATAACACTATGACAAAATTTTATTTATATAGAAAACTTTATCAAAATTTTATTTCTATGGAAAACTTTATCAAAATTTTATTTCTTAGAAAATTTTGTCAACATTTTATTTCTATAGAAAATTTTGTCAACAGTTTATTTCTGTAGAAAATTTTGTAAAAATTTCATTTCTATAGAAAATTTTATCAAAATTTCATTTCTATAAAATTTTTTAATGTTAGTTCTATATACAATTTTGTCATAATTTTATTTCTATAGAAAATTTTGTCAAAATTTTATGTCTATGGAGAACTTTGTCAAAAATTGTTTTCTATAGACAATTTTATTTCTATAGCAAGTTTTGTCAAAATTGTCAAAATTTTATTTCTATAAAAAATTTTGTTAAACTTTTATTTCTATAGAAAATTTTTCCAAAATTTTATTTCTATAGAAAATTTTGTCAAAATTTTATTCCTATAGAAAATTTTGTCAACATTTTATTTCTATAGAAAATTTTGTCAAAATTTTATTTCTATGGAAAATTTTGTCAAAAATTTATTTCCATAGAATTTTTGTTTTTAATTTTATTTCTATAGAAAATTTTGTTAAAATTTTATTTCTATGGAAAATTTTATATAAATATTATTTCTAAAATAAATTTTGTGAAAATTTTATTTTTATAGAAAATTTTGTCAACATTTTATTCCTAAATAAAATTTTATTTCTATGGAAAATTTTGTCAAAAATTTATTTCCATAGAATTTTTTTTTTAATTTTTATTTCTATAGAAAATTTTGTTAAAATTTTATTTCTATGGAAAATTTTATATAAATATTATTTCTAAAATAAATTTTGTCAAAATTTTATTTTTATAGAAAATTTTGTCAGAAATTTATTTCTATAGAATATTTTATCAAAAATTTATTTCCATAGGAAATATCAACCTAAAATTGATAACAATACATATTAGCCACACTGTATATTGTTTTTGCTTTGGATTTTTATTCGTGCAGTTTCCTACTACCAAAGCTATAACTCTAATCTTGATCCTATCATACGGCAATCAATTATCCTGACACTTCTGCAATTATAGAAAAATCTTCTGAATTGATTTCATTAGATTCGAGTTGTTTTTTTATTGTTGTGATATCTCTATTGTATTTTGTAGGGGGCGATTGCCAATTGCTGATGATGTCTCTCTTAATGATGGTTTTACCTTCTTTTTAGGGAGAAGAAAAAAATTGTTTTTTATTTCATTGGTGATTATAATGTGGCGGTTTTGCGTTTGTATACTTGTTTGTTTCTTTTTTTTTGGTTGAAGCAAATGCTGATAAATGAGCGATGTAAATGATGAAATAATGACATACCGGTCCCTGTCCATAAATGAGTAAAAAATTGAGAAGTTGATTTTTTTGTAAGGTTTTTGAGGTTCCAATTGCTGCGTCAAAGGTAGAAAATAGATTATGCTCAATTTCAAATATACCAAAGTCATGAATTACCATCATCCATCGCTAGACATCTAAGACCGTTAATGTTCCATCTTGGCTAGATGGACTGGTTGACTGACTTGATTGTTTTGAAATGTACTTCGATTTGGTGCAGGAGTTATGCTGCATGCAAAGCAAGCAGTCAGAATGGCTGCCGTAGCAACTGATTGATGGACTGTCATTAGCATGCAACAAAGATGCGCTCAGAAGGGAAATGGCATTGGCCTGGCCATAGGTTCTACGTCCTCATTGGGGTTTTTGGAAGATGCCGCCACCTCTTATGGTCAATGTTACTCGAATTTTTAATGGTTTCAGTGTTCAGTGTTACATGTAAAATGAGTGTGACTCAAACCCCCCAATCCAAACACACAACTCAGAACATCAATGTAATGTATCCATTTCCAATGTGCCTGGCTAAGGCATTAAATATGAAATGCCAGAAATTTCATTATGAAAACTCGAAATAACGCTTCGAATGGAGGAGCCTATGAAAGAAAGGCCATAATCATGATTCATGAGTTGCTGATGAAAAAACTCATCAATGTCGTTAGTTCACACTTTCAGAATATGACCCAGCAGTTAGTTTAACTTTTCAAAATGGACATTCCATCGTACCAACTGAAAATGCATTTGTACGCGCTGAGCCAGCCAGAGTGTCCGCCGTGTCTATCCATCCAACCAAGATCATCCATCTATCTGTATTGAGTTGTTGGTTGTCTGGAAAATATTTCTACAGACAATGTGTCTTCAATTTCCAATGTGGTACTGTGCATATTTTGAAGTTCTTGCCATGCCGAAGACAGAATGAGATGACGTTATTAAACTAATCACTATCACCCAGCACCATATGATGATGGAGCATTATCTGTACATACGGAAAGTTACCTTTACCGTGTGGATGATTGTGGGGTCCAGTATATACCCCCACCAGAAATGCCATTGGTTATTGTATTCATTTTGGAGTGCACTTGAAAAATCCATAAGATTAACTTCACAGATACAAGAATGAAGTGTAGACAGAGTATGGGGCAATATTAAATGGCTAAGACTAACTATTCACCCAGCATGTTTGATGAACCATAATTTGTTCGATACTATCAAAAAAAAAAAATGTTTTAGATAGAAACCAAGAATAGTCATCAAGATTTGCGGCCTTCGAAATTATGAAATCTCCATTTTAATGGAACCGATATTCTATTCAAAATCAAAGTTATAGGGAATCTCATAACGGCGATCGTCAAATAATCCACCAGGGAGGGAGGGATCACAAAAGCGATCAGCTTTAGGAATCGGAAACTGTTGATCCTTTCACTATGTCAGAACGAGAAGATTTGAGATTTCAAGTACCCATAAGCGTAGTCAGGCCTCTGGGGGGAGGTATTAGCCCCCTCCAGAAAAAAATTAGCCCCCCTAGTATGTGAAAACCTATATATAATATGATTTTTCATTATATATTGTTACTGTAGTATAGATAGGGTGCTCTAGCCCCCCTGGTTAAAAATGTCTAGATACGGCAATGCAAGTACCAGAGAATGAGAAATGGAGATTTGAAATGAATGGCGATTTCTCCAATTAATGAATTGTTGATTGATTGAAACGAGCTCGAGGTCTGTATTTTTTAATTTTTTTATTTCTTTTCTAATAAAAAGTGCAACATTTTTTTTGCCTTGTTTGGACGGGGAATATGGAACATTTTGGTTGGTAAGATTTTTCTCGCTGTAACATTCTTGCCGAAATCAAATACGTAATTTCTGAGAAAATAAAAATGTTACATGTTCAACTTATTAAAATAGCATTTTGCTCTTGAAACACGTTTAAACTGATCATATTCCTTCTCTGGGTATAGCAAAAGCATTGTGCCATACCCTCAGCAATACGGTATGGTTGGGAATAATGACTTACTATCACCTGACTGTTTCGATTACTATACCCCAGATTTTTATATGTACTACCACGTAGCACAAACGTTTGTTGTTTATTTCTCACAAATTACATTGTTTGCTTATATCTCGTCCACGCTTGCAACTTAGCATCTGATAATGCTGGTGATAAGTACTTTCCTCATAGGACATGCTCAAGTAACCGAGATTCCCATTTAATTGCAATTGCTTACCAATTTAAAACTGAGTTAGCTGTAGGATTATTTGTCAATGAGAGTTTTTATTGGGTTACCAATATTAGACCGCAAAAGACATCAGCCGAAAAATTCAGAATTTTCAACTAACAAAGAACAGGAAAAATTTGATTCCGACAACGATAAAGTTACCAGGGATCTTCATAAGGATCCGCAAAAGATCAGAGTAAGAGCGTAGGTGTTTCTCACTCTTCATCTTGTATTATGTTATATTTGTATCTATAAACGGGACTTGATGAAAACGTCGAGTTACAGACGATAAAAAACTGCTGAATTTGCCATCTAATAGACAATCGAATGCTTATGATTACGTCAATTTGTAGATAATAAGAAATTATGGAGACTGTCAATTTCTGATGTATGAGAGGAAGGAACGATGTCGTCCATATAACATATGACAAGATCTGATGGGAGCGGAATTTGAAAATTCTCGGGTGTTAGTAAATTTGTCTATCGAAAAATGATTGACAACTTCGGAATAAAGTAATTTGAATATAAGCAGAAATTATACAGACCTTCGGCCGTAGATGGGGAAGAATGCATTATCATGTCAACAGCAAATTTTCGATGCATATGGTAACTGCGATTACAAAAACAAGATTTGGAAAATTGGAAAATTTGGCAGTGTATAGGTAATCAGAAACCTGTGGATATTGGGATTTATAAATATGTTACGATATTGGAAATACGAGGTTTTCCACATAATTGGAAATTCGAGAGACCTATTGTTAGGATGTCCAAAACCCACAACTGTTAATCGGATTTCGTTACAAAAATCGGAACCGGATATTGAAAAATTTTGTATTTTCTATTAATGCGAAAAGTGGTTCGATTAAGCCTTTCTTTCTATTTCAATAAAATTTCTATCTACTTTGTTATATGCTTCCTCCGACAGACGAAGTGTAAGTGAAGCAGTCAAACATCTGAATCATTACAACAAATTTTCTCTAAGTAGCACAAATTTATTTTAAATCTATACACTAATAAATAAAATTACGTTCCAAAATTGTGAACGGATGGTAACAAAATGAAACAGCAATGTTCATGAAAAATCAAAACGGAATGTTTACGGTTTCGTCCACGGGCGTTTACGATTCCATGAATGGCTTTCGTTTTTCTTTAGCCATGAAAAGTCTAAAAATACTCGTTAGACGTTGTTATGGCTACTCTGTCGGTAGTTCAATGTGCTAAGAAGACTATTAACGCGTAGGGAGCAGATAATCCAGGTTCGAGTCACGGTATCGATTTTTATACCCACCACCATAGAATGGTGACGGGGGTATAATAAGTTTGTTATTCCGTTTGTAACACATCGAAATATCGATTTCCGACTATATAAAGTATATATATATTCTTGATCAGGGAGAAATTCTAAGACGATTTAACCATGTCCGTCTGTCTGTATGTTGTAATCACGCTACAGTCTTCAATAATGAAGCAAATGTGCTGAAATTTTGTACAAACTCGTTTTTTGTCTGCAGGCAGGTCAAGTTCGAAGATGGGCTATATCGGTCCAGGTTTTAATATAGTCCCCATATAAATTGACCTCCCGATTTGGGGTCTTGGGCTTATAGAAACCATAGTTTTTATCCAATTCGCATGAAATTGGAAATCTTGAGGTATTTTAGGACCATAAAGAGGTGTGCCAAAAATGGTGAGTATCGGTCCATGTTTTGGTATAGCCCCCATATAGATCGATCTTCCGATTTTACTTATTGGGCTTCTAGAAACTGTATTTACTATCCGATTTGGCTGAAATTGGAAATCGAGAAGTATTTTAAGACCATGAAGAAGTGTGCCAATAATGGTGTGTATCGATCCATGTTTTGGTATAGCCCCCATATAGATCGATCTCCCGATTTTACTTCTTGGGCTTCTAGAAACTGTATTTACTATCCGATTTGGCTTAAATTGAAAATCTAGAGGTTCTTTAGAACCATGAAGAGGTGTGCTAATAGTGGTGTGTATCGGTCCATGTTTTGGTATAGCCCCCATATAATCGATCTCCCTTCTACTTCTTGTGCTTAAAAAAATTGTAGTTTTTATCCAATTTGCCTGAAATTGGAAATCTAGAGGTATCTTAGGACTATAAAGAGGTGTGTCAAAAATGATGAGTATCGATCCATGTTTTGGTATAGCCCCCATATAGACCGATATCCCGATTTTACTTCTTGGGCTTATAAAAATCGTAGTATTTTTCTCAAGTTGCCTCAAATTGAAAATCTAGAGGTATTTTAGGACCATAAAAAGGTGTGCCGAAAATAGTGAATATAGGTCTATGTTTTGATATAGCCCCCATATAGACCGATCTCTAGACTTTACTTCTTGGGATTATAGAAACCGTAGCTTTTATCCAATTTGCCTGAAATTGTAAATATATTGGAATTTTAGAATTAAAAAAAATGTATCGGATTTAGTTTTTATCGGTCCATTTGTTAAGGACTCACTTCTTGAGGGTATAGAAGGCGATCATGAAAATTTCTTGAACCTGAATGTAAAATTTCCAGATTTTACTTCTCGTAATTATTTTAATAATGGGGATGAAAATCTATAAATTTTAAATTTGAAATAAAGTTGTAATTTCATCATTACCTTGCACATTTAAAAGAGATGTTAATGATTTCTCTAAAACTCAAACAAAAATGGTTCTTATAAATCCAGAATATTGTAGAGTCTTCATAGGTAAAATATTTAAATTTATCTTCGGGAAGTGTACTGGTTGAATTGCTCTGCTTGGGAGAATATCTCTCATCAAACCCCCCTGAAATTTCAAAGTAAACTATAATATTTGATTCATGTTAGGTTAAAGTGGCAGCCCGATTAAGATTCAGGCTCACTTAGACTATTCAGTCCACAATATTTGATTCATGGTGGTGGGTATTTAAGATTCGGCCCGGCCGAACTTACTGCATTATATACTTGTTTTTAATAATTTCATAACCATTACGTTTTCAAATCATGAACGCTGGTTGTTGTTTTGGCTACGCATGATGTCACTTTATCGTTGTCAGATTGACACGGCCTGTTCTCCGTTTGACACTACAATCAACACACACTTTCATAAACGGATCGTTTTGAATCGAGCATGGCGTTCACGATGTTTTCTATAGGTGTACTCTTTATACGTTGAAAACTGAAACGAATATAACATTAAATTGTGCTAGCCTACAAAAAAAAGGACACTAAAATACGAGTGGAAATTTTGAGAATTGTCGTTTACAAGAAAGTTCAAAACGAGAGTAAATTGCTCTTACATGAAGAGGTGAGTCTAACTACTTTATAAACCAAAAATATTTTTTTTTACCTTTGAATACAAAAAATTCAATTACTTTCTCTGAGGCCTTTGATAAACAAATATTTTACATAAATATGGTTTCGAAAGGATATATGCTTCCTAGAAAAACACTTTACAAAGGCATTGCATTGGATAGCGCTTTTCCTTTTAAGTGTTCATACGATTATAAATTTCAGTATTTTTTACTCAAAAAAGAAGTCAACCCCATTTCAAGGATAGACAATTCGCAACAGACCTAAACCTAAACCATACTTGGACAGCGTCAGTTGTTCTCTTGAAACCGCAAGCACTTTTTAAGATTTTTGCTCCCTCTGTCTATTCAAATAAACAAAAAACTGAAAAAAATCATATAATTCACGGTTTCGCTATGCTCTCTATAGACTGTGTAATTTTCGCTTTCATTATGGGAAGAAAACCAAATATTCACGTAGTACAAAAAAAAACTAAACCTCCGTAGCCACATGGTCAGATGTGGTCGGTATATGAACTAATACGCAAAAGAAGATTTCATTCATTCAAATTCCACAAAAACAAAGTGAAAAAGTAGATGCTTGCGTGTTTGTTTCAATCACCGCAAACTTTGAAGTACCAACTACTGGCGAATGTCATTTGTCCCATTGAATTCTTTTGAGAGGGCTCTGATACTTTACGGAATGGATGCAAAAATTGTTTGTATTGATACAAGAAATATAAGCATTTCCATTGATGTGGTTGATGACATGAAGGTGCCATGCATATGTATTCTGTGTTGCAATTTACCACAAACTATGTATTATCGACTTAGCTTAACTGCGAACGTAGAAGGATAAACCGCAAAAGAAATCTATATTTGTCTATTTGATGTTAATTTTTGATTTCTTCAAATCTTTAAAAGTAAACTCAATATATGCATTCATTTACAACGAAGAACAAGTAGGTAAAATGTAAAGACGGTCGGGGCCCGCACACATTTTCGATACTATTTTAAATCCGTCAAATGTGTTGGGTGCTATATAAAGGTTTTTGTCCCAAATACATACATTTAAATCTTACTCCATCCGAACAAAATTTATAATCTATAGACGTAAAATTTAAGCTATATAGAAATCTGAACCGATTTCAACCAATTTGGCATGCATACTTAGTATTTTAATTCTACTCCCTGTGCAAAATTTCACGTCTATCGGAGTACAAGTTTGACCTCTGTGGTCATATGACGGAAAATTGGGCGAAAGATATATATGGGACCTATATCTAAATCTGAACCGAATTCAATAAAATTTAGCACACTTTCAGCCAAATTGGGCTACAACTCTGGTTTCTGGGGCCATATAAGTCCATATCGGGCGAAAGATATATATGGGAGCTATATCTAAATCAGAACCGATTTCAATCAATATATATTACGGAAATATATATATGGAAATTTTAAAAAAGTCGCAAACAAAAGTCGCATACTTAAAAAAAGGTCGCACAAAAAAGTAGCATAATGATAAAAAAGTCGCATACATTTGTGAAGTATTTTTATTACAAAAAATCTTCTATAAATCAACACAGAAACAATAAAGGAACACACCCTTTAACATCAAGAGATATTTTAGCAACTTATTGTATCATAAAATGCAGTAAAACGTAAACGTGCAATAAATAAAAAATTAACTTTTTTTCTCCTTCCTAAAATTAGCAGAAATGTACAAGAACGCCATCAAGTGCCAATTTACTATCAGCCAATTAAAAGCATTTAAATCAATTAAAAAAACAAAAATATTTATTTTTTATACTACACTCCTAATTGACTCTGTGAAATATATTGCACGTATTATTTGTTTATGGCTAACTCTTGCAAGATTTTACAGGGGAAAAAAATCCTAGCAAAAACTGGAAACTTATCTATTCTTCAAATTTGATCTCATTCTGACTCTCTTTTGTTGGCTTTTTGGAGTAAACGAAAGACTCCAGTAAAAATTTGTGATAATTATCAAAAATTAGTGGGTACTCGAACGGAGCTAGTGGTTTAAATGATATGCAACAAAACAACGACTTAACAAACCAGAACACCGTGTAGGGTAGGTATCGTAGGCTAGGTGTCCATTGTGATACTATACGTGATTTACTTCTCTCTTAGTTATGAGTGCTTCTATGTTTAGATCAATGACAACTTGTCATTGAAAAGTGAACTTTTTTATAGCCGAGTTCTGGCGTCTCACATTGTGGTGGAGAAGCTTTGAAACATTCAGCATCCACCGTAGAAACACATTTTGCTCTTTGGTCGAAACTGTGTTTGAATCCATGACCCTTTGTGTACAAGGCGGGCCATTGCGGTGGCTTCGCGTAAGGCGCACAGCGATAGGTTAGGTTAGGTTATGTGGCAGCCCGATGTATCAGGCTCACTTTGACTATTCAGTCCATTGCGATACCACAGTGGTGAACTTCTCTCTTATCACTGAGTGCTGCCCGATTCCATGTTAAGCTCAATGACAAGGGACCTCCTTTTTATAGCCGAGTCCGAACGGCGTTCCACATTCCAGTGAAACCACTTAGAGAAGCTTTGAAACCCTCAGAAATGTCACCAGCTTTACTGAGGTGGGATAATCCACCGCTGAAAAACTTTTTGGTGTTCGGTCGTACCAGGAATCGAACCCACGACCTTGTGTATGCAAGGCGGGCATGCTAACCATTGCACCACGGTGGCTCCCAGCACAGCGATGAATTCCAACTTATAAAAAAGTCGCACAAAAAGTCGCATTACGTCAAAAAGGTTGCAAAATGCGACTAAAGTCGCAAAACGGTAACACTGCGACCAAGTGTTATGTTTGTGCACAATTTTAAGCAAATCAGGGTAAAACTCTGGCTTCTGGGTCTACATAAGTGCATATAGGGGGAAAGATATATATGGGAGCTATATCGAAATCTGAACCGATTTCTTCCAAAATCAATAAGGTTCTATTCTGACCCAAAACAGGAACTTGTGTCAAATTTGAAAGCGAT
Source organism: Haematobia irritans (assembly GCF_050003625.1). Classification (NCBI taxonomy): domain Eukaryota; kingdom Metazoa; phylum Arthropoda; class Insecta; order Diptera; family Muscidae; genus Haematobia; species Haematobia irritans. The sequence goes on from NC_134398.1 coordinate 6,853,858, forward strand.
TGGACTTAAACTGAGACTTAGACTTTGATCACTAAAATGTGTTCACAGACAGACGGACATGGCTAGATCGACTCAGGGACCCACCCTGAGCATTATTGCCAAAGGCACCATGTGACTATCTCGTCTCCTTCTGGGTATTGCAAACATATGCACTAACTTATAATACCCTGTTCCACAGTGTGGCGCAGGGTATAACAAAAGAACTTTATGGGGAAAAAAGAATTAAGTCGGTAGGTAAAATATAGAACTACGATGAAACTTCTCACAAGTGTGTGAGTATCCACTAAAATTTTATTCACATTTGGAAGGTGTCCAGTTATGAGAGGTTAGTTTCAATGTGTTCATACAGCAAACGTCTCACGAGAATTGGCCACTTTTCTGAAGTGTCCGGTTTTCTGAGGTTTCATTGTCCTTACTTAACCCGATTTGATTCCAAGAAGGTCAGTTCTAGAGAAAATGCTTCCACGTTTTGGCATCCCTCTATTTGTATCAGCCCTATTCAATAATGGCATAATGATCTTACTACCGATCTTTGGCATGTGGTTTTCAGATGTCTCCTGATTCGGGTTCTCTCCACTCTCGGTGTTTTATAATCCCAGATGTTCATCCAGTGACCTTTAAGTTGATATGCATTGCAACCAATTTCTGGTTTCTATTATTTTTAAACCATTCGGCTGACAGACAGCTGGCAGATTTATTCCAGTGATAGTTCATTTTGTTATTTACAAGCTTATAAAAGTATTTCGATCTATTGCATTTAAGCGTAATAGTGTGATTGCTTTATATTTGGGTGGAAACCCATAAAATGGATACCGATTGAGGCCTCCAGCATTTAAAAGTGAATAAATATTTTGCTTATCGTCCTATTGCTCATTACCGTGTTACTGGCAATGTTGCATCGCATCCAAAAAGTCGACGAAGAAAACAGTAACAACATTAGAAATTTTCTGGAAGAGGAAGGTAGGGGATTTGATCGAAATTGACAACGCTCCTTAACTGAACTTATCGAGAGAACGGATGCAACACTTATGGACAAATGAGCCATTGAAGTTAGAAAAATTGGAAGAGCTTAAAAGCTAGACTGGAAAGAGCCAATGAGTTGCTTCGCTTGGCCGAAAGTGGTCAGTTACCAGATTTGGTTTTGCAGTCTGTTTAACAAACATTTGACCAAAAACAACAACGTGTTGATGATTCTGAGCGGTGTTTGCAGCTGTTAACTCGTAATACACCCGAGTTTTTCCGTCGATATGTGACAATGGATGGACTGAATAGTCTAAGTGAGCCTGAATCTTAATCGGGCTGCCACTTTAACCTATGGCCCCATCACTACACTCCTAAGACCAATCGACAGTCGGCTGAGTGGACAGCGACCGGTGAACCGTCTCCGAAGCGTGGAAAGACTCAAAAGTCCGCTGGCAAAGTAATGACCTCTGTTTTTTGGGATGCGCATGGAATAATTTTTATCGATTATCATGAGAAGGGAAAAACCATCAACAGTGACTATTATATGGCGTTATTGGAGCGTTTGAAGGTCGAAATCGCGGCAAAACGGCCCCATATGAAGAAGAAAAAAGTGTTGTTCCACCAAGACAACGCACCGTGCCACAAGTCATTGAGAACGATGGCAAAAATTCGTAAATTGGGCTTCGAATTGCTTCCCCACCCACAGTATTCTCCAGATCTGGCCCCCAGCGACTTTTTCTTGTTCTCAGACCTCAAAAGGACTCGCAGGGAAAAAAAAATTTGGCTGCAATGAAGAGATGATCGCCGAAACTGAGGCCTATTTTGAGACAAAACCAAGGAGTTCTACCAAAATGGTATCAAAAAATTGGAAGGTCGTTATAATCGTTGTATCGATCTTGAAGGGAACTACGTTGAATAACAAAAACGAATTTTGACAAAAAATGTGTTTTTCTTTGTCAGACCGGGGACTTATCAGCCAACCTGTTACTTGCCAAAGAGGTCAGCTTAAAATTTTTTACACCTTCGATTGGCCACCAGAACTCAAGTGCCGCCGATAGGTCAAGGGCCATTGTAACGGCCAATTGTCGTTTACTGGGAAAATATCCTAAAGTCAGTATTAGAAGTCAGGGCAGACAAACATTGCGGCCACAGGATATGGACATTCCAACAGGACTCAGCACCATCGCACACATCACAAGTCAACCAATAATCGATTAAAAAATAGGTTTCTGCGCACAATGACCACAAAAATCTCACGATCTCAATTTGGAGAGTAAGGTTGGCACTGAAAAATATCAAAGTTTTGATCATCTCAAAATGGCACATTACGTAAAATAGTCCAAAATATCGCAAATCTGTGTCAGATCGGGCGTTTTAATTACAGACTAGCTGAGATAACGTGTTGCCAAGTTAAGACTAGTATATAAACCAAACTAGAAATGAGAGATGTATAGTATTGGTTTCATTGAGAGTTCATTATATTATCTAGAAGCAATCTAATGCATATTTGTTTTAGTTTATATATAACAAGTATATACGGCCGTAAGTTCGGCCAGGCCGAAGCTTATGTACCCTCCACCATGGATTGCGTAGAAACTTCTTCTAAACACTGCCATCCACAATCGAATTACTTGAGTTGAGGTAACGCTTGCCGATGGCAAGATATCTTAAAACCTCCTGCCACCGTCTTCTAAATTGTATCAAAAAAGACCGATTAAATACGTATATAATTCAGTTTGAAAAAATTTTCTATAGAAAAAAATTTAACAAAATTTTCTATAGAAATAAAATTTTGGTAGATTATTTTTGGCTCGAGTGGCAACCATGATTATGAACCGATATGGACCAATTCTTGTGTGATTGTAGATCGGCTATATATAGCTATAGACCGATATGGACCAATTCTGGCACGGTTGTTAGAGATCATATACTAACGCCATGTTCCAAATTTCAACCGGATCGGAATAAATTTGCTTCTCTTAGAGGCTGCGCAAGCCAAATCTGGGGATCGGTTTATATGGGGGCTATATATAATTATGGACCGATGTGGACCAATTTTTGCATAGTTGTTAGAGACCATATACCAACATCATGTACCAAATTTCAGGCGGATCGGATGAAATTCGTTTCTCTTTGAGGCTCCGCAAGCCAAATCTGGGGATCGTTTTATATGGGGGCTATATATAATTATGGACCGATGTGGACCAATTCTAACATGTTTTTAGAGACCATATACCAACACCATGTACCAAATTTCAGCCGGATCGGATGAAATTTGCTTCTCTTAGAGGCTCCAAAAGCCAAATCGGGGGATCGGTTTATATGGGGGCTATATATAATTATTGACCGATATGGACCAATTTTTACATAGTTGTTAGAGACCATATACTAAAACCATGTCCCAAATATCAACCGGATCTTCTCTTAGAGGCTCCGCAAGCCAAATCTGGGGATTGGTTTATATGGGGGCTATATATAATTATGGACCGATGTGGACCAATTTTTGCATGGTTGTTAAATACCATATACTAACACCATGTACCAAATTTCAGCCGGATCGGATGAAATTTGCTTCTCTTAGAGGCTCCGAAAGCCAAATCAGGGGGTCCGTTTAAGTGGACCGATATGACCCATTTGCAATACCATCCGACCTACATCAATAACAACTACTTGTGCCAAATTTCAAGTCGATAGCTTGTTTCGTTCGGAAGTTAGCGTGATTTTAACAGACGGACGGACATGCTCAGATCGACTCACAATTTCACCACGACCCAGAATATATACACTTTTTGGGGTCTTAGAGCAATATTTCGATGTTTTACAAACGGAATGACAAAGTTAATATACCCCCATCCTATGGTGGAGGGTATAAAAAGCCACCGGTTGCAGTTCTCTGGTTGGTACTAAAAATACCAAAGTGTTGATCATCTCAAAATAGTACATTACGCCCCAGCAAAAAAAAGCGTTGCCAAAAAAGTAATGAAAATGTTCTTTTTGGATTCGGAAGTGGTGCAAAATTGACGCAGAAGCGATGAATTTAACATGGGCTTGTCATAGGACAGAAGTCCTCCCTTTCAACAGCCGTTTCACTGAATTTGCATCACTTCTTTAGGTGTGATCCGACTTCAATGTTTTGGATGTAAATAAAAAAATTCTGTGATATTTTGTCAAATAAATATATTTTAAAAATTTTTATAATTTTTAATGGATTCTAACACTAGAAATGAGAGCTGTATAGTATTGGTTTCATTGAGAGTTCATTATATTATCTACAAGCAACCTAATGCATATGTGTTTTAGTTTATATAAATATAAAAAGGTATTTATTTCTCATGAAATCGAATTCTGGTAGTGTGATTACGTTATATTTGAAGGCAAAATCGAAACTGGTTATTTTTCACTAACTCAAACCCCTCAAAGTACAGAAAATCTATGTGTTTCACACAATAAGTCGTTATTATGATACTGGTGGCGTTGCCAAACGCCATGGTAGAGTATTGAAAGGCAAAGCAGCAATAATTCAAATTAAACAAGCCTTACAAGTTCCAAAAATCACATAAAAGCATTGATGGTCTCGCTCGAAAGCGGTGGATTCCCGACAGCTCAAACCCCTCAAAATGAAAATCTTTATAGGACAATAAATCGTTATAATGATACTGGTAGCGTTGCCAAACTCAAAGCACAACACATGAAATGGTTCGGCGAGTGAAAGGTACAATTCAGCACGCTCAAAGTAAAGCCTTACGAGTCCCAAAAATCACATAATCGTACGCCAAAGGAAAGTGCTGGATTTCCGACATCGTGTTCTGTGATAAGTGTTCTGTGATAAAATGTCCTCTCGCAAGTGCATTCCGTCAACACAAAGGAGAATTTGAGTCTACGAACGGGCACACGGTAATGGTATGGACAGCGATTTTATGATCGCGCCGCTATAATTTAGCAGAGCCTTGTGTCAAAGTCAAAGCAGCAAAATTCCTCTACTAACAAGAAATTCGATTTTTTCGAAAGTCAAAAACCGATTTCTCTAAAGTGTGAAAAAATCGAAAAATTAACTACAATTTCTAATTTCTGATAAATACATTTTTTTTTGACCTCATAGTGACGAAATTAATTTAATTCATCTCAAAGATTTGTTCATCCTTTATTAGATAGAATAAATCAAAAATCTGGATTTTTAAATCATACAAAATTAACAGCTCATCTTAACTCCAAACAAAAATTGGTTTTTACACATGTCTTTAATTTGCAGTTGCGTTGTCTGCCAAAAAACCACAAAATTATTTTTGCTACATGCGGTAGTAGTGATGATGGTTTAAACATCAAATTATCTGCGACAAGTCCATGTCATGCAATGAGCTTCCCGATCAAGTGAAATAATTTCAGATTTGCTTTTGTGAAAATCTGCAAACCACAAATGTCATAAAATATTGCAACCATATATATTGGTCGGCTGGCTGAATGGCTGGATGACTGTCCTTAGCCTCAGACATGCAACGTGGCTAAGGACTTTCAACTAAAACTTGCCAACGATATATCGATGATTTTTGTTTTTTGCGTTTCTTTCAGCTTCAACCAACCAACCAACCATTGAGTATTAATGGCGGTTAGCTGGAGCTTGATTAAACTGAGTTTAGTGCAGCCGCCCTTAATGATTTGCGGTGGCAAGCAAGAGCAGTAGCAATAAGCGGCATTTAAGAGTTCAGGCATAAATGCATCTTTTGCCACATAATGCAGGTTACTTTGCTGTCACAGCCACAGCCACAGCCGCAGCCATACGGTGGCTCTGGTTAGATAGATGCGGCAGATGAGTGTTTTCTGTGGTAACAAGTGGGTAGTGGTAAAAAGATTTAAACGCTATTCCCAAAGTAACCAAAACTCTTTCATTTAGATCTCTGGTCTTTTGTACATCGCAATTTAATGATTCTGTCGATATGTTTGGTTTCTATTGAATCGTCATCGTCATCACCACCATCATCTTCGCCTATCAAGCGTTTGTTTCTTTATCGTCAACACCATGGCTTTTGTTACAATGGCATCATGTGGTGGCAACAAAAGTTGTGATTTCTGGTGTGGGGCTCTTGATTATGTCACATGTCAGAAGGAATGAATGAAATATTCCCTCCTCTTACTACTTGCCAACCCACCTCCCCACACCACATATCAAAATATACGACGTATGGTGTCACATTTGGGTTAATGGTGTCAGGTGCGTGTACGTCTGCTATAATGGAAATCCTTCGGTATCGATGCAATTAAGCATAAGGTTTTTGGTTTTTTTTTCTTCCCTGTCTTACTTTGTATATCAATTATGCGAAAAGATTTTTATCTGTTCGTTAGTATTCCGAAGCGACTATTTTTCCAATGGAGCTCTGCAAATTGGGTTTACATCGATAGCTTACAGATAGGTTCATGAAAGTTGAACATGTCAGCGATTTGGGTTAGAATTGGTTTTGGCCATTTAGGCCAGCCAATAAAGTCATTTGCATTGGTTAGCATGCCCGCCTTGCATATACAAGGTCGCATGTTCGATTCCTGCTTCGACCGAACACCAAAAAGTTTTTTAGCGGTGGCGTATCCCACCTCAGTAATGCTGGTGACATTTCTGAGTGTTTCAAAGCTCCTCTAGTGGTTTCACTGCAATGTGGAAGGCCGTTCGGACTCGGCTATAAAAAGGAGGTCCCTTGTCATTGAGCTTAACATGGAATCGGGCAGCACTCAGTGTGGTATCACATGGACTGTCCATGTGGTATCACATGGACTGAATAGTCTAAGTGAGCCTGATACATCGGGCTACCACCTAACCTAACCAAACCTCCATCCATCTAGGGATTGTCTTTATACTCTCAAAAAAAAAAAAAATCTTGGATCAAGAGATAGTGACCCTACCGTAAGGATTTTGGTATTTACCACGTGACAATTATGTGTATACATTAAAATAAAGACATTTGCAGGAAGTTATATACAATACACAAAAAAATATTATTTTCGTTAATTTTATGAATCATTCTTCATTAAAACAATGCAATTTTCATGTCTACAAAATTTTTCATTAAAACAATAACATTTTCATGTCTACAAAATACTGCACATTGACAATTATTCGTTAAAAAGATCGTTTCTTTACCTAAAATTTCTTCATATTTCATGAGCGTTGTGCACCCAGAGAAGGAATATGATCACCTCAAAAATGTTTCAAGAGCACCATGTTACTTTTTTTCACAACGAAAAAGTAAAATTTTTTTTTGCCGGAGAAATATTCTTTTCTCGTCAAACGCAACATGCTTTCCGAAATCATATACATAATATCTGAGAAAAGAACATGGTTTCGGTAAACATGCTACATGTTTTCCGTGAAAAAGTAAAATTTTGCTCTTGGAACATGGTTGGGGTGATCATATTCCTTCCCTGCGTGTGATGATGGTTTTGCGAATTTATTAATATTTTACGAATTTATTAATATTTTCCTTGATATTACGAAAAGGTGAAGTGTTCACGGTTGCCACTCGGGCCAAAAATAAACTACCAAAATTTTGAGGAAAATATTATCAAAAATCCACCAAACTTAAAAAAATGTATGGTGTTTACTTTTCTTGTAAAAAATGCGCACTTTTTTGCGTTTAGCCCGGAAAATGTACTTTTTAGGTTCTTTTCTCAAAAAAAAAAAAAAACAAACAGGCAAAAGTGCGAAAAGGCTTCGAATTCTGTTGTGAAAATAGTGCCACGCCTAGAGGCAAATTGAGGGCATTTTCAGCACTGCCGACAAACGAGCGTGCTGCAATTACCCTGTTTACACCTTTGGATTCTTTTCTGCCCGCTGAAATGATAGCATTGTTTTGATTATATTTTATTATATAGAAAATTTTTGCAAAATTTTATTTCCATAGAAAATTTTGTCAACATTTTAATTCTATAGAAACTTTTGACAAAATTTTAATTCTATAGAAAATTTTGACAAAATTTTAATTTTTAGAAAATTTTGAAAACATTTTAATTCTATAGAAAATTGACACAAAATTTTATTTTGCTAACATGTTGACAAAATTTTATTTCAATAGAAAATTTTATTTTGGTAGAAAATGTTGACAAAATTTTACTTCTATAGAAATTTTTTGCAGAATTTTTTTTTCTATAGAAAATTTTTGCAAAATTGTATTTATATAAAAAGTTTTTTGAAAATTCTATTTCTATAGACAATTTTGTCAAAATTTTATTTCTATGGAAAGTTTTGACAAAATTTTATTTCTATAAAAATTTTTTGCAAAATTTTGTTTCTATAGAAAATTTGTGCAAAATTTTATTTCTATAAAAGTTTTTTTGAAAATTGTATTTCTATAGACAATTTTGTCAAAATTTTATTTCTATAGAAAGTTTTGACAAAATTTTATTTCTATACTAATTTTTTGCAAAATTTTGTTTTTATAGAAAATTTTTGCAAAATTTTATTTCTATAAAAAAATTTTTGAAAATTCTATTTCTATAGACAATTTTGTCAAAATTTTATTTCTATAGAAAGTTTTGACAAAATTGTATTTTTATAGAAATTTATAGACATTTTTTTTCTATTGAAAATTTTTGCAAAATTTTATTTCTATAGAAAATTTTGACAAAGTTTTATTTCTATAGAAATTTATTGCAAACTTTTATTTCTATAGAAAATTTTTGCAAAATTTTATTTTGGTAGAAAATGTTGACAAAATTTTACTTCTATGGAAAGGTTTGACAACATTTTATTTCTATACAAAATTTTTGCAAATTTTTTGAAAATTCTCTTTCTATAGACAATTTTGTCAAAATTTTATTTCTATAGAAAGTTTTGACGACATTTTATTTCTATAGAAAATTATTGCAATTTTTTTTCTATAGAAAATTTTGTCAAAATTTTATTCCTACACTGAAAAAATAAGCATGCCCGGTTCCAAAGATTTTGTCTTTACTTTAACAATTTTGGTATTGGTTCCGAGCCAAAGAAGCGGAGGATTCAGGTAAGGATACTTTTAAGACATACTTCTCTTTTAAATTTGGGTTTTGTGTACTTGGTTCACACAAAAAAATTTCTGATTCAATCACGAAATTAATTGATCCAATTAAGTTTCTAATCGAAATGTCTTCAATCACAGAAATGATAGTAAAAAAATTAAAAAATTTATTGATCCAATTAAAAAATTAATTGAAACAATTAATTTGTGTGATTGATTTTTATTTCAATTAAAAACATTATTGAATCAATTAAATTTTTAATTGAATATTTTTAAAAACTCAATTAAGATTTTAATTGGAAAAATTTTCGTGATTTTTTTTTTGTTGTTCTACACACAAAAAAAAATTTCACGAACATTTTTCCAATTAAAATTTTAATTGAGTTTTAAAAAATATTCAATTAAAAATTTAATTGATTCAACAAATTTTTTAATTGAAACAAAAATCTATCACAAAAATAATAGTATCAATTAATTTTTTGATTGGATCAATTAACTTTTTAATTGACCTCCAATTAATTTTTTAATTGATACTATGATTGACGATAATATGATTGATACTATAATATGATTGACGACATTTCGATTAAAAATTAATTGGATCAATTAATTTCGTGATTGAATCAGAATTTTTTTGTGTAGGAAGCAAATTTTAATTTTTCGCTTTTTCAGCTTTTATTCTTCATATGCTATCAAAGTCCTTTAAAAGCGGGTTAACGACAAATTTATTTTCCAAATACAGACTCGACTTTCAGTAGAAATTATGCTATGATTCAAGTAAAACACATCTTTAAAATAAAGTGTTGAAAAACATGCCCTATTTTTGAACGAGTTTTTGCTTTGTTGTCAAGATACAAAAATACAACAAATATAAAGAAAATTTCACTAATTATAAAGAATTTTTCTGAATTATTAAAGTCAAGTTGACTTTAGCCCAATGGCTTTTTCTTTCACGTTATGATTCCCATTTTTAAGTCAAATCACTTAATTATAAGGAAAATAGGACTTCATTGAAAACTTTATCGACTTTTGGACAAGAAAAAAAAAACTTTTTATTAGAGAAATGCGTCTTCTACGCTAAGCAAAATTTGCATTCGTATTTTAAGGACATGAAATCTTTGGCCTCACGACAATATTTTTTGAGTGTATAGAAAATTTGGCCACAATTTTTTTTCTGTAGAAAAATTTGCCAAAATTTTAATTCTATGGAAAACTTTGTCCAAACTTTATTTCTATAAAAAAAAATTGTCGAAATTTCATTTTTATTTAAATTTTTGTCAAGCTTTTATTTTTTTAACAGTTTTTACCAAATTTTTTCTATTGAAAATTTGGTTTTTATTTCTATAAAGAATTGAAGTACCTCTTAGTTGGAGTGGAATATTTTGTAAAAGCTATAAAAAACCATCAAGAATTCTACCAATCTACGAAATAGTAAAAAATCTACCATTTTGTTAGAATTGTATCAACTGTGGCAACCGTGGAAGTGTTGCACTGCGTCCAAAAAGTGGTAGAAAACTTGCTCGTGAGTAGAACATATCGCGAGAAAGGATGCAACACAAAAAATATGAACTTTCATTGTTTCAAGTTCCTATGAGAGCAGGAGCTCACCAATGCACAAAATAGTTTGACTGGAAAGAGCCAAGAAGTTGCTTCACTTACACGAAATTGGTCAGTTACCAAATTTGGTTTTATATGTAGAGAAGCCAGATGAAAATTAACACCTTCGATATGAAACAATTTTCGCATGGAATTAGAAGAGCCACATTTCAATGGGTTCGGAGAATTTTGTTCCTCATCAAATATTTTTTATGCCCAATTAAAACAGTGATTAATACTATAATTTTCGTGATTAAAGACATATCAATTAAAAAATTAATTGGATTAATAAATTTCGTGATTGAGTCAATAAAAAAAAATTTTTTGTGTGAAAACGATGAATTTTTTATTAACCCTCTAATGCCCCAACTTTTTGCCAGCTGATAAAATTTTCAATGTTAACCACACAAAATAAAGAGAACTAAGCAAGAACAATTTATACGGTAAAATTCAGCATATGCTGCAAAGCCTCTTGAGTAGTTTCAAATAAGTTTTCTCTTTATTTTGCCCATTTTTGTTGTCTTAAGGCGTGTTTTATTAAAAGCTTCCTTATTTAATGAAGCCCGCCTAAAAGCGGGTATTAGAGGGTTAATTCAAATTTATTTATTTTAAAGAAATTTTCCCTCAGTGTTCTGTTTTGTATGTTGTTATCCTCAAATTTAGGTTGCCTAACTATTCATATTAGGTTAATATTTTTTTCAGTGGCAGCAACTGCATTTGCATATGCAACTACCTTTTATAGATTGCAATAATATTATTGATAGCAAAATCAATTTTCTACAATAATTTTGACACACATCATTGTTGCCTTTGTTGTTAAATATCAGCTCCGCCTTGTTATTGGTTGTGACAAATGAGGATAACCTTGGAATTTTGCTCATCTGTTAATCATTTTCACTAGAAATAAAAAAATAAGCGATAACTCTTTATTTCATTGTCTTAAATGTCCCCTGTCAACGAGGATCATACATCATGAATGGACTCATCCATCTCTATGGCATGGTGAATTTTTTTCTTGTCACCATATAAACAAATTTTCCGGTCTTAGGCTGCCTTCGTATATGCCAGTTAAGCCGGCTCATTGCGTATCTATCCGAAAATAGCTTTCGGGGCATGGAATGTGACAATCTTGGTCGAACACCAATATGAGACAGGTTAAGTTGTTTTTGGCTTGGCTAACATGTCCAGACATCTATTGCCTCTCTTGGGTCTCTGGGCGGGGGACCGGCGATAATTTGTTGTCATCAATAACAAATTGCTAATAAGCGCAAAATGATTTTTTTCTCTCCCTCCCCAAATGCTAATTTTCTATAAGCTAGACGTTAGACACATGGAGATTGATTTTCGCTTATAGTAAATTTCAAAATCAACCAAAGACAACAGTCAACACCAAAATATTGGGCCCTGCTTGCTGGGATCTTTGAGCGTTAGAGAGAGGGGATTAACATTTTTAACGATTTTATGCCATCATTATAACAGTAGTTTCACACTTTAGTTATGCTTTGGCCGCCAGCTAGATATAGAGTGAGTGACTTTCAGCCATCTAGACAAGCACCTAGTTGAAGAGCCCCCTTTGGCTGCTCCAAAGTTTAGCTAACCGTCTGTCTGTCCATCCGTCCGTCTATCCCTTGGCCAATATCATTGATTTTGGTTATGGAAACGCTCAAGTTTGAGACATTTGTCGCTGTCAATATATTAAAATTAATTTATGGTCACTGGTTTCAGGTGATGCTAAGAGTGTTGTGTGTTGGATTTGTTTTGTTTTTGTGTGACCAAAATCTACGACATACTGAATTATGAAGTTATCAGTAGTGAAGTGCCACTATTTTATTTGGTTGGATGGTTAGATGGACAATATCATCGAATAAAAATAAACTTGTTGTGGTTCTAATTTATTAGAGTTCCACCTGACCTGAAGATGAGATGAGAAACGCATAATGAAAATCTCCAAGAAACTCCAAATAACAACTCAGTAAGGGGTCTTCTTCCCCCACCCCACCCCACCCAACCTATTCCCGATGTGGCTGGGAAATGAAAATCCACGATATTTTCATGGTTTTGTGTGAAACTATTCACGATTACAAATTCACGACTTTACCATTGGACATCTCAATATATCAAACGTGTAGCGGATTATATTTTTTTTTGTAGCATCATATTGGTCTTGACCGGTCTTCTTCTGTGTGCCCTTTTCCGTGTCGCGGCGGAATAAGCATATTACAATGTTGGAGATCGATAAATGAATGGCATAGGGAAATAGATAATGCAATGCAATTAGGGTTGCCACACTAATGTGGGGAAGTTAAAAAATAGGATAAACAGAAATCTTAATTCTTCCACGTCACATGAAATTATAGTGCACCCTAACAGAGACTACACTGAACACAATATTAATCTAATATGAAATATTAGGTAACCTTAATTTTAGGACATACAATTTACACAACTTTAGGGAAAAATTCCTTTAAAATGAAGAAGTTTTATTAAAATGAAACTTCATAATTGTAAATTAACATATCATGCATTTGAACGTTAATCGCCTGTTTCAGTATCAGGCTAACATGAAAAACAAAAAAAATCATAACCTTTGATTTTAAAATGTTCTTAAAAATATTTTAACATGACAAATTATTCATCCCAAATTTTAGCATAAACAATTTACACAATACTAAGGACGTTTACTTTTGTAACTTAAAGAAAATCCATAATCTTTGCTTTAAAAATGTTCTTCATTAAATTTATGTGAAAAATTATGCTACCTACATTTTAGAATATGCACAATATTAAGGACAATTTAAAGCAATTTTTATTAAATAAAGCAATTTTTATTAAAATAAAGTTCATAGTTTTTACTTGAAATATGTTCTTTTTCCAATTTTGGATAGAAATCTTTGAAATTTGCGTCTTTCCATTAACATCATATGAATAAATAAAGGAAATTTTCTTTTCACAGAAAAAAAATTCACAAAAATATTTCCAATTAAAATTTTAATTGAATTTTCAAAATATTTAATTAAAAACTAAATCGGTTCAAAAATTTTTAATTAAAACAAACATCAATCATGAAAATTAATAGTATCAATTATTTTTTAATTAAATTTTCCTTACACAGAAAAAATGTTCACAAACATATTTCCAATTAAAATTTTAATTGATTTTTCAAAATATTCAATTAAAAATTAAATCGATTCAAAAAATGTTTAATCAAAACAAACATCAATCAATCAATCAATTAATTTTTTAATTAATTGTTAATTGTTTAATTGACTTTGGTGATTGATACTGTAATTTCTGTGGTTTACGACGTTTCAATTAAAAACAAGTATATACGGCCGTAAGTTCGGTCAGGCCGAATCTTATGTACCCTCCACCATGGATTGCATACAAATGTGTACTAAAGACTGTCATCCACAATCGAATTACTTGGGTTGCGGTAACATTTGCCGATGGCAAGTTATCTTAAAACTTCTTGACACCGTCTTTTCAATTGCAAGTTAGTCCATACGGGGTATATATTAAAAAAAGGCCTATTAAATACGTATATAATTCAGTTTGACAAAATTGAAAAATTAGAAATAAAATGTTGACAAAATTTCCTATAGAAATAAAATCTTGACAAAATTTTGTATAGTAATAAAATTTTGACAAAATTTTCTATAGATATAAAATCTTGACAAAATTTTGTATAGTAATAAAATTTTGACAAAATTTTCTATAGAAATAAAAATTTGACAAAATTTTGTATAGTAATAAAATTTTGGCAAATTTTCTTGAATTTGTCCAAAAAAACTTTACTTACTTTCATATCGGTGTGATGTCAGCTTTTGTAATACGATCATCTAAAAATAAACTAAATTTTCTAAACTTAACCAAATTTTTTCTTCTTTGCGGGTCCACAGTTCTTTTTAGTGTGTCTTTATTTTGAGGGAGCCTCATCGTTGACTCGGAATCTACCGAAATCCTAAAGGGTAGGTCAAAATCTTTGGATCCAAGTTACTCTTTTTAGAGTGAATTCAATTTTATAGAGCCTTGATTTAAAGCCAAATAAGTCCCTCCGAAGCCTTAAAGAAAAGATTCTTCAGCTCGGAATCAATACCAGAGTCCCTAACAGAAGGTAAAAACTTTTGGATCCAAGTAAACATTTTTTTGAGTGTACAGGAACAGATTGAGGAATTAACCAAGAACATTGAAGTCCTAGAATAAGAGAAAACAACGTTAAAAATTATCTATCGTACACAAAAAAAAAAATCGACTGTTGCCTTAATTGTATGTTAGCCGACATGAGGCGGGAAACCGGGGCATCAAGGGTTTCAATCTAACATAACTTTATTTAATTTGTTTTATGTAAGTTAATTTAATTATTAAATTAAATCAAATTAATTTAATTATTAAATTAATTAAATTTAAACAAAACAAAATAAATTAATTTTTTTACTTTATTTGTATTTGTATCATTTTATTATTTCTTATTTTCTGTTTGTTTTTTTTTATTATTTTATTATTTGTAAATAACACATGGCAACACTATCATTCCCATAAATTATCACATAGTTTGTTAGCATATGTATTTTTTAAGTAACCAAAAAAAAAAATCATATCAATTTACCTTATAGAGTTGTTTCATATTTCCTAAATTTATTTACATAAATATGTACGTATGCTTGAATATTTGTGTGTAAATAAAAAAAAACACAAAAATAAACTCGATGAATCGCTCGATAAGCAACAAAAGCTCTACAAGAGCTCTGATGGTGTGGATAATATTCGGCGATATATCATCATTTAGTAAACAAAATACCTATCACTTCATCGACTCTTATACCTATAGATGTGAAGATGGACCCTTCACATCTTTAACCTATTCATAGTGGACTATGGGAAATTTATTAGGTCTCATATTTAGTTCAAGACTATGATGCATCGTTGTCTCATTTAAAGACAGCATAAAATTACCAATGAAAGTGTTAATCTGTGATTATTTTGAAATTTGAACAAGTATAAAAGTTGCTGAGTTTGGTTGGAATAATACGAAGGGATTGTCGTCCAAAGTAACATTATTGATCTTAGCCATAAATCCGTTTAAGTCGAATATAGAGGATAACTACAGATCAACAAAAACTATCTACTCCCCGCTCACAAATGTCAACCGTGGGGTCAAAATAAATACTGAACATTATCGTGAAAATGTCCTAAGACAGTATTGAAGATTGGGGAAGACAAACATTTCGGATGCAGACCATTAATTTGAGTCTAATAATAGACTTAAAACCTTGCGATATGGGATTGTCTTCTTTATGTGGGTTTTGAAAACTTCTTAGCGAAAAAATTTGGTAGTTTTGACACATTCAAAACACTGAATTTGGATCAAGTGATGCAAATTCAGTGCAACGGCTGTTGAAATGGTGGCCTTCCGTCCCATGACCAGCCCAAGTTAAATTCAATGCTTCTGCTTCAATTTTCCAATACTGAACCACTTTGGATCCTAAAAGAACATTTTCACTTCTTTTTTGGTGCAGCCTTTTTTGCTTTGTTAATATTGGAGCCTATTTTTCTGATGAATCAGAGGACAACTATTTTATTTGCGGTTTACATTATTTCAGTTCTTCGAACCTTTAGAAGTTTCAAAATTCCCTCTTCTTCAATAGAAAATTTGTTAATCGAAACTATTTCTCTTCAAATTTCCAACTTATTGTATATTACCAATTCATTCACTGTCAGTTTCCCAACTACAGGTTCTTTAAATTCTATATCAGTTTACTAAATTTAATCCTCTCTTCGTCATCATCATCATCACTTTACTCTGCTGTTATTGTTTAGTTTGAGGTATTTTGAGACATTCATATATTTTTTCTGGTATCGTTTATAAGGTATTAGCCCAGATGTCCCGCTATTTTGACATTTTACTAAATCGACATATTTCATCGTTTAATTGATCGAAATTTAAATAATTGATTGGTATAGTGGCATGGTACGGCAGTGAAGATGTGTTTGAATGGTTGAGTGCTTGTTTGCTCTCATAGGCAAAAGTCGTTTAATGGCTTTAGGATTTTGATATTTTTTTTGTATTTTTTTTCGTTTCGTTAACTGATAATATTGGTTATTGGTAGGGTTCGAAAAAAAGGCCTAAATGATGGGACGATGATACGACGAAATATTAAATCATAAATTAACGATTTTACACATATTGCCCATTAACATAGATTATGATCTTCGTCAGTCTCCACCTCCTCCTCCTCAAAAGATATGGACCCTTAGTTACCACCACACATTTTAGTTTAGTTCCCTCCCTCGGCATTTGAGACACACGTTAATATGGACCATGACTAAAATACAAAAAAAAAAAAAAAAAAAAAAAACAACAAGGCATCGATATATAATACGACAGTTTCATTCATGCATTGTTCAAAGGGCTTTGGTGGGTACACTGATACTATGAATCTCCAATGGAGACAAACAAAAACTCTATCAACAATCTTTAACGATGGTAATACACAGTGGGCGATAATTTTTATTTAAATTGCATCAACAATATGGACCTTAAGCCCGAAATGGTATGTTGTCATGTTATGATGTGACAAAGAGAGGTTATTTATTTACTGTCCGATTCGCCAATATCTTCTAGATCAATATTGGCTCAAAAATGCTCAGCTAAAGTGTTAAGGAGTTTCTGAGATAAAAATGGGATGCAACATATTTAGATGTTTGTCCTGATAGGGGCACCTCGTCTTTTTACGTTTTTTTTACATCCATGAAACTGGTGTTGCAAAGAACATTAAGAGTGATTGTGAAAAGAAAATAGTGCGAGGATGGCCGTAAAACTCACTTGACCCAGCGATGCACCCACTTTTTTAACCTGTCTGGAAAATAAATTTCCTCCAACCTTGTTAAATACGCCTCTGTGGCGACGAGTACTTTCTCATTCGCCTGACTCGTGTTCACAGCGAGTGACATTTCTAAACTTTAAAAGCAAAAAGAAGTCGAAATGTTACAAATGGAGGAGCATAGCGTAAATGGGAGAGTGATCACGGCTGTCACTCGAGCCATAAATAATCTACCTCCAAACAAAAAAAAAAAAAAAAATATTTTGCAAAATTTTATTTATACAGAAAATTTTGTCAAAATTTTATTTCTATTGAAAAATTTGTCAAAAATGTATTTCTATCTAACATTTTGTCAAAGTTATATTTCTATAGAAAATTTTGTCAAAATTTTATTTCTATTGAAAAATTTGTCAAAAATGTATTTCTATCTAACATTTTGTCAAAGTTATATTTCTATAGAAAATGTTGTCAAAATTTTATTTCTATCGAAAATTTTGTCAGAATTTTATTTCTATAGAAAATTTTGTCAAAAATTTATTCCTATACAAAATTTTGTCAAAATTTTATTTCTATAGAAAATTTTGTCTAAATTTTATTTCTATAGAAAATTTTGTAAAAACTGTATTTCTATATAAAATTTTATTAAAATTTTTATTTCTATGGAAAATTTTGTAAAATTTTTATTTCTATAGAAAATTTTGTCAAAATTTTATTTCTATAGAAAATTTTGTAAAACTTTTATTTCTATAGAAAAGTTTGTCAAAATTTTGTTTCTACAGAAAATTTTGTCAAAATTTTATTTCTATAGAAAATTTCTTCAAAGATTTATTTCCATAGAAAATTTTGTCAAAATTTTATTTCTATATACAATTTTATCAAAATTTTATTTCTATAAAAAATTTCGTCAAAATTTTATTTCTATAGAAATTTTTCTCAAAATTTTATTTCTATAGAAAATTTTGTCAAAATTTTATTTCTATAGATTATTTTGTCAAAATTTTATTTCTATTGAAAATTTTCTCCAAATTTTATTTCTATTGAAAATTTTGTCAAATTTTTATTTCTATAGAAAATTTTGTAAAATTTTTATTTCTACATAAAATTTTGTCAAAATTTTATTTGTATAGAAAATTTTGTAAAATTTGTATTTCTATAGAAAGGTTTGTCAAAATTTTATTTCCATAGAAAATTTTGTCAAAATTTTATTTCTATAGAAAATTTTGTCTAAATTTTATTTCTATAGAAAAATTTTATTTCTATAGAAAATTTTCTCAAAATTTTATTTCTATAGAAAATTTTCTCAAAATTTAATTTCTATAGAAAATTTCATCAAAATATTATTTCTATAGAAAATTTTGTCAAAATTTTATTTCTATAGAAAATTTTGTCAAAATTTTATTTCTATAGAAAATTTTGTCAAAATTTTATTTCTATAGAAAATTTTGTCGAAATTTTATTTCTATAGAAAATTTTGTCAAAATTTTATTTCTATAGAAAATTTTGTCAACATTTTATTTCTATAGAAAATTTTGCAAAAAAATTATTTCTATAGAAAATTTTGTCAACATTTTATTTCTGAAGAAAATTTTGTCAAAATTTTTGTTTCTATAGAAAATTTTGTAAAATTTTTATTTCTAAAGAAACTTTTGTCAAAATTTTTGTCTCTATAGAAAATTTTGTCAAAATTTTATTTGTATGGAAAATTTTGTAAAATTTGTATTTCTATAGAAAATTTTGTCAAAATTTTATTTCCATAGAAAATTTTGTCAAAATTTTATTTCTATAGAAAATTTTGTCTAAATTTTATTTCTGTAAAAAATTTTGTCTAAATTTTATTTCGTTGTTGTTTTTTTTTTATTTCAGCTTAAAACCATACATTGACTAAACTACAAGAGTAGCTTAACCAACAGAGGAAAAGAATGTTTGTCTAATTTATTTGGGCAAAGCCCTATAGACTGCAAGATGGTTGGATGGACGCACGTTTCGGAATTACCACATTCCTCATCAGCATCCTCTACTTGCAGCAAAACTATCAACCAATTATCAGAATAAATTCAGGCAGTTTATTAAACCCAACAAAAACCACACTTGAACCCTCCGAAAAAAGGTTTTACATTGATAGCCGGCTTATGCCGAAATAAACTCGAAACAAACATATCTCTTTTCCTATATTTTTTTTATTTCTATAGAAAAATTTTATTTCTATAGAAAAATTTTATTTCTATAGAAAATTTTCTCAAAATTTAATTTCTATAGAAAATTTCATCAAAATATTATTTCTATAGAAAATTTTGTGAAAATATTATTTCTATAGAAAATTTCATCAAAATTTTATTTCTATAGAAAATTTTGTCAACATTTTATTTCTATAGAAAATTTTGTCAAAATTTTATTTCTATAGATTATTTTGCAAAAAATGTATTTCTATAGAAAATTTTGTCAAAATTTTATTTCTGAAGAAAATTTTGCCAAAATTTTTGCTTCTATAGATTATTTTGAAAAATTTTTATTTCTAAAGAAACTTTTGTCAAAATTTTTGTCTCTATAGAAAATTTTGTCAAAATTTTATTTCTATGGAAAATTTTGTCAAAATTTTATTTCTATAGAAAATTTCCTCAAAATATTATTTCTATAGAAAATTTTGTCAAAATTTTATTTCTATAGAAAATTTTGTCAAAATTTTATTTTTATGGAAAATTTTCTCCAAATTTTATTTCTATTGAAAAATGTCTCCAAATTTTATTTCTATAGAAAATTTGGCTAAAATTGTATTTCCATAGAAAATTTTGGCAAAATTTTGTTTCTATATAAAATTTCTTCAAAAAATTTTTTCTATATAAAATTTTGTCACAATTTTATTTCTATAGAAAATTTTCTCAAAATTTTATTTATATAGAAAAGTTTGTCTAAATTTTATTTTTTAAGAAAATTTTATTTCTATGGAAAATTTTGTCAAAATTTTATTTCTATAAAAAATTTCGTCAAAATTTTATTTCTACAGAAAATTTTGTCAAAAATTTATTTCTATAGAAAATTTTGTCAAAAATTTATTTCTATAGAAAATTTTGTCAAAATTTTATTTCTATTGAAAAATGTCTCCAAATTTTATTTCTATAGAAAATTTCGACAAAAATTTTTTTCTATATAAAATGTTGTCGCAATTTTATTTCTATAGAAAATGTTCTCAAAATTTTATTTCTATTTCCATAAAAAATTTTGGCAAAATTTTGTTTCTATATAAAATTTCTTCAAAAAATTTTTTCTATATAAAATTTTGTCACAATTTTATTTCTATAGAAAATTTTCTCAAAATTTTATTTATATAGAAAATTTTGTCTAAATTTTATTTTTTAAGAAAATTTTATTTCTATGGAAAATTTTGTAAAAATTTTATTTCTATAAAAAATTTCGTCAAAATTTTATTTCTACAGAAAATTTTGTCAAAAATTTTTTTCTATATAAAATGTTGTCGCAATTTTATTTCTATAGAAAATGTTCTCAAAATTTTATTTCTATAGAAAATTTTGTCTGAATTTTATTTCTACTTATTTCTATAGAAAATTTAGCCAAAATATTGTTTCCATAGGAAATTTTGTCAAAATGTTATTTGTATAGAAAATTTCGTCAACATTTTTTTCTATATAAAATTTTGTCTAAATTTTATTTCTATAGAAAATTTTGTCAACATTTATTTTTTCTATAGAAAATTTTCTTAAAATTTTATTTCTATAGTAAATTTTGTCTAAATTTTATTCCTATAGAAAATTTTGTCAAAATTGTATTTCTATAGAAAATTTTGTCAAAATTTTATTTCTACAGAAAATTTTGTCAACATTTATTTTTTCTATAGAAAATTTTCTTAAAATTTTATTTCTATAGAAAATTTTGTAAAAATATTGTCTCTAAAATTATATATATATATAATTTTGTAAAAATTGTATTTATACAGAAAACATTTTAAAAAATTTTATTACTACAGAAAATGTGGGAAGAGGTATGTTTTGCAAAATCTTCCAAAATCTCAAAAATGTTACCAATCTAGCAAACAGTAAAAACCTACCATTTGTGGTAGAATTCTACCAACTGTCAAAATGTAGTACACAATATAACCCATATTATTCATACTGTGATCTAGAGCTCAATTGAAAGCCATATCATACATTTGTTTACTTTATCAGAATACTACTTTTTTCCACTTTCTTTCCACATACGTAACATTAAAAATTTCGACCGTAGCGGGTCCACCAGAATGTACGTAATAAAGTAAATTTCACTTGTGATGCTCTGCCATCAGATGATGATTTTAAATACTCATTGGATCACATTCCCAGATCTAAACAAACCAATTTTTTTTCTCCAAAACTTTAAAAACTCCGCCACTGTTACTCTACGCTGACGATTGTTGTTTTGTCTAGGGGTTTAGCATAAGGGAAATGTTAACTCATAACCTACCAAAGCAAACAGGTGTGAATATTTAGTTGTCAAATTATTTATAATTTTTTATTTTGTTTCTTTTTTTAATCCCTTAAACTTGTTTCTCCGAGCTCAATGCTGTGAACATGGTTTGTAAAGGTAGGTACATTGTTTACCAATGTGATCAAAATATTTTCTCTATTGATATTGAAAATCTTAAATTAAAAAAAAAAAATCTACAAAGCCTAAAGAAAATGACCCTAATTATGGCAGCTATAGAAAGAACACACAAAACATGATTAGCCCTTCCAAGCAGGACAATAAAATCTATATAAGGGTCAAGGGTGGTTGGTTATTCACACTGCTAGTGTCTTAAATCTTTTGTTTTATACAACAACAAAAAATCATATCTTTTTATTGCCTTTGACTAGGATCCTCATAAAGAATATGTGAACATGTATTTTTTATTTATGATATGAAAATTCCTGTTTTCAATCTCCCCCACATTTAATGATTATATATACCACCCAGATTTAGAAGGGAGAATTATTAATTTATTACCAGATTTGGCCTTTAGCAATGGTAAGTCATTGAATTTCACCAAAGATACAATTTAATCGTCCAATTCACCCAACCATATATAAAACCATAAACTATGGTGATTTTAACACATTAACATCATCCCCCCCTCCTTTCATGAGGCTTGGAAAAAAAACACCCACCTTATAAAGGCATAGGGAATAAGATAGCATAAAAAACCACCCCTTTTTACTGACAAGGCTAGGCAATAAAAAAATCCCAAAAATCAAGTTAAAAAAGTCAAACATTATTTTTGCACCCCTAAGTGCAAAAAATAGACAGGTTTACACTGTCTGGCAAAATATCATAAGGAATGGATTTTCTCTTCTTACACTAAATTGCCAATAGGCAATTGGAAACCTCTAAGAGAAATGGAGGAACCAAATACCTATGACAATTATTTTGGTGAGGGTGTAAATTGCTATGCCCTTTGATTTCCTTGTCATGAAAAGTCTCATCTATAAAAAAGTCACCAATGGTAATTGATTGAGGCTATTTGAATGAAATCCTTAACGATAATCCTCTATAATGAAATCATTTTTTATGGGCTTGACTATATAAATGACGATTAGTTTGAGAGATTTCGAACAGATGTTTAATAGACTTGAAGCTTAAAGGGGATCTGAAATAAGAGTAACCACAATTGTGGAGATTTATATAAATTTAAGGGGAAATGAAACCTGTAAGGCATCTTGATATATGGACGTGAAATAAAATCGGCATGAGCCACATCAACTTCTACAAACTAAAGTTTTAATCTCGATTTACATTTTCAGGAATTGTAAATCGAGATTAAAACTTTAGTTTGTAGAAGTTGATGTGGCTCATGCCGATTTTATTTCACGTCCATATATTTCACGTGCTATCGGTTAGGAAAGGATGGCCTCTGATCACGGTTGCCACAGTTGGTAGAATTCTAGATTTTTACTGTTTGGTAGATTGGTAGAACTCTTGATGTTTTGGTAGATTTTGCAAAATCTTTCTGTCCTACTAATGGGTACTTCAAAATGCTGGATTTTGTACGATCTTCATAGTTTATTATTTTGGATATTCTTATATAAGTACTTCATTTTTCTTAGAGTATTTCAATTTTCTATATATACCCAGCATCTTCTCAAGGCACAACTTTAAAAGAACTCCCAAAAATGTCCTCCCAAAGATGTTCTTTATTTTAACTGTAGAGGAAGTTCGATTGATATAACTCGCTTTTTTATAACTCGCTTTTTTCATATTTTTAATAGGAAATTTAAAAATTTTTTGTTTCAAATGCGTTAAAAACAGACGAAGAATTAATAAAATGGTACAAATTATTAAAATTTTGCCGAAAAAACTGTTAAATACTTTCTTGAAAAATTGAGAATTTTTGAAAATATTTGATGACAAATGCATTACAAATCATAAAAAATTTTAAAAATTATTTATTTGTCAAAATATCACAAGATTTCTTAAATCACATTCAAAACACTGAATTCACCTCACACCTTAAGAAGTGCTGCAAATTCAGTGCAGCGGCTGTTTAAATGGTGGATATCCGTCCTATGACAAGCCCATGTTAAATTCATCGCCTCTGCGTCAATTTGATACCACTTCCGGATCTACAAGGAACGTTTTCACTACTTTTTTGGCGACGCTTTTTTTGCTGGGTAGAAATTAAATTTTGACAATTTTTTCCATAGAAATATAGTTGTGACAAAATGTTCTATAGAAATAAAATTCTGAAAACAATTTATATCGAAAAACAATTTTGACAAAATTTTCTATAGAAATAAAATTTTGACACGCTCAAAATAAACATAGCCAACTGCACTCAAATCGATGAGTTGACAGTGGCATAGGAAAATAGTGATGTTTGTACAAAGATTTATTTCGGCAAAAGTCGACTATCATAAACCTTTTTCGGAAGGTTCAAGTGTGGTTTACTTTGCGTTTAGTGAACTGGCCGAATTTATTCTGATATTTGGTTGATATTTTTGTTGCAAGTAGAGGATGCTGATGAAGAGTGTGGTAATTCCGAAACGTGCAACCATCCAAAAATCTTGCAGTCTATAGGGCTTTGCCCAAATAAATTTGACAAACATTATTTTCTTTTGGTTAAGCTATACTTGTAGTTTAGTAAATGCATGGTTTTAAGCTGAAATCAAAAACAACAATAAAATTTTCGATAGTAATAAAATTTGACAAAATTTTCCATAGAAATAAAATTTTGACAAAATTTTCCATAGAAATAAAATTTTGACAAAATTTTCTATAGAAATAATAATTGAAAATAAAATGATGACAAAATGTACTATAGAAATAAAATTTTGAAAAAAATTTCTATTGAAAAACAATTTTGCCAAAATTTTCTATAGAAATAATATGTTGAAAAATTTTTCTATAGAAATAAATTTTTTTTTTAGAAATAATATTTTGACAAAATTTTCTATGGAAATAAAATTTTGAGAAAATTTTCTTTAG
Source organism: Haematobia irritans (assembly GCF_050003625.1). Classification (NCBI taxonomy): domain Eukaryota; kingdom Metazoa; phylum Arthropoda; class Insecta; order Diptera; family Muscidae; genus Haematobia; species Haematobia irritans. Next base: position 6,878,663 of record NC_134398.1, read on the forward strand.
AAATAAAATTTTGACAAATTTGTATATAGAAATAAAATTTTTGACATAATTTTCTATAGAAATAAAATTTTGACAAAATTTTCTATAGAAATAAAATTTTGACAAAATTTTCTATAGAAATAAAATTTTGACAAATTTTTATATAGAAATATAATTTTTACATAATTTTCTATAAAAATAAAATTTTGACAAAATTTTCTACAGAAATAAAATTTTCACAACATTTTCTATAGAAATAAAATTTGACAAAATTTTCCATAGAAATAAAATTTTGAAAAAAATTTCCATTGAAAAACAATTTTGAAAAATTTTCTATCGAAAAACAATTTTGACAAAATTTTCTATAGAAATAAAATCTTGAAAAAAATTTCTATAGGAATAAAATTTTGACAAAATTTTCTTAGAAATAACATTTTGACAAGATTTTCTATTGAAATACAATTTTGACAAAATTTTCTATAGAAATAAAATTTTGACAAAATTTTCCATAGAAATAAAATGATGGCGAAATAGAAATAAAATTTTGACTAAATTTTCTATAGAAATAAAATTTGAGAAAATTTTTCATAGAAATAAAATTTTGATAAACTTCAAATTATGTTTTTTCTTTTTAATTCGGTAGATTTTTGGTAAAATTTTCTTGAAATTTTGGTAGATTAGTTTTGACACGATTGGCAACCGTGTCAAAATTTTCTTAGAAATAACATTTTGACAAAATTTTCTATTGAAATACAATTTTGACAAAATTTTCTATAGAAATAAATTTTTGACAAAATTTTCCATAGAAATAAAATTTTGAGAAAATTTTCTTTAGAAATAAAATTTTGACAAATTTTTATATAGAAATAAATTTTTGACATAATTGTCTATAGAAATAAAATTTGGACAAAATTTTTCTATAGAAATAAAATTTTGACAAAATTTTCTTAGAAATGACATTTTGACAAAATTTTCTATTGAAATACAATTTTGACAAAATTTTCTATAGAAATAAAACTTTAACAAAATTTTCCATAGAAATAAAATTTTGACAAAATTGTCTATAGAAATAAAATTTTGACTAAATTTTCTATAGAAATAAAATTTGACAAAATTTTCCATAGAAATAAAATTTTGATAAACTTACAATTATGTTTTTGTTTCTGAATTCGGTAGATTTTTGGTAAAATTTTATTGAAATTTTGGCAGATTAGTTTTGACACGATTGACAACCGTGTCAAAATTTTCTTAGTAATAACGTTTTGACAAAATTTTCTATTGAAATACAATTGTGACATAATTTTCTTTAGAAAAAAAAAATTTGACAAAATTTTCTATAGAAAAAAAATTTTGACAAAATTTTCCATAGAAATAAAATTTTTATAAACTTCAAATTATGTATTTTTTTTAATCGGTAGATTTTTGGTAAAATTTTCTTGAAATTTTGGCAGATTAGTTTTGACACGATTGGCAACCGTGTCAAAATTTTCTTAGAAATAACATTTTGACAAAATTTTCTATTGAAATAAAATTTTGACATAATTTTCTATAGAAATAAAATTTTGACAAAATTTTCTTAGAAATAACATTTTGACAAAATTTTCTATTGAAATACAATTTTGACAAAATTTTCCATAGAAATAAAATTTTGACAAAATTTTCTATAGAAATAAAATTTTGACAAAATTTTCTATAAAAATAAAATTTTGACAAAATTGTCTATAGAAATAAAATTTTGACAAAATTTTTTATAGAAAAAAAAATTTTGACAAAATTTGCTATAGAAATAAAATTTTGATAAACTGCAAATTATGTTTTTTTTAATTCGGTAGATTTTTGGTAAAATTTTCTTGAAATTTTGGCAGATTATTTTTGACACGATTGGCAACCGTGCCTCTGATTCGAGTTGTATTTTGGAATTCAGGTCTTTAGGATATTTTGCCGATAATATTCGGTTCTTTAAGCCCAAGTGGCCAATTGAAAAATTGACGTCTTTGCCAAGTAAACCTGACTTCATACCAAGTAATCCCGATTATTTCGTTTCGTCACAAACAGTTGGTATGGCTTTTCATCAGAGAAAACCAAATTCAGTAAACAGGCCACTTAGACTGAATAGTCTAAGTGGGCCTAAAATATCGGGCTGCCATTATACCTAACCTACACTGAAAAATATTGTCGTGAGGCAAATTTTGCTAAGCAAAGAAAACGCATTTCTCTGATATTTGATATTTTTTTTCCTTGTCCAAAAGTCGATAAACTCTTCAGTAAAGCCCTTTGGTCCTTAGGTTAGGTTAGGTGGCAGCCCGATGTATCACTTAGACTATTCAGTCCATTGTGATACCACATTGGTGAACTTCTCCCTTATCACTGAGTGCTGCCCGATTCCATGTTAAGCTCAATGACAAGGGACCTCCTTTTTATAGCCGAGTCCGAACGGCGTTCCACATTGCAGCGAAACCACTTAGAGAAGCTTTGAAACCCTCAGAAATGTCACCAGCATTACTGAGGTGGGATAATCCACCGCCGAAAATTTTTTTTGGTGATCGGTCGAAGCAGGAATCGAACGCACGACCTTGTGTATGCAAGGCGGACATGCTAACCATTGCACCACGGTGGCTCCCTTTGGTCCTTATTAACTATAATTGTGATTCGACTTAAAAATGGTTATCTTTACATAAAAGAAAATTTTGTTTGGCTGAGGTCAACTTGACTATGACGATTCTGAAAAATTCTTCTAAATAAATGAAATCGTCTTTAAATTTGTTGACTTTTGGTATTTTGACTACAAAGGAAAAAAGCATCTAAATAAGAAGAAGTTTTTAAATACTTTATTGACTTACGGCAGTATGCCATTGTTACAAATAATTTTTAATTTATATTATTATTTTCATATAACTTGCCGTAATCGCGTCTGAATTTGCGAAATTTAAGTTTTTGTTAAGACGTTTTTAAAGGATGTTGATAGCACATGATGAAAAAAGCTGAAAAAATGTTTGAAATAAAATTTGTTTTGTAGAATCGAGTATGCAAAACTCAAATTTATAAGAGAACTGTATCTTAAAAGTGCCCTTACTTCAATTCCCCACTTCTTCGACATCTTATTGATGCTTTGAATTGTGAGAAAAACTCAATTTTAAAATCTGTATTTTTAATTTTCAAGGATTTCTATTACTAAATAAATATTTTACTTTTGCTTCAGTAACTATATTAAAGAAATAGAAAGTCTACCATCCCAAATGTGGCTTATGGTCTACATTTAATTGTGCCATTGGTCTATGATCTTGTTTTAACAAGAACATGTGCTCCATTTTTAATGCCAAATGCGTAACTAAGCCTATTAAAGGGGTGGCCAAATTTTTAATACTTTGACAAACTTAACTTACTTTCTCTTGACTATAGAGGAAAGCAAAACAAAATTCCGCAAAATTGACACAGAAACCACTCGGCTTCATATTTTTCTACTTCGAAAAAAAAGACCGATAAGAAAAAACTATTAGCAACATACGTATCATCATTCCATTTTGGCAAAAATGGCAATTCATTACAATTGTCCAATAACATTTTGGTACGAACATCATTTATAATAACAGCTTAAAGACCTAAGCGGCTTTTTAAGATTTTCTGTGTTTTTTTTCTTTCGTATTCGGTTTCTGCTAAATATTATTTTTTTAGGGGAATTTAGAGAAAAAAAAATACACACATCAATTACAACAAGTATGTAGTTGGTATTTATAATTTGCAACCGAAAGAAATCACAAGCACATGCCGCCAAATTACAATGCCTTATGTTAAGAAATTAGTAAATGTTACGAAAAGGAATAATAACAATAACAATAGAATACTTAAAACCAAACAATATCTATCAACAAGAAGATCTAGCAAAAATTTGTGGCGTCTTTTTGACTACCGGGCTATGATGGATTTGATGATAAATTTGTTGGGTATTTTTTTGGAGGAGGAGGGATATAAAAGTCAAAAAAAAATGAAAGAATACCGCCTTCAATATAAGGACAGACAAATAATAAAGCTTAAATACTTACACACACACATATGAATTGAGATAACCAAACGATTAACTCAACTTTCTGATACACACTTTCATACTCCCAAGGGTGTTGAGTAAGTTAACAAAAAAACGAAAGACTTAAGAAACAAACCTCATTTTAGTAATTGCTCATTAACGGGCACACTTCAACATGTCACTATGCCGCCGACCAACGCCGACACATAAAAACCTTTCGTGTTAATGCTTCTGCTTCTTCTTCTTCTCTATGTAGCTAACTCTCAACACTCATCAAAGATAACTTAATAATCACATATGGATATGGCTGAGTGACTGACTGATGGTTGGACTGGCTAGCTAGCTAGCTGGCTATCTGAATGGCTGCCACATGGAGTAGTAACTTGACCACATTTCAATCTAATTATGGGTTATGCTTAGACGTCTTAACTCTATTTGAGCAGCCATTAGTTAGCCATTATGCATTAAACTGACACACACACTCGCACGCATATATAAGCACACATATTTATGTGTGTAATCTTATATAGCTCCATAATCGTAAATGAGTTAGTACCTCCATACATACATCAATGTGGGCAAAAATAGTCATCATTACTCCCATAGTAGTGGATTGTAATCACTGGCTCCACATATTTAAGGCGTCGATAATCATCATTATCTGTGTATGTTTTTTCTTCTTCTTCTTCATCGTCTTACTGGCCATTGTGTATTAACGATAGTTTATAGTCGATCTCCTCTAGAAGCGGTGGACGAATTGCTAGATGAATGGCACAAACAGGCTGCATGAACAAATATACAGTCAGATGATGCCAACACTCTCCACTTCACCTATTCAATGATCAATGGCTGCTGAATATTGGTTAAATGCCTTGCTAAGGTGATTCATTAGAGTTTGACTTTAATTGCTCTTGACAGTCATTCGAGCCATTGATGACTTCAACAGCAGCCGTAACAGAAATAATATCAGCAGCATTATCATCAGTCCTGCCATAAGCATTAAAATCTTATTGTCCATCAAGATGTTATTGCTTGTATGGCTGTTGGTTGATAATGTTCGCATTGATGTGTCTTTGGCAAACCAATCATATTTCGGTTAATTATATGTGCTAAATGTTTAAAGAATACATTTGTTTAAAATTTTTATGTATTTATAATGATTTTGATTTTATTTACCTTACTAGAAGTTTTTACCTCTTTTCTAAAGAGCATGAAAAAATTGAAAAGTGCAAAATACCAAGAATATTTTAAACATATTTTTCTTAACTTCTTTATGATCTGCATAGATCTTTTTATATGGAATTTTTATCTATAGACTTTTGATCTTTGTAGCATTTATCATTTTTATTTTCGCTATCACAATTGGCTTGTGCTAATGAATATGCTTGTCTTTTTGGGAATATATGGCTTTGAAATTTGAAACAAGGAAATGGATTTTTGTTCTTTTCTCGATGTCTTCAGTTATAGTAACGGCATTTCTATGGCATAAAATTCTCAAAAAAATAAAATAGTATAAGTTTGTCATTCCATTTGTAACACATCAAAACTATCGAACGATATCCGCCTATCATCATGAATAGACTTACGATCTGCCACAACGTCGAATTTTCAGTGAATGGGCCCTAGAAAAGTTGGCAGAAAATCCGCTTTTTTATCGACAAATTTTGTTCAGCGATGAGGCTCATTTCTGGTTGAATGGCTACGTAAATAAGCAAAATTGCCGCATTTGGAGTGAAGAGCAACCAGAAGCCGTTCAAGAACTGCCCATGCATCCCGAAAAATGCACTGTTTGGTGTGGTTTGTACGCTGGTGGAATCATTGGACCGTATTTTTTCAAAGATGCTGTTGGACGCAACGTTACGGTGAATGGCGATCGCTATCGTTCGATGCTAACAAACTTTTTGTTGCCAAAAATGGAAGAACTGAACTTGGTTGACATGTGGTTTCAACAAGATGGCGCTACATGCCACACAGCTCGCGATTCTATGGCCATTTTGAGGGAAAACTTCGGAGAACAATTCATCTCAAGAAATGGACCGGTAAGTTGGCCACCAAGATCATGCGATTTGACGCCTTTAGACTATTTTTTGTGGGGCTACGTCAAGTCTAAAGTCTACAGAAATAAGCCAGCAACTATTCCAGCTTTGGAAGACAACATTTCCGAAGAAATTCGGGCTATTCCGGCCGAAATGCTCGAAAAAGTTGCCCAAAATTGGACTTTCCGAATGGACCACCTAAGACGCAGCCGCGGTCAACATTTAAATGAAATTATCTTCAAAAAGTAAATGTCATGGACCAATCTAACGTTTCAAATAAAGAACCGATGAGATTTTGCAAATTTTATGCGTTTTTTTTTAAAAAAAAGTTATCAAGCTCTTAACAAATCACCCTTTATATTCTGGGTCGTGGTGAAATTCTGAGTCGATCTGAGCATGTCCGTCCGTCCGTCGGTTGAAATCATGCTAACTTCGGAACGAAACATGCTATCGACTTGAAACTTGGCACAAATAGTTGTTATTGATGTAGGTCAGATGGTATTGCAAATGGGCCATATCGGTCCCCTTTTACCTATAGCCCCCATATAAATGGACCCCAAAATTTGGCTTGCAGACCCTCTAAGAGAAGCAAATTTCATCCGATCCAGCTGAAATTTGGTACATGGTGTTAGTGTATTTTCTTTAACAACCATGCAAAAATTGGTCCACATCGGTTCATAATTATATATAGCCCCCATATAAACCGATCCTCCGATTTGGCTTTCGGAGCCTTTAAGAGAAGCAAATTTCATCCGATCCGGCTGAAATTTGGTACATGGCATTAGTATATGGTCTTTAACAACCATGCAAAACTTGGTCCACATCGGTCCATAATTATATATAGCCCCCATATAAACCGATCCCCAGGTTTGGCTTGCGGAGCTTCTAAGAGAAGAAAATTTCATCCGATCCGGCTGAAATTTGGTACATGGTGTTAGTATATGGTCTCTAACAACTATGCAAAAATTGGTCCACATCGGTCCATAATTATATATAGCCCCCATATAAACCGATCCTCAGATTTGACCCCCGGAGCCCCTTGGAAGAGCAAAATTCATCCGATTCGGTTGAAATTTGGTACGTGATGTTAGTATATGATATCCAACAACCATGCATGAATTGGTTCATATCAGTCCATAATTATATGTAGCCCCCATATAAACCGATCCCCAGATTTGACCTCCGGCGCCTTTTGGAGAAGCAAAATTCATCCGATCTGGTTGAAATTTGGTACGTTGTGGTAGTATATGATATTTAACAACCATGCCAAAAGTGGTCCATATCAGTCCATAATCATATATAGACCCCATATAAACCGATCCCGAGATGTGGTTTTGGAGCCTCTTGGAGGAGAAATTTCATCCGAGTCAGTTGAAATTTGGTACATTGTGCTAGTATATGGCCGTTAAGAACCATGCCTAACTAGGTCCATATCGGTCTATAGTTATATATAGCCCTCAGATAAATCACACAAAAATTGGTCCATATCAAGTTCATAATTCTATATAGCCCCCATATTTCAATTCTGGCTCTCTACGTACCGTGCAAAAGTCCATGTCGATTCGTAATTATTTGTAGACTTAATTATACATAACTTTTTTGTCTAATATATACCACGTATGGACTAACTCACAATTTAGAAAACGATGTTAAGAAGTTTTAAGATACCACAACCCAAGTAATTCGATTGTGGATGACAGTCTTTCGTAGAAGTTTCTACGCAATCCATGGTGGAGGGTACATAAGATTCGGCCTGGCCGAACTTACGGCCATATATACTAGTTTCCACTTTCGATGCTGTCCTTTCGGACAAGTCCACAAACATTTCTTTTAAAGCGAATCCCTGGGTCTCCAATCGATTTTTTTCACTTCCGATGCATTCCTTTGGTACAAGTCTTAGAAAGTACCGAATTAGGCCATTTGAAGAGGAAATATAAGTTTTGGACAAATAAAATTTCCAAACCAGAATAGAATATCATTGAACCAAAAATAAAAAAAATAATAAAACAAGAAAATAAAAAAATTCATCCCTGCTGGGATTTGAACTTGTGCGTTTGACTTTTTCATGTCCATGGAAGTTCTTTTGAAAAGGTTTTGCAAATTCACACAAAAAAATATCAATTAATTTGATTGTCAATACAATTAAAATTATGTTTAAATTTGAGCTAACAACGTATTTTGTAAATACAATTACGATTTAAGTCACTTTAGCAACTAATTTTGTTATATCAACAAACATTTTGTTATATGAACAAAAATTTAGTTGAACTTCAAAATTTTCTGTAACAACAATTTATTGTTAGCTCAAAAATTATAATATTTTTTTGTGTGTTACGATAATTTTCATTTTTTTGTTTCTGTTTAATGGAAAAAATATATTTATATATTATATTTATATTCCCAAAAAAAAAAGTAAAAACGATGTATAATATAAGCAAATAGTTTTTTAGAAAAATGTTTTAAAATTTTTTTTTTTTTTAGTTTTTTAAATTTCTTTATCCAAATTAACTTCCAAGGCACAACTTCTAAAGCAGTACGAAGAATCCAAAAATGGAGTACTTCCGTCGTATGACAAGCCATATAAAATTCATTGGAAATGATCCAAGTTTGCACTACTTTCGGATCACAAATTGGGGATTTAAGCTACTTTTCGGGAAGCCATTGAAGTTCCAAACAGCATAGGAACTCACCTATGCACAAAAAAGTAGCCAAGGATTTCCTTGGTTTGCACGAAAGTGGTCAGTTACCGAATTTTACTTTCTCCAAAGAGAGGGCTTTCCAAATTGAACAGTTTGTTAACAAACAAAACGATCCGGTTTACTTGCAAAATAGGTCAGCTGAAAATTTGCACCTTCGATTGGCCAACAGAAACGCCGATGATAATGGTGTAGGGCTTAACGGCCCGCGCGTATTCATCGGCTATGGGGTAAACAAACAAAAATTTCGTCCGCAGACCATGGGCATTCCAAGAGGACAACCACCAATATCTCCGGATCTCAATCCGTTGGATTTGTGCGCCAGGGAGTATTTTGATGTCTATGTCGGTCATTTGAAGGCATGTATCTACCAACAACACTCAGAATATCGCACTCAACGTGCATTAGCCCTGAATCGTTTAAATGGAGGTTCCTCGATTCATTTCGTCGCTCTCCGCGCGAATTCATCGGCTATGGGGTAAACAAACAAAAATTTCGTTCGCAGACCATGGGCATTCCAAGAGGACAACCACCAAAATCTCCGGATCTCAATTCGTTAGACTTTTCTGCCTGTGTCATTTTTGACACAAAGTGTCGATCATCTCAAGACAACTCTCCGGATCTCAATCCGTTGGATTTGTGCGCCAGGGGGTATTTTGATGTCTATGTCGGTCATTTGAAGACATGTATCTACCAACAAGACTCAGAATAGCGCACTCAGCGCTCATCAACCATGAATCGTTTAAATGGAGGTTCCTCGATTCATTTCGTCGCTCTCCTCGCGAATTTATCGGCTATGGGGTAAACAAACAAAAATTTCGTCCGCAGACCATGGGCATTCCAAGAGGATAACCACCAAAATCTCCGGATCTCAATCCGTTGGATTTGTGCGCCAGGGAGTATTTTGATGTCTATGTCGGTCGTTTGAAGACATGTTTCTACCAACAGGACTCAGAATATCGCACTCAGCGCGCATCAACCATGAATCGTTTAAATGGAGGTTCCTCGATTCATTTTGTCGCTCGCCGTGCGAATTCATCGACTATGGGGTAAATAAACAAAAATTTCGTCCGCAGACCATGGGCATTCCAAGAGGACAACCACTAAAATCTCTGGATCTCAATCCGTTGGACTTTTCTGCCTGTGTCATTTTTGACACAAAGTGTCGATCGACTCAAGACAACTCAGAATATCGCACTCAGCGCGCATGAACCATGAATCGTTTAAATGGAGGTTCCTCGATTCATTTAGTCGCTCTCCGCGCGAATTCATCGTCTATGGGGTAAACAAACAAAAATTTCGTCCGCAGACCATGGGCATTCCAAGAGGACTGTGTCATTTTTGAGAGTAAGGTTGGCACTAAAAAATAATAAAGTGTCGATCGTTTCAAGACGATGCTTCACCGGGAATGATCCAAAAATTGTAGAGAAACTATCGTGCAGCGTGTGATGTCTTTGTTGGTAATTTGAAGACATGTACCTACCAACAGTACTCGCACTCTGCGTGCATCAACCATGGTTAGGTGGCAGCCCGATGTATCAGGCTCACTTAGATTCAGTCCATTGTGATAGCACTTTGGTGAACTTCTCTCTTATCATTGAGTGCTGCCCGATTCCATGTTAAGCTCAATGACAAGGGACCTCCTTTTTATAGCCGAGTCCGAACGGCGCTTCAAATTGCACTGAAACCACTTAGAGAAGCTTTGAAACCCTCAGAAATGTCACCAGCATTACTGACAGCGTTGCCAGAATTGTTTCACCGAAAACCGCTAGATTTGCCCAAAAAAATAGCTAAAAAAGCTAAAAAATGTTTAAAAAAAGCTAGAAAAAAAGCTAAATTTTGTTGTATCAAAAGTCACATTTTTGATTGAAATTTAACAAACTTAAAGACTTTATTTCACTTATAATGCATATTATTTTAATTGTATTCATTTTAATTCTACTTCTGTGAGACTATAACAATACCTAAGCCACCTATCTCTGTGTGCGTACTCGATACATTTTGATTACTATCACAAATTTTTACTGGAAGTCCTTCGTTTACATTTCCCAGTAAAAACGTGCAATTATCAGCTGGTTAATCATCGACAAATCCAATGTGCGATATATTGCACAATGTCGCATAGAAGTGCATTAGAAAATATCAATATATTTCGTTTTTGTTTTTGGTTTAAAACCGCTGAATTTATGATAAATTCGTGAACGTGGAAACTTCTTCTAATTTTACCCAAGAGAATAAAACCCATTCTTACTGTCTTGCAAGTTTATACTGAATAACTTTTATTGGAAAATTACCCAAACAAACCTATTGTTGTCGAATGTTCGTAAATGTAAATCCATTCTATTAATAAATAAAAGATTTGTTTTTAGCGCGCGTTTAAAAATGTTTTGATTGATTTTATTTATTGTATTTTTTTGAAATTAAAAAATAATACCCCATTCAAAACTTTATTTCCTTAATTATTTCTTATGATTTTAATGAATGATTTTGGTATTGAATCCGAGTCAAATTTGAATTTATTCGTTTTTTAGCTTTTTCTTCATGAATGAAGTGAAATAAAGTGTTTAAAAATATCTACTATTTTTGAACGCTTTTTTGATTTGTGGTCAAGATACAAAAAATCCACAAATTTAAAGACTATATCATTAATTTTAAAAAATTTTTAGAATTGATCCACGCCGTTTTTCATGTATAGATTTAAGTTGAATCACTTAACTATAAGGACAAAACGACTTTATCAAGCCGACAAAGAAAACAGTTTATATAAGAGAAATTCAAATGATATTATAACCAAAATTCGCGTTCGTATTTTAAGGACATTAAATCTTTGGCCTCACGACAATATCTTTTCAGTGTACAAAGCAATTCATATCTACTATTTTAATTTAGTAATATCATAATAATTTTAGAATATTATAATAGCATAAAAAGGATCAACGAGTCAAATTCTAATATTCCTAATAATTTAGTGATAGTTTATTTAAGGAACATGTATCTGTATCTACCATTAGATTTAAAGTTTACGATAACTTTTATGAATATGAGGAAAAAACGTTATAATAAGGTGTAGTTGATGGAAAAATGCCCGCAAAATGGCTGGAATCAGCATTAATGTTTCAATTGAGCTTTGAAATATGTGGAAAACCTTATTCTGACAGCAAGCCTTAGATAAAAGCGCCGTTTTATCCATATTTCAATAGAAATATGTCGAAAATAAAAAAAGCCAAAAATAGCTAAAAGGGTCATGAAAAAAAGCCAGAAAAAAGCTAAAAGCTAAATGCATTTTTTCCCGCTAAACGACTTCAAAAAAGCCAAATCTAGCGGGAAAAAAGCTAAATTGGCAACGCTGATTACTGAGGTGGGATAATCCACCGCTGAAAAACTTTTTGGTGGTCGGTCGTAGCAGGGATCGAACCCACGACCTTGTGTATGCAAGTCGGGCATGCTAACCATTGCACCACGGGAACCAAAAATGACACAGGTTTGCCTGTGATGGCTTTGTCGGCCATTTGAAGACATAGACCTACCAATAGGACTCATCATCATCGTACTAACTCTAACTGAGAATCATCGCACTAAGCACATCAACTCGTTGGACTTTTCTGCCTGTGTCGTTATCAGCCACCCTGTAATCTGGTATTTAAGTCGACAATTTGACATATTTTTAGGTTGGCTTTGTCGGCCATTTGAAGACATAGACCTACCCACAGGACTCATCATCATCGTACTAACTCTAATTCAGAATCATCGCACTAAGCACGTCAACTCGTTGGAATTTTCTGTCTGGGTCGTTATCAGCCAACCTGTAATCTGGTATTTAAGTCGACAATTTGACATATTCTTATCATGTATGGATTTTCACCCTACCTACCTATGCCGATGGCGATTTTATTCTTCAGGGCTATAATATTAGGTCCTCCTCAATTTTTTGAGGAATTCATTAAAGATTTTTCAAAACTTTTAATAAATTATAAACAACTTAATCTTCAATTTGTTTTTTTGTTTTTTTTTTTTCAAACGAATGAAAAGAAATATTGTTCAAAATACTCGTAAGTCATTAATAATTAATGCGCTTTTTTACCTCATTTCATCGTCTATTCTAAGTTATCTTAATTTAGATAAATTTTTTTAAAATATGTCAGCGAGATTATTGAAAGTTGATAAGAATTCCTTCTTAGAACTCTTAAAATGAGTGAGTTTTTTAAAATGAATTTGAAAAAAATAATTGTCATTTCATTTTCTAAAGTAAAATTTCACCACACTGATCTTTTACCCCCAATATCGCAGACATGTGATTTAACTTAAACATTTGATCACGGAAAACCTTAACGCTTGACAAGACTTAATAGTTAATGAGAGTGTATGGCCGCATTGCCTGATAGATGATAGCTAAGTGATAGCATGGTGACGTTAACCGAACATCCACAATTTGGTTGCATGATCACATTTGTCACATTTGTCATTCTTCGTTCTGCATGCTACTATCATTTCCAACCCAATTTTACCCACCCATGTAGATTGTGGTCTCTGTGTATCGTGGGTAATTTTCATATAAACATAATTATGGTCAACTGTCAACTTGAATTAATCAGTTCCGTCTTTCCATCATCCACACCAATTTGTGGTGGTGTGTGCCAATGATTGTGATATTTACCCAAGAGAATACCGTCACATTTGTTGGTTGGTTTTTAAACGGAATATGGATGTTCCATATTTAGTAGACCTGACTGAAAAAAAAAAAACAACGGCGACAAATCAGTGATTCCAGCACGCGATATCATCACGCCTTACCATAACTCAAAACCTAGTCGACGATGGCATCACATTACTATGTGTCGTTCGTAGGGATAGTCGATAGTAGGAGCTTTCGCTGATGGAAACACAGTGGAGAAATTGAATAACACAGTGGAAAATCTCTACCAATTAGGGAGTTACAGTGGTAGAATGGTTATCATAACCGCCTTGGCCACAGGTAATCATGGATCCTCTACTCGGATAAATCGCTCAGATGACATTTTTGGTTATTTCAGCTTTGGATAAATTCATCTATAACAGTTGCTTAACATTTTTTACCACCCCGGTTGGGTTTCGGGTTCCAAACAGATAGGATAGGTTTGGATAAATTCATCTATAACAGTTGCTTAACATTTTTTACCACCCCGGATGGGTTTCGAATACCAAACAGATAGGATAGGTTATAGTGCAGTCCGTGATTTCAGTCTCACTTAAACTATTCAGTGATATTATACATAATGAACTCTTGCCAATGAGTGCTACCCGTATCTAGGTTTAACTCAATTATTTCCTTCAAGTCCGAAGTGTATATCACTTTACTTTTGAAACCACTGAGAGAGGTTTTGAAATACTAAGAAATGTCTCCAGAACCTTCGAGGGAACATAACAGAGGAAACTTTTTTTGGAGTTCGTTCTAAATTGGGATTGAATCCACAACCGTTGGTATGTGCTATGAGCATGTTCAGCATTGCACCACAGTGGCTTTAGCATACGATCGTGAAGTGCTTCTGAAGGTAACGATTCGTAATCAGCTCTTGATTACAAGTCTTGAGTACAAGTCCCAGATTTAAACCAAGGTGCTTATTGAGAACGCGGAAATATTGAAATGTAAGAACTCACCGGAAGAACATGGATTCCAATCCTAGGCAATCCTATCTGTATCAGCCATGGTGATATATGTTTGCAAGTGCCTTAGGCATATAACTGAAATGTAAATGTGACATCAAGGAGATGAGTTGATATGGTCGCAGGTGCTATTCCTAATGCCGAAGGGCAGTATGCTCAAAATGGAGCACGAATACAAATATGTCATTGTGGATATATATTGAAGCGCAATGAGGGCGATTGTGGCTCTCCGATAGTCTGATGGACTTAGGTTAGGTTAGGTGGCAGCCCGGTGTATCAGGCTCACTTACACTATTCAGTCCATTGTGATACCACACCCAGAGAAGGAATATGATCACCTCAAACATGTTTTAAGAGCAAAATGTTATTTTTGGGTGGTGACCATGTAACATAGTTTTCGCTGCCATGTTATTTTCTCGGAAATCATGTATTTGATTTCGGCAAGCAGGTTATATTTGACGAGAAAATAACATTTTAGTGACAAACATGTTACATGGTCACCATACAAAAATAACATTTTGGTCTTGAAACATGTTTGAGGTGATCATATTCCTTCTCTGCGTGCACATTGGTGAACTTCTCTCTTATCACTGAGTGCTGCCCGATTCCATGTTAAGTCCAATGATAAGGGACCTCCTTTTTATAGCCGAGTCCGAACGGCGTTCCACATTGCAGTGAAACCACTTAGAGAAGCTTTGAATCCTTCAGAAACGTCACCAGCATTACTGAGGAGTCTGATGGGAATCTAATGTTGCCTAGTATCCAGCTGAATTACTGTTTCAGAATAAGTGCGATACACAAGTACAATAGTATTGGAGACAATATTGAAGGTCATATACAAATTAGGAGGGAGATGGTCGTAGTTGCGATTGTATTAAGAACGAAGGAAGAATGGACCGAGGCAAGGCACCATATGAACCATCAGATAATATTGTGGAAACAATTTTTTATGAATTCATTAGTAGCACATGATCAAATACCTGAGGATACCCTGAGCATCAAGATTAAGAAAACATCGAAGCATAAGCGAATAAGACCCAAGAATGGACGTCGATATAAGGAACTATGAAAGAATATTGTGGGAATCAGTGGAAGAGTGCAATAGTAGCATGCCCAATACCAGAGAAAACCGTCAGTATCGAGAGTAAGAACAGGATGAACTATAAGAGAATGTTGATGATTGCAGAGGGAAAATCGTCTTATTCAACAGAGGAACGCAACCTGAGGAGCATTGGGTGTAACCTACTAATGATACCAAAAAGGCAGTTAATAGGACGTCAGAGCTCATTACAAATAGGGAAGAAAATGGGTTTTGGGATATACATAGAAGACATAGAGTCAGGGATTTTGTTCTGTTTATTGGAACTTCGTACTTTTCTGTGAGAGGAAGTCTAAGTGATAACCAAATAGCTCTATTAGAAAACGAAACTGATGGTACATGTGTAGTCGAATGACTATAAGAGCAAAAGCAATCGTAGTTACATACCAAAGTGTCGTTCAAATGTTGAATAATTTTGAACAACACCGGACTCTCATTATTTGTGTGCTGGGAGGTACTGGTGTAGAAGGCAACTAAACAGAGCACCATAATAGGTAATATTGGAGAATGCAAGATTGCTAAAGTGCCCTCAGGTTGAGAATGCGTACTTGGAAAAAAATGTGGCACAATAATACAAGAGATCTAAGAGAGAAAAACAAGAAGAGAATGGATGGAACATTGGTATCGAATAGGAATGACTGCTAAAGTTTAGAGATCTCCATTTCCTCGACATGTGTTCAGACTTTATAAAGTTAAAATCACGTTATTTTTGAAGGAAATAAAGGGTGATACGGTCAAAATTTGGTCAATATAAACTTGACGTATTTCTTTCAATTTTGCATTTAAAAAACCTGAACACCCCTCACTCTTCAGTTGTCAAAATGCCGTCCAAGCAAGCGTATCAAAATTTTGCTCGCGCATCGCGAAAATCCGAGCTACTCGCACGCAAAGCTGGCAAAATCGCTAAAAGTTGCCAAATCAACCGTTACAAATGTAATTAAAGTGTTTGGGGAACGTTTGTCGACAGCCAGGAAGTCTGGATCGGGGGGAAATCGAAAACCGGAAGCCGCTGAGACGACAAAGAGAGTTGCCGGTAGTTTCAAGCGAAACCCTAACATCTCTCTCTCCGAGATGCCGCAAATAAGCTGGGTGTATCGTCTACAACGTGCATCGAGCCAAAAAACGAGCCAGACTATCGACTTACAAGAAGGTAGTGACTCCAAATCGCGATGATAAACAAAATACGACGGCCAAAGCGCGATCCCGGAGGCTGTACACGACGATGCTGACGAAGTTTGACTGCGTGGTAATGGAGGACGAAACCTACGTCAAAGCCGACTACAAGCAGCTTCCGGGACAGGAGTTTTATACGGCAAAAGGAAGGGGAAAGGTAGCAGATATTTTCAAGCACATAAAACTGTCAAAGTTCGCAAAGAAATATCTGGTTTGGCAAGCCATCTGTACCTGTGGCTTGAAAAAAAAAGAAAAGCAGCATTTTCATAGCTTCCGGGACTGTCAACCAAGAAATTTACGTGAAAGAGTGTTTGAATAAACGTCTGCTGCCTTTCCTGAAGAAACACGGTTGTTCCGTACTGTTTTGGCCGGATTTGGCATCTTGCCATTACGGTAAAAAGGCCATGGAGTGGTACGCCGCCAACAACGTGCAGGTGGTTCCCAAGGACAAGAACCCTCCCAACACGCCAGAGCTCCGCCCAATTGAGAAATACTGGGCTATTGTCAAGCGGAACCTAAAGAAGACCAAAAAAACTGCTAAGGACGAGCAGCAGTTCAAGGCAAACTGGCTTTCTGTGGCGAAGAAGGTGGACAAGGTGGCTGTAAAAAATCTGATGGCAGGTGTCAAGCGTGAGGCCCGGCAATTCGGATTTGGAAAAGCGAAAGCCTAACTGAATATTTTTCCTGAATTTTATACTAATTGAACTTGAAAAAGAAATTTAATTTGCGTTTTTCCTTGACCAAATTTTGACCGTATCACCCTTTATGATACCAAGTTCTAACTTTCTTGAGGAGGAAGCACAATGGACCAATCTGGTCTAAGTGGAAACCAAATCCCTTTCTTAGGATTTGGTTTCATCCTCTGAAACCTAACCTATCCTACTTGTTAACAGGGATTTGAAGAGCCTTAGCTAATACATGGATGATGGTCGGAAGAATCTGAAAGACATCACGGAAAATAGTGGCAGAGAGATGAAAGACAGTAACGTGACAGAGAGTACGAGGAAAGTGTAATATTAAAGGGATCAACATAGAAAGGAATGAGATGAAAGAGAGTAAGTAGAATATTCTGACGTAAGAATTGAGGGTATCGGGACCTAAAAACGGGTACAAGTAGAAAGATAATCTGTATGCGGGGTTAGGTCAATGTCTGCTGACGACGTAGACAATCCAAATCCTATCTTCAACCTTATCTTAAAATCAGATCTCTGTAAAGGTCAAAAGATCGAGATTATAGTTAATTTTTTTTTGACTGAGACGCAATTCTTGCATAAACTTTCAGGTTCTCAAAGCTGGTCAGTTAACGCAGTGCAATGGTCAGACGTCCACTTTCCATTGAAAGGTCTCAACCTTATGCTAGTATTAAGCATATTATTTTTCAAATGATTCGTGTCAAAATTTGACGTCTGTAAGTCAATTAGTTTGTGAGATAGAGCGTCTTTTTGTTATTGTGAAAAAAAATGGAAAATAGGAATTTCGTGTTTTGATAAAATACTGTTTTCTGAAGGGAAAAAATACGGTGGAAACAAAAACTTGTCTTGATAATGAGTTTCCGGACTCTGCCCCAGGGAAATCAACAATAATTGATTGGTATGCAAAATTCAAGCGTGGTGAAATGAGCACGGAGGACGGTAAACGCAGTGGACGCCCAAAAGAGCTGGTTACCGACGAAAATATCAAAAAAATCTGCAAAATGATTGTGAATGACCGTAAAATTAAGTTGATCGAGATAGCAGAGACCTGAAAGATATCACAGGAACGTGTTGGTCATATCATTCATCAATATTTGGATATGCGGAAGCTCTGTGCAAAATGGGTGCCGCGCGAGCTCACATTTGACCAAAAACAACAACGTGTTGATGATTCTGAGCGGTGTTTGCAGCTGTTAACTCGTAATACACCCGAGTTTTTCCGTCGATATGTGACAATGGATAAAACATGGCTCCATCACTACACTCCTGAGTCCAATCGACAGTCGGCTGAGTGGACAGCGACCGGTGAACCGTCTCCGAAGCGTGGAAAGACTCAAAAGTCCGCTGGCAAAGTAATATCCTCTGTTTTTTGGGATGCGCATAGAATAATTTTTATAGATTATCTTGAGAAGGGAAATACTATCAACAGAGACTATTATATGGCGTTATTGGAGCGTTTGAAGGTCGAAATCGCGACAAAACGGCCCCATATGAAGAAGAAAAAAGTGTTGTTCCACCAAGACAACGCACCGTGCCACAAATGGCAACAATTCATGGATTGGGCTTCGAATTTCTTCCCCACCCACCGTATTCTCCAGATCTGGCCCCCAGCGACTTTTTCTTGTTCTCAGAACTCAAAAGGATGCTCGCAGGGAAAAAATTTGGCTGCAATGAAGAGGTGATCGCCGAAACTGAGGCCTATTTTGAGGCAAAACCGAAGGAGTACTACCAAAATGGTATCAAAAAATTGGAAGGTCGTTATAATCGTTGTATCGCTCTTGAAGGGAACTAAAGGGTGATATGGTCAAAATTTGGTCAAGGGAAAACGTGTGTAAAGCGGTGAAATCGTTTATTTAAAAAATCAAATTAAATTTCTTTTTCAAGTTCAATTAGTATAAAATTCAGGAAAAATATTCAGTTAGGCTTTCGCTTTTCCAAATCCGAATTGCCGGGCCTCACGCTTGACACCTGCCATCAGATTTTGTACAGCCACCTTGGCCACCTTCTTCGCCGCAGAAAGCCAGTTTGCCTTGAACTGCTGCTCGTCCTTAGCAGTTTTTTTAGTCTTCTTTAGGTTCCGCTTGACAATAGCCCAGTATTTCTCAATTGGGCGAAGCTCTGGCGTGTTGGGAGGGTTCTTGTCCTTGGGAACCACCTGCACGTTGTTGGCGGCGTACCACTCCATGGCCTTTTTAACGTAATGGTAAGATGCCAAATCCGGCCAAAACAGTACGGAACAACCGTGTTTCTTCAGGAAAGGCAGCAGACGTTTATTCAAACACTCTTTCACGTAAATTTCTTGGTTGACAGTCCCGGAAGCTATGAAAATGCTGCTTTTCTTTTTTTTTCAAGCCACAGGTACAGATGGCTTGCCAAACCATATATTTCTTTGCGAACTTTGACAGTTTTACGTGCTTGAAAATATCTGCTACCTTTCCCCTTCCTTTTGCCGTATAAAACTCCTGTCCCGGAAGCTGCTTGTAGTCGGCTTTGACGTAGGTTTCGTCGTCCATTACCACGCAGTCAAACTTCGTAAGCATCGTCATGTACAGCCTCCGGGATCGCGCTTTGGCCGTCGTATTTTGTTTATCATCGCTATTTGGAGTCACTACCTTCTTGTAAGTCGATAGTCCGGCTCGTTTTTTGGCTCGATGCACGGTTGTAGACGATACACCCAGTTTATTTGCGGCATCTCGGAGAGAGAGATTAGGGTTTTGCTTGAAACTACCGGCAACTCTCTTTGTCGTCTCAGCGGCTTCCGGTTTTCGATTTCCCCCCGATCCAGACTTCTTGGCTGTCGACAAACGTTCCCCAAACACTTTAATTACATTTGTAACGATTGATTTGGCAACTTTTAGCGATTTTGCCAGCTTTGCGTGCGAGTAGCTCGGATTTTCGCGATGCGCGAGCAAAATTTTGATTCGCTGCTCTTCTTACTTGGACGGCATTTTGACAACTGAAGAGTGAATTCCAAAATCAAAATAGGAGCAATATTCTACGCACACACACCTTCAAAATGAGGCGTATTCAGGTTTTTTAAATGCAAAATTGAAAGAAATACGTCAAGTTTATATTGACCAAATTTTGACCGTATCACACATTATGTTGAATAATAAAAACGAATTTTGACAAAAAAATGTGTTTTTCTTTGTTAGACCGGGGACTTATCAGCCAACCTGTTATCACAATGTTTGCTTGTTGGTGGCTTATCTCCTCCCATTTATGCTGGTGAATTTTCCGAGTATCTTTAAGTGGTTTCACACGTCATGCAGCATTCCGTTAGGACTCGGCTCTAAGAACGAAGTCCCTTGTCTTTAGCCTAAACATAAAATCGGGGCAGTACTTATTGAGAAGAGAGAACCTTATCATCTTTGGACTTATTTGCCTTATAAAAGACAATCATTCTACCTAACCTAAAGCGGTGGTATTTTTTTTTGTTTTTTTCCACCCAATGTGAACCCTCCTTATTGTGGCCGGCACGCGTTCATAACTAATTCCAATTTCTCCTAAATTGCAGATATGATCATCTCATTCACATACCTTCATATGGTTATGTTTCCATAGATGACACAATCAATTTACATGGGTGTCACTGTATGCCTCAGTCTGGGAAGGAGTAGTGGTGGAATGTTAAGAATCAAATCGATAGGTTAATTTTTCACACTGTATACTTGACACTTCTTAAGCTGGAAAACCTAAGCCCAGCACAAATTTCAAATGATTTGCATATTAAAATATAAACAAGTCTAGGAACGTAGTGAGTTTTGGTTGGACATATGGGATAGCAGCTTCATCTAGGCATCTTTGTGGATTACTCGCTTGGTCTAGGCATTTGAAGTTATTGAGGTAACAGCATCTCAAACCTTAATGGTGATATCCAAAGGTGGCAGAGCTGCACTTAATGTCTCACCTTTCGAATGATTTATTGAAGTGTCATTAGTACAAACTCACAACTCACTCACTATAGAGCACTATTCCAATGGCCTGGCCATGGCTAAAGGCAATGCATGGAAAAAGTGTTACATTCTAGCACTGTTGTCATCATCGAAATGGGCAATAGTGGTGGTGGTGGTGGTGGCGGTGGTAATGAAGATATTTTATAAGCCCTCCAAAAAATTTTCATTTTTCTTCCACCTCCTCCTCCTCCTCCTCCTTAGACTCTGTGATTATCGAGATCGTCGGCAGTGTATTTTATTTTTTCTTGTCGATAGATTGTTAGCTGGTAAATGGATTTGTTAAGTAGTTGTGGCTACACTCTTGGCCCCCACAACTTGCCTATCGGCTTTTCCATTGTTGATGATCACCGACTGTTATATAAATTACTGGGCATTTTCTTAAGCCCTATTCTCGATGTCTTAATGTTTGCTATGGCTGAGGTTTGCATTAAAATTGGGAAACCTGAACACTTGATAAAGATATCTATCTGAGTGTATATATTTTTGGTTTCTTTATTTATGTTTCCAACCTGGCTTTGGTGATAAGGAGTAGGTCTTGTATGGTACGGTGACCATTATCATGTTGTTGTTCCATTAGAATTTAGTCTAAAAATGTTGATCGGAACTTTGTTGTCACCACATCGAACTGTTTTCTAAGATTTATTGCTAAGGAAGCATAAATTTTGTCTTCCATGCTTCATGTCAGCCCTTGATGTAAGCGCCTCTAAATGGAAATTAACGCTGAATCAGGTGTTTACCATAGATATAAGTAGAGGGAATGGGGAATGGAACATAACCTAAGAATTCCAATACTTGGAGCTAGCTTTTAATGTCACAATGAAATAAATATTCCTTATTTAGAAAAAATGAAAACCTGCGAAAATGTAGCCAAAGTTATGGGCCCTTATTTCCCGAGATACATCAATAGCGATCTACGAAATTTTCAATAACTTGAGCATAGACAAACTTAAAAACTCATGATTGTTGGAGGGAACTTAGGGAGGTCTTAAACTAGGGTGAAAGAAGGGATCCAACCAGCCGACCTTAGCTGATCAAAGTCATCAAATCATATGGCGATTTCGATTCGGAAAAAGGTGCAACATTCTCGAAATTTATTGCAAAATATGAAGGACACTGTCAAAACTTTTGGGTCTTGTATCCCTCACAATATTATGAATTAGCAATAACTTTCAAATGACACTATCATTTGGGCGAAAATATAATGGGGAAAAAGTAGTGCAACACCTGGGCAACATATTTTTAGCGAAAACGCCCTTAGATGTTTGTGAAAACAACAGAGATGTGTACAATACCCTCAAGAGCTCTGAAAAAGTTGTGAACTATTCAGTGTGGACTCGACAAACAAGCAACATTATAGACACATAATGTTGCCCTCATAATAGAAACGTTGTATCGGCAGTATGCCTTTCACTATAAGTCTATAGGGTTTTGCCCAAATAAATTTGACAAACATTCTTTTCCTCTGTTGGTTAAGCTACACTTGTAGTTTAGTCAATGCAAGGTTTTTAACTGAAATCAAAAAAAAAAAAAAAAAAACAATATCAAAATTGTATTTTTATAGAAAATTTTGTCAAAATTGTATTTCTATAGAAAATGTTCTCAAAATTATATTTCTATAGAAAATTTTGGGCAAAATTTTATTTTTATAGAAAATTTTAACAAAATTTTATTTCTATAGAAAATTTTGCCAACATTTTATTTCTATAGAAAATTTTGTCAAAATTTTATTTCTATAGACAATTTTGTCAAAAGTTTTATTTCTATAGAAAATTTTGTCAAAATTTTTATTTCTATAAAAAATTTTGTCAAAATTTTAATTCTATCGAAAATTTTGTCAAAATTTTAATTCTATAGAAGATTTTGTCAACATTTTTATTTCTATAGAAAATTTTGTCAAAATTTTTATTTGTATAGAAACTTTTGCCATATTTTATTTCTATAGAAAATTTTGTAAAATTTTTATATCTGTAGAAAATGTTGTCAAAATTTTGTTTCTATAAAAATTTTTGGCAAAATTTTAATTCTATAGAAAATGTTGTAAAAATTTAATTTTTATAGAAAATTTTGTCAAAATTTTATTTCTATAAAAATTTTGTCAACGTTTTATTCCTATAGAAAATTTTGTCAAAGTTTTATTTCTATAGAATTTTGAATGAATTTTGCTTGTGTCAAAATTTTTATTTGTATAGAAACTTTTGCCATATTTTATTTCTATAGAAAATTTTGTAAAATTTTTATATCTGTAGAAAATGTTGTCAAAATTTTGTTTCTATAAAAATTTTTGGCAAAATTTTAATTATATAGAAAATGCTGTCAAAATTTTCTTCCTATAAAAAAATTTTATCCAAATTTTAATTCTTTAGAAAATGTTGTAAAAATTTAATTTTTATACAAAATTTGGTCAAAATTTTATTTCTATAAAAATTTTGTTAACGTTTTATTCCTATAGAAAATTTTGTCAAAGTTTTATTTCTATAGAATATTTTGTCAAAATTTTATTTCTATAGTAAATTTTGTCAAAATTTAATTTCTATAGAAAATTTTGTTAAAAGTTTTTTTTTTTTCTATAGAAAATTTTGTCAAAGTTTTTATTTCTATTAAAAAGTTTGTCAAAATTTTAATTCTATCGAAAATTTTGTCAAAATTTTAATTCTATAGAAGATTTTGTCAAAATTTTTATTTCTATAGAAAATTTTGTCAAAATTTTTATTTGTATAGAAACTTTTTCCATATTTTACTTCTATAAAAAATTTTGTAAAATTTTTATATCTGCAGAAAATGTTGTCAAAATTTTGTCTCTATAAAAATTTTTGGCAAAATTTTAATTCTATAGAAAATGTCAAAATTTTGTTTCTATAAAAAATTTTGTCCAAATTTTAATTCTATAGAAAATATTGTAAAAATTTAATTTTTATAGAAAATTTTGTCAAAATTTTAATTCTATAAAAATTTTGTCAACGTTTTATTCCTATAGAAAATTTTGTCAAAATTTTATTTCTATAGAATATTTTGTCAAAATTTTATTTCTATAGTAATTTTTGTCAAAAATTTATTTCTACGTATTTTGTCAAAATTTTTATTTCTATAGAAAATTTTTTTAAATTTTTATGTCTGTAGAAAATGTTGTCAAAATTTTATTTCTATAAAAATTTTTGTCAAAATTTTAATTCTATTAAAAATGTTGTCAAAATTTTATTTTGATAGACAATTTTGACAAAATTTTATTTCTATAGAAAATTTTGCCGACATTTTTGTTGCTGCATATGTTTGTAACACCCAAAAGGAGACGAGATAGACACATGGTGTCTTTGGCAATAATGCCACCTCGAGCATTATTGCCAAAGACACCATGTGTCCCTGAGTCGATATAACCATGTCTGTCTATCCGCCTGTCCGTCCGTCCGCCTGTCTGTGAACACATTTTTGTGATCAAAGTCTCGGTCGCAGTTTAAGTCCAATCGACTTTAAATTTGGCACGTGTTCCTGTTTTGGGTCAGAATAGAACCCTATTGATTTTGGAAGAAATCGGTTCAGATTTAGATATAGCTCCCATTTATATCTTTCGCCCGATATGCACTTATATGGATCCAGAAGACAGAGTTTTATCCCGATTTGCTTGAAATTTTGCACGAGGAGTACAATTGGTAGTATAGTCGAGTGTGCAAAATTTGATTAAAATCGGTTCAGATTTAGATATAGCTCCCATATATATCTTTTGCCCGATATGGACTTATATGGCACCAGAAGCCAGAGTTTAGAACCAATTTGTTTGAGATTTTTCAAATGGAGTAAAATTAGTATTGTAGTCAAGTGTGCTAAATTTTATTGAAATCGGTTCAGATTTAGATATAGCTCCCATATATATCTTTCGCCTGATATTGACTAATATGGTCCTAGAAGCCAGAGTTTTGACCCAATTTGGTTGAAATTTTGCACTAGAAGTACAATTAGTAGTGAAGTCATGTGCCAAATTTGGTTGAAATCGGTTCAGATTTAGATATAGCTCCCATATATATCTTTCGCCCGATATGGATCTAGAAGCCAGAGGTTTGACCCAATTTGATTGAAATTTTGCACTAGGAGTACAACTAGTAGTGTAGTCAAGTGTGCCAAATTTCATTGAAATCGGTTCAGATTTAGATATAGCTTCCATATATACCTTTCGCACGATTTACAATCAAATGACCAGAGAGGCCAATTTTTTACTGCGATTTAGTTGAAATTTTGAACAGGGAGTATAATAAGCATTGTTGCTATGCGTGCCAAATTCGGTTGAAATCGGTTCATATTTAGGTATAGCTCCCATATATATAATGTTTTTCTGATTTCGATAAAAATGGTCAAAATACGAACATTTCCCTTTTAAAATCGCCTCTGCTTATTCGAAAAGTTGTAAAAATTACTCTAATTTTCCTCTACTTCTAATACATATATATCGAGCGATAAATCATAAATAAAAGTTTGTGAAGTTTCCTTAAAATTGCTTCATATTTAAATCTTTCCCATATTTTGTTACTATCATTGTGTTTCACCCTAGTGCATTAGCCGACTTAAATTTTGAGTCTATAGAATTTGTAGAAGTCTATCAAATTCTGTCCAGATCGAGTGATATCTAAATGTATGTATTTGGGACAAACCTCTATATATTCAGCACCCAACACATTTGACGGATGTGGTATGGTATCGAAAATTTAGATCTACAAAGTGGTGCAGTGTATAATATAGTCGGCCCCGCCCGACTTTAGACTTACTTGTTTCTATAGAATATTTTGTCAAAATTTTATTTCTCTAGTAATTTTTGTCAAAATTTTATTTCTATAGAAAATTTTGTCAAAATTGTATTTCTATATATTTTGTCAAAATTTTTATCTGTCTGTAGAAATTTTTGTCAAAATTTTAATTCTATTAAAAATATTGTCAAAATTTTAATTTGATAGAAAATTTTGACAAAGTTTTATTTCTATAAAAAGTTTTGCCAACATTTTTTTTCTATAGAATTTTTTGTCACAATTTTAATTCTATGGAAAATTTTGCCAAAATTTTATTTCTATAGAAAATTTTGTTAAAATTTTATTTCTATAGAAAATTTTGTCAAAATTTTATTTCTATAGAAAATTTTGTGAAAATTTTATTTCTATAAAATTTTTTGTCAACATTTTATATCGATAGAAAAATTTGGCCGAAATTTTATTTCTATAGAATATTGGGGTCAAAATTGTATTTCTATAAATAATTGTGGTCAACATTTTATTTCTATAGAAAATTTTGGTCAAAATATTATTTCTATAGAAAAAATAGCAAATTTTGTTAAATTTTTATTTCTTTAGAAAATTTGGAGAGAATTCTTTTGCAAAATCTACCAAGACATCAAGAATTCTACCAATCTAGCAAACAGTGAAAAAACTACAATTTTTGGTAAAATTCTACCAACTGTGGAAACCGTGGTTCCACCACGTTGCCAAATCTTCGCCATTTACCGCCAGTTCACCTTAGTGTAGATGGATATGTAATGCAATAAAATAAAGCGCTATATTTGTATACCCATTTCGGTCCACTTTTACGTATAGCCCCCATATAAACGGACCCAAATCTGACTTTCGGAGCCTCAAAGAGAAGCAAATTTCATCCGATCTTCCTGAAATTTGGTACGTGGTGTTGGTATATGGTCTCTAACAACCATGCAAAAGTTGGTCCACATCGGTCCATAATTATACATAGCCCCCATATAAACCGATCCCCAGATTTGGCTTGCGGAGCCTCAAAGAGAAACAAATTTGGTACATGATGTTGATATATGGTCTCTAACAACCATGCAAAAATTGGTCCACATCGGTCCATAACTATATATAGCCCCCATAGAAACCGATCCCCAGATTTGGCTTGCGGAGCCTCTAAGAGTAGCAAATTTCATCCGATCCGATTGAAATTTGGAACATGGTGTTAGTATATGGCCGCTAACAATCATACCAAAATTGGCCCATATCGGTCTATAGGTATATATAGCCCATCTCCAATCACACAAAAATTGGTTCATATCGGTTCATAATCATGGTTGCCACTCGAGCTAAAACTAATCTACCAAAATTTTATTTCTATAAAAAATTTTGTCAAAATTTTATTTCTATAGAAAATTTTGTCAAAATTTTATTTCTATAGAAAGTTTTGTTAAAATTTTATTTCTATGGAAAATTTTGTTAAAATATTATTTCTATAGAAAATTTTGTTAAAATTTTATTTCAATAGAAAGTTTTGTTAAAATTTTATTTCTATAGAAAATTTTGTCAAACTGAATTATATACGTATTTAATCGGTCTTTTTTGATTTAATATATACAACGTATGGTATATAAATTTGCTTCTCTTACGAACGGTGAACCTCTAATCTATTACGAGAGTATATAGGACGGAGGACAAAAGTGTTTCTGACTAAAGGAACATGAAGTAATGCTAAAGCGATCCGGGTTGGTGGTACCTATGTGGGACTTCCAGAAGAAGTTATCGTCACAGTCGGAGGGTTATGAACTTGTAGGTTATTCTGACGACGTCTCTCTTACGGTCTATAGGAACCCAGAAGATTTGATCGAAATCATATCAAACAAACGACCTAGATTAATCGGTTTAGCCTATCAGAAGAAAAAACAGAGGTGATTATGGTAACGAAAAAAGATTATTCGCATGCCCTAGACCAAAAATCGAAGGATATGAGATTGTCCTTAATTGTCATAGAGTATTTTTATGTTAACCTGATATGGATGCCAGGATGGTTTCTTGTGAAAATTATTTACTTTACATATTATTACAATTTCAATACGAGCTTATTAGACATGAAGATTAAGGAATTGGAATTGGTTATTGCAAAGAAAATGCCAGATACCAATCTCCACAACCCTAAACATATGTTTTATTGCTGTTAAATCAAATTTTCTTAGTCTTTAGTGTAGATCTGGCGGCGTGAAATGATTTGGGTCTTAGATGCTAGGTTAGGTTAGGTGGCAGTCCGATATTTCAGGCTCACTTAGACTATTCAGTCCATTGCGATATCACAGTGGTGAACTTCTCTCTTATCACTGAGTGCTGCCCGATTCGATGCTAGCTCAATGACAAGGAACCTCCTTTTTATAGCCGAGTCCGAACGGCGTTTCACATTGCTGTGAAACCACCTAGAGAAGCCTTGAGACACACAGAACTGTCACCAGCATTACTGAGAGGGGATAATCCATGGCTGAAAAACTTTTTTGTGTTTTGCTCGAAGCAGGGATCCAAACCACGAGGCGGGCATGCTATGGTGGCTTTCTTAGGGAAATTACATACGAGAGTATTCTTCTGCCCAAATTGAACCATTTTCCACCATCACTGTGAATCATCTTCCCTTATAAGTATACTTATATACTCGTACCAAATTGACTATGAAGGAGCATTTTAGGATCATAGCTGGTAAAGCTCAATTGATTACGATGAAGCTATGAGAAGTCCGTAACTGCATCAATTGATATCGATATAGAGCTTCTGTGATCGTCTTATGCGCTTTACAGACTATCAGCTATTCCGGACGACAGTGCTCGTGTCGAACATATCCCATATATTGTGCACAATATAAGATAAGTCCGAAGGCATAATCGATACTGCTGCATGTTTATGGAATCGATAACACATTTACCGATTATTTAGTCATCGCCGACAAGTCGTATTGATCCGACACACTGTAAGATTCTTAACAAACACTGACATTCCGTCCGCAATAACTGATAGTCTGTAAAGCGCATTACACAGCTGATTCCGAACTATGCCATCTGCCGTCTTCTATGATCGTCTTACACAGCTGGTTCCGAACTACGCCATCTGCCGTCAATCACGTATTACTAAATTGGGCACCCCATACGATTCCGAGTCGATCGATAATAGAACGTATATTTCCCGTAGACACATTTTGAGGCCAATTACAAAGTGCTGAAGTTTATTCTTAATTATGATGAAGATGCTTAAATTATAGGGACGAAAACATTTTATTGTTTCAATATTTATGATAAATTTTTGTTAATATTATCAATTATCATTAATTAGCTGTAAATTGCTTGATTAAAATACTATTTTATTTACTCATTTTTTAATTAATTTGTTTAATTTTATAATTAATTCTTTAGTTATTTTAACTTTTATTCGCAATAGCCCACCTACGATGTTCAAGATAATTGTGAATATGTTCACGCTTTTGATTATCACATGAATATTTGCATTAATGGAGAAAACGATGACATCTGGTAAATTTATGAACCATATAACTTGAGTGAGTAATTTCTTGTTTTTCTTGAATATATCCAAATATTTATAAGCGACAAGGTGCTAAGCCATTATGATTTTCTCTCCCTCTTAATTTCATTAAATCTTAATCGTCTTCTTCACCAAAACCGGCTTAGCTAAACCATTAGACCAGCCACTTAAGATACAAATCATTGTTGGTATATTTGAAAAGAATACCGTGAATTTTTTTTATATATTTTGCCATTGGCTAGATAAACACATGGCAGTTGATTAAGTCGTGGTTGCGGAGGTTAGATGAACTCCTGTCGATGATAAGTGTAACACCACATTGTATCAATAACGACATCAATTTGATTAATAACTCTTCTAAATCACTTCCCTTTCCGATGGAGCATTACGATAGAGCATTAAATTCAATGAGAATAGAGCAACAGAGTATCGTAAATGGTTTGCTGATTTGATTTTGTTGTGTGTTGCGATGTCAGAGGGGTACAAAAACAATTCCATGGGATATTGCGAAACCAAACCAATATTGCGAAACACAAAACACTTTTCACTTTTCCACCTCCTCCTCCTGTGCTCCTGCAAATATTGCTTCCTTCGATTCACAATCACATTTTCTAAAACGTGCGGCAGATAAACCCTTTTCACTTCACATTTGGTATTTTTCGCATATGGCAGAGGGACATGATTGCATGAATGTCATCACTTATTGTATGCATTACAATCTTGCTTGTTGACTATAACTTATACAATAACACAGGGTGAACGCAAAAATTGAAACCAATTTGTAAGTTGATACGATTATAAAAGAAGAAAAAAAAAAATACTGTGGACATTCGTGAACGGATAGTCATAGATAGTCATAGCCATACAAAGGCTACTAGGTCCAGACGGAAGCTCTTAGAAGTATGTTGGGGAACAAAGGTCGGAATTACTACATATTTCTATAAAGGGATGTATAAAGGGTGATACGGTCAAAATTTGGTCAAGGGAAAACGCGTGTAAATCGGTGAAATCGTTTATTTAAAAAATCAAATTAAATTTCTTTTTCAAGTTCAATTAGTATAAAATTCAGGAAAAATATTCAGTTAGGCTTTCGCTTTTCCAAATCCGAATTGCCGGGCCTCACACTTGACACCTGCCATCAGATTTTGTACAGCCACCTTGTCCACCTTCTTCGCCGCAGAAAGCCAGTTTGCCTTGAACTGCTGCTCGTCCTTAGCAGTTTTTTTGGTCTTCTTTAGGTTCCGCTTGACTATAGCCCAGTATTTCTCTATTGGGCGGGGCTCTGGCGTGTTGGGAGGGTTCTTATCCTAGGGAACCACCTGCACGTTGTTGGCGGCGTACCACTCCATGGCCTTTTTACCGTAATGGCAAGATGCCAAATCCGGCCAAAACAGTACGGAACAACCGTGTTTCTTCAGGAAAGGCAGCAGACGTTTATTCAAACACTCTTTCACGTAAATTTCTTGGTTGACAGTCCCGGAAGCTATGAAAATGCTGCTTTTCAAGCCACAGGTACAGATGGCTTGCCAAACCAGATATTTCTTTGCGAACTTTGACAGTTTTATGTGCTTGAAAATATCTGCTACCTTTCCCCTTCCTTTTGCCGTATAAAACTCCTGTCCCGGAAGCTGCTTGTAGTCGGCTTTGACGTAGGTTTCGTCGTCCATTACCACGCAGTCAAACTTCGTCAGCATCGTCGTGTACAGCCTCCGGGATCGCGCTTTGGCCGTCGTATTTTGTTTATCATCGCGATTTGGAGTCACTACCTTCTTGTAAGTCGATAGTCCGGCTCGTTTTTTGGCTCGATGCACGGTTGTAGACGATACACCCAGCTTATTTGCGGCATCTCGGAGAGAGAGGTTAGGGTTTCGCTTGAAACTACCGGTAACTCTCTTTGTCGTCTCAGCGGCTTCCGGTTTTCGATTTCCTACCGATCCAGACTTCCTGGCTGTCGACAAACGTTCCCCAAACACTTTAATTACATTTGTAACGGTTGATTTGGCAACTTTTAGCGATTTTGCCAGCTTTGCGTGCGAGTAACTGGGACTTTCGCGATGCGCGAGCAAAATTTTGATACGCTGCTCTTCTTGCTTGGACGGCATTTTGACAACTGAAGAGTGAATTCCAAAATCAAAATAGAAGCAACATTCTACACACACACACCTTCAAAATGAGGGGTGTTCAGATGTTTTAAATGCAAAATTGAAAGAAATACGTCAAGTTTATATTGACCAAATTTTGACCGTATCACCCTTTATTCCAAAAACGATGGAAAAATCAATTTTTAGTTCTGCTATGTAAAGAAGACATACCTTTGAAAAATCCATAGTCGAAACCTGTCAGTATGCCTGCTAGATACGAGCGTTCAACTTTTTGAGAAATTAATTTACAAAAGACAGTAAAAAAAAGTAAAGCAAATACACACAATAATGTACTCAATGGAGTTCCGATTTGTAAAGAGAAAATCAGAGATGGATGCTATCAACGAAGTGGTGAAAACCGCAAGGCTGTCTATGGCACAAAAGGTTGTGTGGAATCGTAACGCTAGACATAAAAAATGCGTTCACCTAGGCTGATTGTAGAGTGATTCGCAAGACCATGTCACTGCTAGTTATTTGGAAGATAGAATACTGAAATGCAAGACTGATGATGGTATAGTTCAAGAGTTCATACTTGAGCCTTTTCTGCGGAATTTAATGTAAAATAGGTTTCCACTACCGCAGGGTTGTAAACTTGTAGGCTACGGTGATCATGTCGCTCTAACGGTCTATAAGAAATCTTAACAACCGATTACCAGGGAAGAAAAAGTAGATGGCGGAGACTAGACGGTTTGACTAGTAGCAGAAAAAAAACAAGCGATAATGGTAATCAGAAAACTATTATTCCAAGGGGAAGGTGAAGGTTAGAGATTATCCTAAAGAAAGACCTAGGTTAGGTTAGATTGTAGAGGATGACATCAATTTTGTATTGAATTGGTGTCTACTTAAACCACTATAGGTCTATTGTGATTCCTCGATGTAATCTTTCCAGCTTCTTCCTTCCGATGTGGTCCCATCCCAGAGCTTCCACTTGTCCGTCTTCTATAAAAGAAATCTTAGAACAACCAGCCAGAAACTCTGAAGAAGGCAAGTACGTTCCTTAAGCTGCACCTCTGCAGATTAGTGAGAGCCTAAAGAAAAAGAAGCCCAGTTTCTTGTTTCTTCTAAAGGATAACGCGAATTTTCCGTAACTTTCTGGTCCAGACACCATCTACAGATGTCATCATCTTTAAGGCCTATTCTTACCATGTGTTTCCCGAGTGTGTTATGTCATGTTATGATGCCAATCAAAGGCCGCAATTCTTCTCTGCTCATCGACATTAAAATTTTACAGTTTCTTCGGTTCTTTTCGTCCCATACCAACTTGGTTTGCTCGCAAACTTCCGAGGAGACCCAACGCCTTTGCCATAGTTCATCATATTTGACTTAAATCCTGTAAAGATAAGAATATAATGGAGGAAAATCGTCCGCTAGGATATTATTCGTTCCAAGAGCGCCCACCTTAGCTGGTGTATGCGTTTCCTTATTACCTATTATTTCACAGTGTTCAAGTACCCAGCACAGAGTTATATTATGCTGTTCAGTGTGAACTTTGAGTTCTCTACGACAGCGGCTGACTACCTTAGACTTTATGTCAGTGCTGCATAAGGCTTTTATAGCTGCTTGACTGTTGATAAAGAAGCTGATATCGCTTCTGAATAACGGCCTCAGCGGCTCATCAGCTTTTATGATAGCAGAAATCTCCGCCTGAAAAATACTACAATCACTATCCAGCGTACTCCCGTATTCCCAGTTCAATGCAATAAATGCCGCTGCCCGTTCCTTCTTCCATCTAATACCTAAATATCGGGGAGTCTACTTAAATAGCAAATTCACTATGAAGAAGCATTTTAGGATTGTACTTGGCAAAGCTCTACCCACATCGGCGAAGTTAGTAACAATAATGAGATTCCTGGATTGACCACCAGAAAACTACTGGAGATCTTTTCTACGCGCAAGTTCTTAACCCAGTTACTATTTTGAGTAATGCGGTAGAGAATAGTGTTGGCCTCAGGAAAATTATAGACAAAGAGTGTGTTTTTTTGCCGAGTGATATCTGTACAATTTTGACATATGGATCATCGGTCTTCTCGGAGATCCTCCATTGGATCTGCTGATAACGGAAAGTTCCCAGATATTTTACGAAGAGGCAACAATGCTCAACCAGCAGAAGAGAATAGATACATCAAAAGGGAAGCTTGCGAAAGATTACTGAATAACATAAATGGCGAAGAAGATGGCACACAGATGACAAAGGTAGATGGTCCAACATCAACATAGCCCCAAAAAAGGAGCTGTATAAATAGTACTCATGGTGTGCAGAATTTCTATATATGCCAAGTGCTTAGTGGCCATGGGAATTTTGGTAACGGGGGGATCTCTGCAACATTAAGGAAAATTACGTGGAAAACACACTCTTGAGATGCGTTTTCATGAACAATGCAAGAGAAGCAATATCTTCGTCATAGTCGGACGATTTTTCAACGATGAACCCCTAAATTGTAAGGGCCGATGTTGAAGGTGAACAACACCTAAACGCCAAGTTTTTTTCCGAATTTTATTTGACATTTCTCTATTTCAGACTTACTCAATTTGAACCATGAAGAGATACACAATCCAACAACGTATTAAATGGTGCCATGAAATGGCAACAAGGATGATCAATTTTCGAAGAAAATCATCTTCAGTGATGAGGCACATTTTCACCTCAGTGGATTCGTCAATACACAGAATTGCCGCAGTTGGGCGAATGGGAATCCAAGAGTGATAGATCGCAGCAGTTCTCTGGTTTACACTGCTTTAAATGCAGACTGAAATCTCTAAGAATAATCTGTTGTCTTTGGGGTGACACTCTGAACAACACAGTGTTTGAAACCGGGAAAACCAATATCCGATTTACCAAAGAGCAAGAACATATAGGCACTGAAACTTAAAAGTAAGGGAAAATTTCAGATGGCTGTAGTTTTTAGGCTTAAAATCGATCGCTACCAAAAGGGCAAAATGTCGCTCGTTATCCTAGACAAGTCCCAACATATTTTGCGTATTATGAATACCAACTTTGATGGTAAACGCAAAGTTGTATTGCCATGACAAACATTAAGGGGCTAGGTCGCCGTTACTCCAGCATGGTGTTGAAGAAGGCCGATATCGATTTAACCAAGCGTACCGGTGAATGCACTGAAAAGGAGGTTGAAAAGGTTGTCACCATTATCTCCAACCCATTGATCTACAAAGTCCCCAACTGGTTCTTGAATAGACAAAAGGATAGCACTGATGGTAAACACAACCAATCGACCTCCTCCAATTTGGATTCCAAATTGCGTGATGATTTGGAACGTTTAAAGGAGATCCGCTCCCACCGTTTTCGTCAGTACTGGGGTCTCCGTGGTCAACACACCAAGACTACTGATCGTCGTGGTCGCACTGTCGATGTATCCAAGAAGAAGTAAACTAACTATTCTGGGTCTATATGCATTCCCAGCAAAAAAAGAGCTTCCAAAAAAGTAGTTTGGATCCCCAATCTGTGATCCGGAAGTAGTGCAAACTTGGATCATCTCCAATGAATTTTACATGGGCTTGTCATAGGATGGAAGTACTCCCTTTTTGGATCCTTTGCATTGCTTTAGAAGTTGTGCCCTGGAAGTTAATTTGAATGAAGAAATTTAAAAAGCGGAAAAAAAAATTTTCAACCAATTTCACTTTTTTTTCATCCATATGTTTTATTACACTTTTATTTTCCTATTATCTAATTTTTACAATTTGAAAAACTTTTTTCGCTCCGACCAGGGCTTGAACCTGGGTTCACTGGCACCATAACAGAACGCCTTAGCACACTCAGCCACAAACGCCACTGAACATAAAGCGTCGAAAGGTCAATTCAAATATTTGTGATATGATCGTAATACGACACCAAGGAATAACATTATAATTGCTTGTCGAGATGTTCTTTATTAGTATGAACGAAAAAAATAAGAAACGTAGGTTCAAATCTCACCAGCAGCAATTTTTTTTATCAAATATTTTTCTACAAAAATATTTTTTTATGTTATGTATCGTTTTTATACCCTCCACCATAGGATGGGGGGTATATTAACTTTGTCATTCCGTTTGTAACACATCGAAATATTGCTCTAAGACCCCATAAAGTATATATATTCTGGGTCGTGGTGAAATTCTGAGTCGATCTGAGCATGTCCGTCGTCCGTCTGTTGAAATCACGCTAACTTCCGAACGAAACAAGCTATCGACTTGAAACTTGGCACAAGTA
This sequence comes from Haematobia irritans, assembly GCF_050003625.1. NCBI lineage: Eukaryota > Metazoa > Arthropoda > Insecta > Diptera > Muscidae > Haematobia > Haematobia irritans. Next base: position 6,914,567 of record NC_134398.1, read on the forward strand.
GTTGTTATTAATGTAGGTCGGATGGTATTGCAAATGGGCCATATCGGTCCACTTTTACGTATAGCCCCCATATAAACGGACCCCCAAATTTGGCTTGCGAGGCCTCTAAGAGAAGCAAATTTCATCCGATCCGGCTGAAATTTGGTACATGGTGTCAGTATATGATCTCTAACAACAATGCAAAAATTGGTCCACATCGGTCCATAATTATATATAGCCCCCATATAAACCGATCCCCCGATTTGGCTTGCGAGGCCTCTAAGAGAAGCAAATTTCAACCGATCCGGCTGAAATTTAGTACATGGCGTTAGTATATGGTCTCCAACAACCATGCAAAAATTGGTCCACATCGGTGCATAATTATATATAGCCCCCATATAAACCGATCCCCCGATTTGGCTTGTGAGGCCTCTAAGAGAAGCAAATTTCATCCGATCCGGCTGAAATTTGGTACATGGTGTTAGTATATGGTCTCTAACAACTATGCAAAAATTGGTCCACATCGGTCCATAATTATATAGCCCCCATATAAACCGATCACCAGATTTGACCTGCGGAGCCTCTTGGAAGACCAAAATTCATCTAATTCAGTTGAAATTTGGTACGTGGTGTTAATTTATGGCCTCAAACTCCCATGCAAAAATTGGTCGGTATCGGTCCCTTATTATATATAGGCCCCATAGAAACCGATTTCCAGATTTGACCTCCTGAGCCCCTTGGAAGGGCAAAATTCTTCCCATTCGGTTGAAATTTGGTACGTGATGTTAGTATATGGTATCCAACAACCATGCAGGAATTGGTTCCTATCAGCCCGTAATTATATATAGCTCCCATATAAACCGATCCCCAGATTTGACCTCCGGTGATTTTTGGAGAAGCAAAATTCATCCGATCTGCTTGAAATTTGGTACGTGGTGATCGTATATTTAACAACCATGCCAAAAGTGGTCCATATCAGTCCATAATCATATATAGCCCCATATAAACCGATCCCGAGATTTGGTTTTGGATTCTCTTGGAGGAGCAAATTTCATCCGAGTGAGTTGAAATTTGGTACATTGTGCTAGTATATGGTCGTTAACAACCATGCGTAACTAGGTCCATATCGGTCTATATATATATATATATATATATATATATATATATATATATATATATATATATATATATATATAAATATAAATATATATATATATATATATATATATATATATATATATATATATATATATATATATATATATATATATATATATATATATATATATATATATATATATATATATATATATATATATATATATATCCCTCAGATAAATCGATTTCCAATCACACAAAAATTGGTCCATATCAAGTTCATAATTGTATATAGCCCCCATATAAGCGACCCCCATATTTCAATGCTGGCTCTCTACGTACCGTGCAAAAAGTCCATATCGATTCGTAATTATTTGTAGACTTAACTATACATAACTTTTTTGTCTACTATATACCACGTATGGACTAACTCACAATTTAGAAAACGATGTTAAGAAGTTTTAAGATACCACAACCCAAGTAATTCGATTGTGGATGACAGTCTTTCGTAGAAGTTTCTACGCAATCCATGGTGGAGGGTACATACGATTCGGCCTGGCCGAACTTATGGCCGTATATACTTGTTAAGTTTTATTTTCGGCATATATTTTCGTATAAATATATTTTTTCAATAAAAAAATGAAAACTTCTCGTAATTTGCAAACCCTTCTCAAAAGAACTTCCATGGAAACGAAAAAGTCAAACGGCACAGGTTCAAATCCCAGCGGGGATGAAATTAATTTTTTTTATTATTATTTTTTTACTTTTTTATGGATTTTCTATTTTTTTAATTTTTTTATTAGTGTTCTATTATTTTGTAAAATTTAATTGTCCAAAATTTGCACTTAAAATAGCCTGATTGCGTTCTTTCTAATACTTGTCCACAAGGACTGCACCGGAAGTAGAAAAAAATCATTGGAGGATCCCAAGATGCGCTTTAGAAGAAATGTTTGTGTACATGTCCAAAAGGACTGCATCGGAAGTGGAAAAAATCATTGGGGGATCCCGCGATGCTCTTTAGAAGAAATATTTGTGGACTTGTCCAAAAGGACTGCATCGGAAGTTGGAAAAACTCGATGGGGTATTCTGGGATGGGCTTTAAAAGAAATGTTTGTGGAACAACTTCGAATTTTTTTTGTTGGGTTGCTTTGTTGCTTGCGGCCGCCACATCAAAAAATCGTATCATTTTTCCATCTTCGAACAATGTTTTCTACAATGGTACGAAAAATCCAAATTATTTATGGATTTTTGAATTTCTGGCACATATTAGAGTGTGTTCTTGATAGGAGAACAAAAAGTCATATTTGTTTTTTATTTTGAAAAGAAATATGAAAACTTTGTTGCAAATTTTGGTGCACCCTTTTTTGCTCTCTAACTCGGGATGAATATGAAGCCATCTGGGAAAGGGGGGAATATGTCAACACCAACAATGAGGACACCAACGTAACGCATTGCAAGACGTAAATCGTTATCTTTATGTATTTTTTATGGGCAATCTCCTTGAGGGTTTTCTCATTCATAAGCCACCTCTCGTGTATACAAATCTGAAAACTAATGTGAAGTTCCGTTAAGGATTGTGATATTCTATACGCACCGACATCCCCCCGTTCGTGCAAAAAGCCAAGCATAACCCTTCCACCAAAAAAAAAACAACAATTTCACCCTTCCAGTGCATACCAAAAAAAAAAATCACATACCGCATGATAACCATTAGCGCACAAATGATGAGGGTGGTGGAAGGTAATCTAAAGGTGTAAATATCTGGGAAAGCTGTTAAGGATATCTATCCCAACGCAACGATATAGCCATATAAGAAAACGAATAATGTTTCATGGTAGATGTAGGAGTATAATCAATATCATCTTCTTTGCACATTACTTGCCATCCTGCCAAAGTGCTTTTGCGCGGTATGGGGAGAGGACCATTTGGGAAAGAGTTGAGAGGAGATGGAAAACATATAAAACATCCTGTTTATGGAAGTTAATGCTTATCCAGAGACAAACGATTGAGAGTGAGTTTGAATGGCTGCACATAAATGTGGTGTCACAAAGTAGAACGCATTCCATGAGATGTGATTGTGTGTGTGTGCGTGTGCGGGATTTATAAGTTTGCTTGCTTGGTTTTAGTGGCCCTGTTCGAGGATGTGTGTATTAAGAAAAACCATACTCCTTGCTTATGGGTTATGCCAACATTTTATCATCCGGAATCACCAACAAAACCCTCGCTTTCCTTTCTTCATTCTTGATTTAATGCTGGGCAATAAATATTAAATTTTTAAATATGTAATTTTAGTTGGAAATTGATTTTTTTTGCTGATAAGTTTCACCATAAACTTAAAAGGACTTAAAGAGGTTTTTGTGGGATTCTTTATTATTCATACTTCAAGCGGATAGGGAAAATATAGTTATTTACCCTTAAGTTTTAAGGCTCTGATTTAAAAAAAAAAAAAAAAAAACAAGTATATACGGCCGTAAGTTCGGCCAGGCCGAACCTTATGTACCCTCCACCATGGACTGCGTAGGAACTTCTACTAAAGGCTGTCATCCACAAACGAATTACTTGGGTTGCGATAACGCTTGCCGATGGCAAGGTATCGTAAAACTTTTTAACACTGTCTGCTAAATTGTAAGTTAGTCCATAAACAAAAAAAAGGCCGATTAAATACGTATATAATTCAGTTTGACAAAATTTTCTATAGAAATAAAATTTTGACAAAATTTTCTATTGAAATAAAAACTTGACAAAATTTTCGATAGAAATAAAATGTTGACAAAATTTTCTATGGAAGTAAAATGTTGACAAAATTTTCTATAGAAATAAAATGTTGACAAAATTTTCTATAGAAATAAAATGTTGACAAAATGTTCTATAGAAATAAAATGTTGACAAAATTGTCTATAGAAATAAAATGTTGACAAAATTTTCTACAGAAATAAATTTTTTACAAAATTTTCTATAGAAAAAAAATTTTGACAAAATTTTCTAAGGAAATAAAATGTTGACAAACATATATAGAAATAAACTTTTTACAAAACTTTCTATAGAAATGAAATTTTGACAAAACTTTCTATAGTAATAAAATTTGACAATTTTTACATGGCTGTTAGAGGCCATATACTAACGAAATGTACCAAATTTCAACCGCATCGGATGACTTTTGCTCCTCCAAGAGGCTCCGGAGGTCAAATCTGGGGATCGGTTTATATGGTAGCTATATATAATTATGGACCGATATGGACCAATTTTTGCATGGTTGTTAGAGACCATATACTAACACCACGTACTAAATTTCAATTCGATCGGATGAATTTTGCTCATCCAAGAGGCTCCAGAGTTCAAATCTGGGGATCGGTTTATATGAGAGCTATATATAATTATGGACCGATATGGACCAATTTTTGCATGCTTGTTAGAGACCGTATACTAACATCAGGTACCCAATTTCAAACGGATCGGATGAATTTTGCCCCTCCAAGAGGCTCCGGAGGTCAAATCTGGGGATCGGTTTATATGGGAGCTATATATAATTATGGACCGATATGGACCAGTTTTTGCATGGTTGTTAGAGACCATATACTAACACCACGTACCAAATTTCAATCGGGTAGGATGAATTTTGCCCCTCCAAGAGGCTCCGGAGGTCAAATCTGGGGATCGGTTTATATGGGGGCTATATATAATTATGGACCGATATGGACCAATTTTTGCATGGTTGTTAGAGACCGTATACTTAGACCACGTACCAAATTTCAACCGGATCGGATGAATTTTGCTGCTCCGGAAGGCTCCGCAAGCCAAATTTGGGGATCGGTTTATATGGGGGCTATACGTAAACGTGGGCCGATATGGCCCATTTTCAATACCATCCGACCTACATCAATAACAACTACTTGTGCCAAGTTTCAAGTCGATAGCTAGTTTCGTTCGGAAGTTAGCGTGATTTCCACAGACGGACGGACAGCCGGACAGACGGACAGACGGACAGACGGACGGACGGACGGACATGCTTAGATCGACTCAGAATTTCACCACGACCCAGAATATATATACTTTATGGGGTCTTAGAGCAATATTTCGATGTGTTACAAACGGAATGACAAAGTTAATATACCCCCATCCTATGGTGGAGGGTATAAAAACAAGTAAGGAAAGTCTAAAGTCGGGCGGGGCCGACTATATTATACCCTGTACCACTTTGTAGATCTAAATTTTCGATACCATATCACATCCGTCAAATGTGTTGGGGGCTATATATAAAGGTTTGTCCCAAATACATACATTTAAGTATCACTCGATCTGGACAGAATTTGATAGACTTCTACAAAATCTATAGACTCAAAATTTAAGTCGGCTAATGCCTAGGGTGGAACACAATGTTAGTAAAAAAAAATATGGGAAACGTTTAAATCTGAAGCAATTTTAAGGAAACTTCGCAAAAGTTTATTTATGATTTATCGCTCGATATATATGTATTAGACGTTTAGGAAAATAAAAGTCATTTTTACAACTTTTCGACTAAGCAGTGGCGATTTTACAAGGAAAATATTGGTATTTTGACCATTTTTGTCGAAATCAGAAAAACATATATATGGGAGCTATATCTAAATCTGAACCGATTTCAACCAAATTTGGCACGCATAGCAACAATGCTAATACTACTCCCTGTGCAAAATTTCAACTAAATCGGAGCAAAAAATTGGCCTCTGTGGTGGTATGAGTGTAAATCGGGCGAAAGCTATATATGGGAGCTATATCTAAATCTGAACCGATTTCAACCAAATGTGGCACGCATAGCTAAAATACTAATTCTACTCCCTGTGCAAAATTTCAACCAAATTGGGGTAAAACTCTGGCTTCTGGGACCGTATTAGTCCATATCGGGCGAAAGATATATATGGGAGCTACATCTAAATCTGAACCGATTTCAATAAAATTTGGCACACTTGACTTTAGTACTAATTGTTCTTCTTGTGTAAAATTTTAAGCAAATTAGGGTAAAACTCTGGATTCTGGGACCATATAAAGGGTGATATGGTCAAAATTTGGTCAAGGGAAAACGCGTGTAAATCGGTGAAATCGTTTATTTAAAAAATCAAATTAAATTTCTTTTTCAAGTTCAATTAGTATAAAATTCAGGAAAAATATTCAGTTAGGCTTTCGCTTTTCCAAATCCGAATTGCCGGGCCTCACGCTTAACACCTGCCATCAGATTTTGTACAGCCACCTTGTCCACCTTCTTCGCCGCAGAAAGCCAGTTTGCCTTGAACTGCTGCTCGTCCTTAGGAGTTTTTTTGGTCTTCTTTAGGTTCCGCTTGACAATAGCCCAGTATTTCTCAATTGGGTGGAGCTCTGGCGTATTGGGAGGGTTCTTGTCCTTGGGAACCATCTGCACGTTGTTGGCGACGTACCACTCCATGGCCTTTTTACCGAAATGGCAAGATGCCAAATCCGGCCAAAACAGTCAGAACAACCGTGTTTCTTCAGGAAAGGCAGCAGACGTTTATTCAAACACTCTTTCACGTAAATTTCTTGGTTGACAGTCCCGGAAGCTATGAAAATGCTGCTTTTCAAGCCACAGGTACATATGGCTTGCCAAACCAGATATTTCTTTGCGAACTTTGAGAGTTTTATGTGCTTGAAAATATCTGCTACCTTTCCCCTTCCTTTTGCCGTATACAACTCCTGTCCCGGAAGCTGCTTGTAGTCGGCTTTGACGTAGGTTTCGTCGTCCAATACCACGCAGTCAAACTTCGTCAGCATCGTCGTGTACAGCCTCCGGGATCGCGCTTTGGCCGTCGTATTTTATTTATCATCGCGATTTGGAGTCACTACCTTCTTGTAAGTCGATAGTCCGGCTCGTTTTTTGGCTCGATGCACGGTTGTAGACGATACACCCAGCTTATTTGCGGCATCTCGGAGAGAGAGGTTAGGGTTTCGCTTGAAACTACCGGCAACTTTTTTTTTCGATTTCCCCCCGATCCAGACTTCCTGGCTGTCGACAAACGTTCCCCAAACACTTTAATTACATTTGTAACGGTTGATTTGGCAACTTTTAGCGATTTTGCCAGCTGCATGCGAGTAGCTCGGATTTTCGCGATGCGCGAGCACAATTTTGATACGCTGCTCTTCTTGCTTGGACGGCATTTTGACAACTGAAGAGTGAATTCCAAAATCAAAATAGGAGCAACATTCTACACACACACACCTTCAAAATGAGGGGTGTTCAGGTTTTTTAAATGCAAAATTGAAAGAAATACGTCAAGTTTATATTGACCAAATTTTGACCGTATCACCCTTTAATTGTAATAGTTCCAAACCAAATTTATGTCTTAATATTTTTTTAATGAAAATATTTTTTTTGTCAATTGTTGGATTATTCCAACTCAAGTTATAATAAAATTTAACAGAAAAAAAAATTAAATTTTATTCTATTTTTACAGATTTATATATGATTTTAATGGCTTAACTTGAATATTACAAATGCATTATTGCTTTCAATTAATCCTAAAGATTTGATAAATTAAATTTTTATTATAGTTTTCTTCCACATTGAAAGTGAATTTTAAATTTTAATTTTTTCCCTTAAAAAAAAAAACAAAACAAAATTATTTTTCTCCAAATAGCTGGCGGCAAAATTCATTTATTATTATTTCGGTTATTCATTTTTTTTTGTTCATGGAAAACCATACAAATATCCATGTACACTTGTAAATAGTTTATATATGACCCATTATACATAAATGTTTGTACATGTGTTCATGCATAGTGTAGATGTAGATGATATGTACATGGAAGTGTACATATGTTTAAATTACATTTTTCCCATTTACGCATATAAATCGCATGAATGCATGGCTGATATTTTGCTGGGTTAAACTGGGTTGAGTTCTTCTATTCAACTCGATTCGAATGTGTCTGGACAGTTGAGCCAGACTCGTTTTCTCATCAAATTCATATAACCACACACACACGCACTCAGTCGGTTTATTGTGGATTTGCGGCGAGATGGATGGCAGATAAATAAATATATAGTAGAGGAGTATGATTTCCACAATTCGGTTGTCTCAGTGGTATGGGCCTATAAAACGGGGATGCCATTGTCCGATATGGGAAGTAAACAAACTAGTGTGGCAGTTTGGAGAGCCATATTTTTGCATAGATCCATACCAAAGCCATAGTTTGCTATGAAACCAAGTTCTGGATGAGATTGTGTCACATACCAAATAAATTAAGGAGAAAGGGTTATTACGGTAGACGAAAAATTGAAATTTAGGTATGAAATTCGTAGCTTTTGGTAAGAATGTTCATAGGCTGTACAATAGGGGGCCCTTTATGTGGAAGGAAGGATATGAAAGAATTACATCGGCTGCAAAATTTAAATATTGAAGGTTCTTCTGCCTGTGGTATCACAATAGACTGACCAATCTAAGGGAGCCTAAAATATCACGCTGCCACTACATCGAACCTAACCTACTGCCGAAGATTTTTGGAATCAAGTAAAATTAATTCCCATACCCGAACAAAGGCAATTGTGTATTGAATTGAAGATAGGATTATACTCTGGATGGACACTTATTTTCTCCAGAGCATTAATGACTAAGAGGAGATATGCAGAAATACCCATCTTATGATATAAGGTATAAAAAGTGACAAAAAAAAATGTTGTCAAAATTTTATTTCTATAGAAAATTTTGTCAAAATTTTATTTCTTTAAAAATTTGGCAAAATTTTATTTCTATAGAAAATTTTGCCAACATTTTATTTTTTAGAAAATTTTGTCAAAATTTTATTTTTTTAGCACAATTTTGTCAAAATTTTATTTCTATAGAAAATTCTGTCAAAATTTTATTTCTATAGGAAATTTTGTCAAAACTTTATTTCTATAGAAAAGTTTGTCTAAAATTTATTTCGTTAGAAAATTTGGTAAAAATATGATTTCTATAGAAAATTTTCTAAAAAAATAAAATGTTGTTTTTTAGAAAATTTTGTCAAAATGTTATTTCTATAGAAAATTTTGTCAAAATTTTATTTCTAAAGAAAATTTTGTCAAAATTTTATTTTTTAGCAAAATTTTGTCAAAATTTTCCTTCTATAGAAAATTCTGTCAAAATTTTATTTCTATAGGAAATTTTGTCAAAACTTTATTTCTATAGAAAAGTTTGTCTAAAATTTATTTCGTTAGTAAATTTTGTAAAAATATGATTTCTATAGAAAATTTTCTCAATTTTTTTTGTCAACATTTTATTTTGTAGCAAAATTTTGTCAAAATTTTATTTCTATAGAAAATTTTTTCATAATTTTATTTCTATTGAAAATTTTGTCAAAATTTTATTTCTGTAGAAAATATTTCTATACAAAATATTGTCAAAATTTAATTTCAATAGTAAATTTTGTAAAAATTTTATTTCTATAGAATATTTTGTCAAAATTTTATTTCTATAGACAATTTTGTAAAAATTTTATTTCTATTGAAAATTTTATGAAAATTTTATTTCTGTATAAAATATTTCTATGCAAAATTTTGTCAAAACTTTATTTCTATAGAAAATTTTGTCAAGTTTTTTTTTATACCAAATTTGGCAAAACTTTATTTCTATACCAAATTTTGTCAAAACTTTATTTCTACACCAAATTTTGTCAAAATTTTATGTCTATAAAATTTTTTGTCAAAATTTTATTTCTATGGAAAATTTTGTCAAAATTTTTTAGAAAATTTTGTCAAAATTTTACTTCTATAGAAAATGTTATCAAAATTTTATTTCTATTGGAAATTTTGTGAAAATTATATTTCTATAAAAAATATTTCTATCGAAAATTTTGTCAACATTTTATTTCAATAGAAAATTTTCTCAAAATTTTATTTCTATAGAAATTTTTTAATTTTTTATTTCTATAGGAAATTTTGTCAAAAATGTATTTCTCTATAAACTTTCTATGGACATATAGTTTTGAAAACAAGACCTTATGTCTATAAAAAATTTTGTCAACATTTTATTTCTTTATGTCTACAAAAAAATTTTGTCAAGACTTTATTTCTATAGAAAACGTTGTTCAAATTTTATTTCTATGGAAAATTTTGTCAAAATTTTATTTCTATAGGAAATTTTGTCAAAACTTCATTTCTATATAAAAGTTTTTATAAAATTTATTTCTTTAGATTTTTTTTTTTAATTTCATTTCTATAGAAAATTTTGTCAAAATTTGTTTTTTCTATAAACTTTAGTCAAAACTTTATGTCTATAAAAAATTGTGTGAAAATTTTATTTCTAATAAAAATTTTGTCAAAATTCTACTTCTATAGAAAATGTTGTCAAAATTTTATTTCTATACCAAATTTTGTCAAAACTTTATTTCTATAGAAAATGTTGTCCAAATTTTATTTCTATTGAAATGTTTGTCAAAAAAAAAATTTTCTATAGGAAATTTTGTCAAAACTTTATTTCTATAGAAAAGTTTATCTAAAATTAATTCCTTTACAAAATTTTGTAAAAAATGATTTCTATAGAAAATTTTCTCAAAATTTTATTTCTATAGAAAATTTTGTCAAAATTTTATGTCTTTAAAAAATTTTGTCAAAACTTTATTTCTATGGAAACTTGTCTCAAAATTTTATAAAAATTTTATTTCTTGTCAAAATTTTATTTCTTTAGAAAATTTTTTATAAATATGATTTCTATACAAAATTTTCTCAAAATTCTAATTCTATAGACAATTTTGTCAAAATTTTGTTTCTATAGAAAATTTTGTCAAAATTTCTTTTCAATAGAAAAATTAGTCAAAAATTTTATTTTATTTTCGTATAGTTTTACGTCAATAGAATTTTTTTTCAAAATTTTATTTCTATAAAAAATTATGCCAACATTTTATTTCTATAGAAAATTATTCCAAAATTTTATTTCTTAAAAAAAATGACAAAATTTTATTTCTATAGAAAATTTTGTAAAAATTTTAATTCTATAAAAATTTTCTCAAAATTTTATTTCTATAGAAAATTTTGTACAAATTTTATGTCTGTAGGATATTTTATTAAAAATTTATTTCTAGAGAAAATTTCATAAAAGTTTTAATTCTACAGAAAAGTTTGTCCAAATTTTATTTGTATAGATACATTTGTCAACATTTTATTTCTTAAGAACATTTTCTCAAAATTTTATTTCTAAAGAGAATTTTGTCCAAATTGTATGTCTATAGAAAATTTTATCAAAAAAAAACCTATACTACAAAGCAAAAATGTTCAGCACAATTTTAATTTTCAAAAATATTCAATTAAAAATTAAATTGATTCAACAATTTTTTTAATTAAAACAAAAATCAATCACAAGAATTAATAATATTGACGCAATTCAATTAATTATACCCTGCGCCACACTGTGGAACAGGGTATTATCAGTTAGTGCATAAGTTTGTAACACCCAGAAGGAGACGAGATAGACTCATGGTGTCTTTGACAATAATGCTCAGGGTGGGTCCCTGAGTCGATATAACCATGTCCGTCTGTCCGTCCGTCCGTCCGTCCGTCTGTCTGTGAACACATTTTTGTGATCAAAGTCTAGGTCGCAATTTAAGTCGAATCGCCATCAAATTTGGCACATTTTCCTAATTAGGGTCAGAATAGAACCCTAATGATTTTGGAAGAAATCGGTTCAGATTTAGATATAGCTCCCATATATATCTTTCGCCCGATATGCACTAATATGGACCCAGCAGCCAGAGTTTTATACCGATTTGCTTGAAATTTTGTACAAACATAACACTTAGTCATATAGTCAAGTGTGCCAAATTTCATTGAAATCGGTTCAGATTTAGATTTAGCTCTCATATATATCTTTCGCCCGATATGAACTTATATGGACCCAGCAGCCAGAGTTTTATACCGATTTGCTTGAAATTTTGTACAAACATAACACTTAGTCATATAGTCAAGTGTGCCAAATTTCATTGAAATCGGTTCAGATTTAGATATAGCTCCCATATATATCTTTCGCCCGATATGCACTAATATGGCCCAGAAGCCAGATTTTTGGACGAATTTGGTTGCACTAGGAGTACAATTAGTAGTATAGTCAAGTGTGCAAAATTTGATTGAAATCGGTTCAGATTTAGATATAGCTCCCATATATATCTTTCGCCCGATATGGACTAATATGGCCCCAGAAGCCAGATTTTTGGACGAATTTGGTTGCACTATGGGTACAACTAGTAGTATAGTCAAGTGTGCAAAATTTGATTGAAATCGGTTCAGATTTAGATATAGCTGCCATATATATTTTTCGCCGATCTGGTCATAATTGGCGTGTATATCAACCGATCTTCCTCAAATTCCGTACATCCGAATATTTTATGGGTCTCGAAAAACTTGCAAAATACCAGCTAAATCGGTTCAGATTTAGATATAGCTGTCATATATAGCTTTCGCCCGATTTACACTCATTTGCCCAAAGAGGCGAATTTTTAACTCCGATTTGGTTGAAATTTTGCACAGGGAGTAGAATTAGCATTGTAACTATGCGTGCCAAATTTGGTTGAAATCGGTTCAGATTTGGATATAACTCCCATATATAGCTTTCGCCCGATTTACACTCATATGACCACAGAGGCCAATTTTTAACTCCGATTTAGTTAAAATTTTGCACAGGGAGTAGAATTAGCATTGTAGCTATGCGTGCCAAATTTGGTTGAAATCGGTTCAGATTTAGATATATCTCCCATATATAGCTTTCGCCCGATTTACACTCATATGACCACATAGGCCAATTTTTAACTCCGATTTAGTTGAAATTTTGCACAGAGAGTAGAATTAGCATTGTTGCTATGCGTGCCAAATTTGGTTGAAATCGGTTCAGATTTAGATATAGCTCCCATATATATGTTTTTCTAATTTCGACAAAAATGGTCAAAATACCAACAATTTCCTTGTAAAATCGCCACTGCTTAGTCGCAAAGTTGTAAAATGACTCTAATTTTCCTAAACTTCTAATACATATATATCGAGCGATAAATCATGAATAAACTTTTGCAAAGTTTCCTTAAAATTGCTTCAGATTTAAATGTTTCCCATATTTTTTTACTAACATTGTGCTCCACCCTAGTGCATTAGCCGACATAAATTTTGAGTCTATAGATTTTGTAGAAGTCTATCAAATTCTTCAAGATCGAGTAATATTTAAATGTATGTATTTGGGACAAACCTTTATATATAGCCCCCCAACACATTTGACGGATGTGATATGGTATCGAAAATTTAGATCTACAAAGTGGTGCAGGGTATAATATAGTCGGCCCCGCCCGACTTTAGACTTTCCTTACTGGTTTTTTACTAAAATTGTGTTCCACCCTAGTACATTAGCCAACTTAAATTTTGAGTCTATAGATTTTGTAAAAGTCTATCAAATTCTGTCCAAATCGAGTGATATTTAAATGTATGTATTTGGGACAAACCTTTATATATAGCCCCCAACACATTTGATGGATGTGATATGGTATCGAAAATTTAGATCTTCAAAGTGGTGCAGGGTATAATATAGTCGGTCCCGCCCGACTTTAGACTTTCCTTACTTGTTTTTTAATTGACTTTGATGATTTATACTATCATTTCTGTGATTGGAGACATTTCAATTAAAAATCAATTGGATCAATTAATGTCGTGATTGAATCGATAAAAATTGTTTTCTGCGTAAAGCAATCTCCATTCTATAAGGCCTGATATTAGTAGAAATAAGTATTTCGAGCAACTATCCATTTGAATTTATTTCGTTCATATGTCATAACCCTATTTATCGATAAATTCTGTTTTGTTTTATTCATTCATTTTTATTAGAGTAAGCAAATGGTCTTTTGTTTAATTTTAATTAGATTCGTTGATGCAGCAACAAAAATTAGCAATTTCAGGAAATTGTAACAAATTAGTGGCAAGTGATTAGTAACGCAGCATTGATTAATAAAAAATCCAAAATGACTTTGTGAGATTTTTCGCTAATTTGTTTCGGGAAAATATAGGCGTAACTAAGCAGAGTATCTAGGGAATTTTCCGTAGTGATGTGGCATGAAGTGTTGTAAACGAAGATGAAAAAAATTCAAGATATCGGTCTAAAAGTTTATATATACCAAAATAATAGACCATATTTGTTACAAAATATATGCAATCTTACGTCTGAAATGGAATCGGTTTATATGGGGCTACATCAGATATAGCCCACATTCAAGTTTGGCCCATTTACCGAAAAAAAAAAATATTTACCTAATTTCAGGATGATTGCTTTATTATTAAATGCTATAGTTTTGTCTATAAAAGTCAGATAGGCGGATCTCTATAATCCGTCTTTGAATCCCTCTGCGATCAAAAATATATCAGGTCAACTGGTAGACACTTAGATGGAGGGATGGATATCTTGGAACTAAAAGAGCAATCTATTAAAAAGCTACAGTTAGATTTATAAGGAAACTATATCAGAAACTGCACCAATTTAGTCTATCGTCATTGAACATTCTTGTCTAACAGTTTTACCTCTTCTCCGATAACTTGACTACGTCTCTGTTTATTGCTTCTATATTCAACAACCAATACCACTTATGCTAGGCGCCTCTTAGTGGTTAATTCAAAACCCCGAACAACCCCCACATTTTCCGTCACTTTAATGACGACGATGAGAATGCAATGAAATGCGTGAAGTGGCAACTTTAAATGCGTTAAACATGTCCATGTTAACTGGGCAAAAAGCGGCGTTTATCTTTAAATTGGTATCTTCACACTTATAATTACACATAGGTCTGTCCGACAGTCAGAGACATATGGTTAGAAGGCCTCGGCATCTAGCATTTCTTCAGCTCTCCACTTGTTATGGCTTTGAATATCTCACAAAGGTACCTTATACTAGCCTGCCAGAAAAGTGGATGGTTGTGGAAGTAACAAACCCCGGTAGTGATCAACCATAAATCCCATACTCTTAACTCGTCTATTTAGTTACGTTTGATTTCTTATTTAGCCTGCATGCAATTGGAGAGGAAGAGTAGCCGGTAATGGACATAATCGTCGTAATCATCATTGAAATACTTCCTTAATAGAAGCCTCCCTCTTTCAGTTATAACTCAACATTGACCATATGACCGTTTGCTTGAGATGGCTCTATTTTGTTGGCCAGCTCAAACGATTTTTTTTATGTAACTGCCAGCCAAGTTAGTTGCATACCTTGAATATTTGGCTGTTTTTGAAGTCTTTTTCACCTACCAGTTTTTTTTTTGTTGAATCACCGCAAATAATTATGATTTCCATAAAGTTGGGGGAGTGTGAACTGGCCAACAATTTCGAAGGTATCAAAGAAAGACGAAGAAACAAACTCAATTCCCCAAACCACAATCTCTAGGACAGGAGAAACGCCTCCACATGCGTAGCTTGGTGGTTTAATTTTGTGGTTTTTAATATAAGGTTATAGCATTTCTAAGGGTAAATGGAACTGCTTAGGGTGAGGGGGGTGTTGAGACTAGAAAATATAGATTTTTTTTTTAAAAAATATTAAACATAAATTACTATGACACAACCTTCAACCAAAAATCAAAAATGTTATTGAAAATAATCACCGAACTGATAGTGGGCCGGTTGGAGTTCTCGGTGTTAAATTTTTAAAAATACTTGCAATTAAATAATTTCCCAGAAAAGTAATCAATTGATTTCTTTTCCGGGAAATGAACTTTTAGACCAACAAAGTTTTTTTTTTCTTTGCGATAAACAAAGTATGTTGGGAGCAAGCCTGGCAGCGGATATAATAGACATAAAATTATTTTCATTTACAGATACGGCTTTACTGATAAAAGAAAAATTCGTTGGTTCAAAATTTAATTTTTGGAAATTAAATTTTGGATCAACAGAAAAAATTAATTAAATGATTTTTTTTTTGGAAAAAAATATTTTTCCTGTGTACTAGGAGACATATGCTTGGGTTCGTAATTGGCATTCGTATGATGTCCGCGGTCCTCATCCAGCAAAGTTGAGGTGAAAAATTGCTTACCAAGAACATTTGTGTCATACCTCTCGAAAAGCCCTATAATGACTTACCGGTTTTCGGTTTTCATAAATTAGAATTTGTTGACAAATTTTGAACTAAGTTACCTCCAAAATTATATGGTGATGAAAAAATTTGGATTGGCACACTTCGACCTTAAGACCCACGTACACTAAAAAAAAATTTACATAGATCCAAAGATTTTGACCTTCCCTTAAGGATTTTGGTATTGATTCCGAGCCAAAGATGCGGCTTTTTTAAAATAAAGAAATTTTTTAGCGACCTATCTGGCTTTAAATCTAGGACCAATAAAATTACGATACAGATCTCATTTATCAAATTTTCATTCTCTTTTCGCGGTTTATTAATAAATGTACTCACGTACAAACAAAGGCCAGTTTAAAAATCCAAATTATAACGGATACTTTAAAGTAAAGAAGTATATACGGCTGTAACTTCGGCCAGGCCGAAGCTTATCTACCCTCCATCATGGATTGCGTAGAAAGTTCATCTAAACACTGCCATCCACAATCGAATTACTAAAGTTGCGGAAACGCTTGCCGATGGCAAGGTATCTTACAACCTCCTAACACCATCTTCTAAATTGTATGTAAGTCCATACGTGGTATATATTAAATCAAAAAAGATCGATCCAATACGTATATAATTTTCTACAGAAATAAAATTTTAACAAAATTTTCCATAGAAATAAAATTTTCACAAAATTTTCTATAGAAATAAAAATTTTGACAAAATTTTCTATAGATAGAAAATTTTTACAAAAATTTCTACAGAAATAAAATTTTAACAAAATTTTCTATAGAAATAAAATTTTGACAAAATTTTCTATAGAAATAAAATTTTGACAATGATGAAAATTTTATTATGAACCGAATACAATTTTAACAAAATTTTCTCTAGAAATAAAATTTTGACAAAATTTTCTATAGAAATAAAATTTTGGTAGATTATTTTTGACTCTAGTGGCAACCATGATTATGAACCGATATGGACCAATTTTTGTGTGATTGGACCAATTTTGGTATGGTTGTTAGCGACCATGCCTAATTTGAACCGGATCGGATGAATTTTGCTCCTCCAAGAGGCTCCGGAGGTCAAATCTGGAGAATGTTTTATATGGGGGCTATATATAATTATGAACCGATATGGACCAATTCTGGCACGGTTGTTTAAGATCATATACTAACACCATGTTCCAAATTACAACCGGATTGGATTAAATTTGCTTCTCTTTGAGGCTCCGCAAGCCAAATCTGGGGATCGGTTTATATGGGGGCTATATATAATTATGGACCGATGTGGACCAATTTTTGCATGGTTGTTAGAGACCATATACCAATATCATGTACCAAATTTCAGGCGGATCGGATTAAATTTGCTTCTCTTTGAGGCTCCGCAAGCCAAATCTGGGGATCGGTTTATATGGGGGCTATATATAATTATGGACCGATGTGGACCACTTTCTGCATGATTGTTAGAGACCATATACCAACACCATGTACCAAATTTCAGCCGGATCGGATGAAATATGCTTCTCTTAGAGGCTCCACAAGCCAAATCTGGGGATCGGTTTATATGGGGGCTATATATAATTAAGGACCGATATGGACCAATTTTTGCATGGATGTTAGAGACCATATACCAACATCATGTACCAAATTTCAGCCGGATCGGATGAAATATTCTTCTCTTTCAGGCTCCGCAAGCCAAATCTGGGGATCGGTTTATATGGGGGCTATATATAATTATGGACCGATGTGGAGCAATTTTTGCATGGTTGTTAGAGACCATATACCAACATCATGTACCAAATTTCAGCCGGATCGGATGAAATATGCTTCTCTTAGAGGCTCCACAAGCCAAATGTGGGGATCGGTTTATATGGGGGCTATATATAGTTATGGACCGATATGGACCAATTTTTGCATGGCTATTAGAGACCATATACCAACATCATGTACCAAATTTCAGCCGGATCGGATGAAAGTTTCTTCTCTTTGAGGCTCCGCAAGCCAAATCTGGAGATCGGTTTATATGGGGGCTATATATAATTATGGACCGATGTGAACCAATTTTTGCATGGTTGTTAGAGACTATATACCAACACCATGTACCAAATTTCAGCCGGATCGGATGAAATTTGCTTCTCTTTTAGGCTCCGCAAGCCAAATCTGGGGATCGGTTTATATGGGGGCTATATATAATTATAGACCGATGTGGACCAATTTTTGCATGGTTGTTAGAGACCATATACCAATACCATACACCAAATTTCAGCCGGATCGGATGAAATATGCTTCTGTTAGAGGCTCCACAAGCCAAATCTGAGGTCCCTTTATATGGGGGCTATACGTAAAAGTGAACCGATATGGCCCATTTTCAATACATCGATAACAACTACTTGTGGCAAGTTTCAAGTCGATAGCTTGTTTCGGACGGACATGCTTAGATCGACTCAGAATTTCACCACGACCCAGAATATATATACTTTATGGGGTCTTAGAGCAATATTTCGATGTGTTACAAACGGAATGACAAAGTTAATATACCTATGATGGAGGGTATAAAAATGTTTTCTTAATTCCAAAAAGACTTTAAACCAAAGATGCTAAATCCTCAAAATAAGTCTTAGCCAATTTTTGAAGCGTTTTTATCTTAAATCTTATGTTTCAATATTTCACTTAATTTAAGGACAATTTCTTTAAACCGAAAATGTATTTCTTTACTTTAAGGAAAATTAGCCTTAGTTCAAAGACATGTGACTTTAACGGAGGGACGCAAATTTGCAATAATTGTGTCCTAAATTTAATGAAAAAAATTTTTGAAGCAAAGATTATACACTTTATTTTAATTAAAATGTCATTATTTTAAAGAAATTTGTACTTAAAGTAGGATAGGTCTTGGAGGCAACTCTTTAAAGAGTCAAAAGTTAACTTTTCAATAATACATTTGCAGAATTTGTGCACGTCGAAAAATTGACCACAATTGGAAAAAGTCGAATGGTCGACTTAACGATTTTATTGAACAAGTTGAAAAGTAAAATAAAAATATTCTTGAAAAAGTCGAAAGTCGTGGAACTTCAATAGCTTTAGTCCAAGCTCATTTTCCCAAATGTGGTCCATTTTCGCAATATGTACAGATTTCGAGCAACTTAGCTACCACTGCGTCGTGGATTTCGATCAATTTTGGCATTTATTTTTCAACTAATTTCTGGTGTTGTTATCGGATTTTGTGTTCGTCCAATTTTGGAGGCGATGGAGTACTGCCAGTATCATAGTAACGAGAATCACAGCTGCCTCTCGAGCCAAAAATAATCCACCAAAATTTGGAGAATATTTTCTTTTGAAAATGTTGTCAAATTTTATTTCTTTAGAAAATTTGGTCAAATTTTATTTCTATAGAAAATTTTGTTAAAACTTTATTTCTGTAGAAAATTTTGTCAAAAATTTATTTCTATAGAAAATTTTATCAAAATTTTATTTCTATAGAAAATTTTGTCAAAATTTTATTTCTATAGAAAACAATTTTATTTCTTTAGCAAATTTTATTTCTATAGAAAATTTTGTGAAAATTGTATTTCTTTAGCACATTTTGTCAAATTTTATATCTAAAGAAAATTTTGTCAAAATTTTATTTCTATAGAAAATTTTGTCAAAATTTTATTTCTTTAGAAAATTTTGTAAAAATTGTATTTCTATAGAAAATTTTGTAAAAATTTTATTTCTATAGAAAATTTTGTCAAAATTTTATTTCGTTAGCAAATTTTGTCAAATTTTATTTTTTTTAGAAAATTTTGTCAATTGTTATTTCTATAGAACATTTTGTCAAAATTTTATTTCTATAGAAAATTTTGTCATAATTTTATTTCTTTCGAAAATGTTGTCAAATTTTATTTCTTTAGCAAATTTTATTTCTATAAAAAATTTTGTGAAAATTTTATTTCTTTAGCAAATTTTGTCAAATTTTATCTCTAAAGAAAATTTTGTCAATTTTTTTATTTCTTAAAAAAATTTTGTCAAAATTTTATTTGTATAGACAATTTTGTCAAAATTTTATTTTTATTGAAAATTTTGTCAAAATTTTATCTCTTTAGCAAATTTTGTCAAATTTTATTTCTTTAGCAAATTTTGTCAAAATGTTACTTCTATAAAAAATTTTGTCAAATTTAATTTCTATAGAAAAATTTGTCAAAATTTTATTTCTATAGAAAATTTTGTCAATTTTTTTCTATAGAAAATTTTGTCAAAATTTTATTCTTATAGAAAATTTTGTCAAAATTTTATTTCTATAGAAAAATTTGTCAACATTTTATTTCTATAGAAAATTTTGTCAAAATTTTATTTCTATAAAAAATTTTGTCAAATTTTATTTGTATAGAAAATTTTGTCAAAATTTTATTTCTATTGAAAATTTTGTTAAAATTTTATTTCTATAAAAAATTTCGTCCAAATTTTATTTCTATAGAAAATTTTGTTAAAATTTTACTTTTATAAAAAATTTTGTCAAATTTTATTTCTATAGAAAATTTTATCCTAATTTTATTTCTATAGAAATTTTTTTCAAAATTTTATTTCTATAGAACATTTTTTAAAATTTTATTTCTATGGAAAATTTTGTCAAAAGTTTATTTCTATACATTTTGCAAAAGCTACCAAAACGTCAAATATTCTATCAATCTACCAAACAATAATAAATCTACAATTTTTGGTAGAATTCTACCAATTTTGGCAACCGTGCCAGAGATACGAGAAACTTACGATTTAATCACATTTAAATTCATCGCGCTTCTGAATGCAATAGAGATCAAATCTCTTTTGTAAACATGTGAACAATAAAATTAACTGGTATAAATCTGTCTGTTCTCAGACGAGCGTGTTAGCCCCCACGTTGGGTGCCAAATTTGTAATACCTCTGGTGTATTTGCGGTATGATGGTCAAAGGCTGCGGCTTATTTAGCTCTACGGACGGGCAGGTTCTTCTTCCGCGGAGGATATTAAATTACTATTCGTACCTTAAAAATTCAAAAATATATGACTGCCACCACTAAATGAAAATATATAAAAAATAGTAAATACATGAACCGGGAGTGGATACCTTTTTCCTTTTGACCGTTACAATGTTTTTAAAATCTTAAGACTGTTTAAATTTCGACTATGGTATTGTTGCCTCGAATGGCTGCTCCCGCCCATATGACTTCACAATTATCCAATTATCATATTACAATGAATAATGAATCTATCATGCTGAAATTTAGCACAAACTTCTTTTTTGTCTGCAGTTTGGTCAACTTCGTCCATGTTTCGATATAGCCTCCATACAAACCCAATCTCCCATTTGACTTCTTGAGCATACATCCAAAGAAAAAATATTTTCGTTTAGAGAAAATTAATCCGAAATTATGAAACGATTGTCTCTAAAATTTGTATTTAGTTTGAAAGAAAAAAATTTTTTTTTAAGTCAAAAAGAAACTTTGCTTGTGTAAAATTTCGTTCCTCAGAAGAGAAAAGTCTTCTTTCTCATCGAATTGGAAGCATAGATGTATTTTATATCAATAAAGAGATATGCCATATTTGGTAATTATCGGTTCATGTTTTGCTATAGCCCCAATTCGGACGAAAACTCCTGAGTCGACTGTATGAAAGCCGCAAAATGGTTGTCATTTCCAATATATTTGCAGGCTTAGAATTTATCGGCCTACCCCCGTACTATTATAAATTATATCGGTATCCACGCATTAGAATATTATTGCTTTATTGCTTAATGTTCCTCTCCATAATCTTACAGCGAGTTGTCATCTTTGCAAACCATTCATCATGGCAGAGGGATACTCTTCTTGTAGACAACTCCGATGAAGATGAATCTTTTGGGAGTATTTAATATTTCCAAACTGTCAGCAAGGGATTTATGGGAAAATGATTGATTTGTGAATGGCTTAAAATTCTGAACATTTTTTTTCTACGTTCCACTGAGACATCGTAGACACCAAACCTCTTCCCTTTTCACTATGCTCAGAACAAGAGAACATTTGCAATTAATGACTGATAATGGCCACAAATTATTTTGTTTGGTTTGGTTAAACACCATTTACCATTATCGATGGAAACCAAGGAAAAAGTTATTGGCCTTTTTAATAGCGGCTACATTCTCAGTACTGGGTCATTGATGAGGACATAGACATTGATGACAACACGTGGCGGTGGCATTGGTGGAAAATTATTTTCATATCAAAGTCTAGCGGTAACTGGCACCGATGACGGTTGTGTCATGTGGGTTGTGGAATATGGTGAAAGACCAATAATTTTAGCTTAGCTTATATAGGTTTTTTTGGTTACCGTAGTAAGACATTAAAAATTACTAAACATATAGCAAGCGGTATACAAGGGTTTACCGAAAGAATAAATCAGAAAACTCATTAAAATCCAAAAAATTACTTAAACTATTGAGACATGTTGTCATGGCGAGCATATTCCTCCTCTGCGTGTGGTACGTTTCCTAAGCCAAAAGAGATAATGCCTTTGCGATGACTTAATTATTTAAAGAGTGAAATACAGTGAAACCTCTTAAACTTGGACACTCTGAAAACCAGACACCTCCCAAACGTGGATTGTTGTCTGGGGACGTTTGCTATATTAACACATTAAAATCTCTTAAGTAAATACATTTGGACAACATTTTGGAGACCGTGAGTGTCTACCCTTCAGAGGTTTCACTGTATTCATTTTCCATGACATATTCTGCATTCGGTACATCCCAATAATTTACTCACCCACACACATGTATGTCTCATCATACATTTGTGGTACATAATGCACATACTAGTATTGATTGAATGATGTTTTGAAAGGATAAGGGGAAAAAAGCTTTTAGTATGACGCGTGTAGACAATTTTCTCCCGAACAAAATGGACTTTAATGGAATTTCATATCCATTGGCGCATTAAGAAATTATGAGCAGCAAGTGTGATTTTGTTTCGTTTAGTTCAGCTCAATTGCTGTAATTATTTGATAGAAGGATAGCTACAATGGATTCCATAAACTTTTTTTATTCTCGTGCTTGGATAGAAGTTAATTCTTGAAGAGGTTTAGAGTCAGCAAAACAGACGTCCTTTCAGTGATCATCCAAAAATAAAAATCTGTCCCCAAGATACTTTTCAATTTAGAACAAATCTTAACTAGCCTCAATGTCGAAAATATTATTTGACGGTGTCCCCAAAGTTTGTGGATTGAAAAAATCTCTATTGATTTATTTTTTTATTTTATTTGCATATTTAATAAAATTAAAATTACAATAAATAAAAAGAAGATTTAAGCACTAGCAACTAAAGCTATCGGTTAAAAAAAATCACTATACAAATAAAATACCAATGACTGCCATTAGATTATGACATTGCTTATCGTTTTGAAATGGGTCAATATATGAAACAAATGTGTAAAGATCTTAAACTATTACTTCAAACCTGTAATGTTATATTTTTCAAAACTCTTGTTTTTGCACCAATAGGGTTTTGTCATTTCGAAAAATTTTTAAGTAAAATTATATACATTTTTCTTCATAAGAATATATATGCTTTTGTAACAAACAGGTCGTAAACCATCCAAAAATTATAACTAGTCCCCAATGTTGCTTGTTGGAAAAAAATTTCTTAGAAGGATTTTCAGTATAGAACGCATCTAACCCATCTCATTTAGTATTTGATACTGTCCCCAAAGTTTATAGATTGAAGATGTCCCCAAAGTTAATGCACTGCGGCTACTACTATAAAAACTAGCAATAGATTGTTATTCGTATAAAAATTATAACCTGTTTCCAATGTTCCTGGTT
The DNA here is from genome assembly GCF_050003625.1 of Haematobia irritans. Taxonomy (NCBI): domain Eukaryota; kingdom Metazoa; phylum Arthropoda; class Insecta; order Diptera; family Muscidae; genus Haematobia; species Haematobia irritans. The sequence goes on from NC_134398.1 coordinate 6,938,482, forward strand.
GCATTTGAAATTTAGAACCCATCTTACGTGGTTTCGATATCTCAAATATTTGTTGACCGTGTCCCCAAAGTTAATGCACTGCGACTACCACTACAAAAAAGTAGCAATAGATTGTAATTCATCCAAAAATTACAACCTGTCCCAGTGTTCAATGTTGGAAAGACTCTCCTTGGATGCAGTCACAATTTATAACCCTTGACATGGCGATGTCTCAAGTGGTATTTGATAGTTTCCCCAAAGTTTGTGGAATATCCCCAAAGTGAATAAACTGAGACTACCACTATAAAAACTATCAATGTATTGTAATTTATCCAAAAATTATAACCTGTCTCCAATGTTCCTGGTTGCATTTGAAATTTAGAACCCATCTTACATGGTTTCGATATCTCAAATACTAGTTGACCGTGTCCCCAAAGTTAATGCACTGCGACCACTACCACTACCACTACAAAAAAGTAGCAATAGATTGTAATACATCAAAAAATTATAACTTGCCCCCAATGTTCATGGTTGGAAAGACTCTCCTTGGATGCAGTCACAATTTATAACTTATGCCAACTAGTCTCGATGTCCCAAATAGTATTTGATAGTGTCCCCAAAGTTAATGCACTGCGACTACCACTATAAAAACGATCAATATATAGTAATTTATCCAAAAATTATAACCTGTCCCCAATGTACCTGGTTGCATTTGCAACTTAGAACCCATCTTACATGGTTTCGAGATCTCAAATATTAGTTGACCGTGTTCCCAAAGTTAATGCACTTGGATGCAGTCACAATTTATAACCCATGCCAACTAGTCTCGATGTCCCAAAAAGTATTTGATAGTGTCCCCAAAGTTAATGCACTGCGACTACCACCATAAAAACTATCAATATATTGTAATTTATCCAAAAATTATAACCTGTCCCCAATGTACCTGGTTGCATTTGCAATTTAGAATCCATCTTACATGGTTTCGATATCTCAAATATTAGTTGACCCTGTCCTAGGGATGCCAGATTTTAAAGAGGCAAAAAGAGCACATTCAGCTTATAAAAAGAGCACATACGAAAGGAATAGAGCACACTTTTTCAAATAAAAGAAAATCATTTAATTTAATTGAAATATAATTCATTTAAACAAAGCAAGAAGGTACATACCATAAACATAAAATAAGTCACTTTCAACTCATGCTAATTTTCTTACAATACTTTGTAAGTCATTTTTTGGTGTTTTTGTGAAAAACGTTATTGAAGAAGTTTGTTTACATTTAGAACAGAGTACAATGTGAAGAAGCAACATCGGCATGCTCTTCTACGACTCTGATATATAAAGTAACACACTATTTAATTAGAAAATAACGGCTAGGAAAATCTCTTAGTGCGACATTTACATATTTTCAGTTTACTTTTACCATTTGATTAATATTTGTTGTGATGCAGAAAAAAGAGCACTTTCGCGTGCTCTTTTGGCTTGTCTTGTTTTAAGAGCACATTTTGTAAAAAAGAGCACATGTGCTCTTTAAAAGAGCACGTCTGGCATCCCTACCCTGTCCCCAAAGTTAATGCACTGCGACCACCAATATAAAAAGTAGCAATAGATTGTAATTCATCCAAAAATTATAACCTGCCCCAGTGTTCAATGTTGGAAAGACTTTCCTTGGATGTATTTGCAACTTAAAACCGATGTCAACTAGTCTCGATGTCCCAAATAGTATTTGATAGTGTCCCCAAAGTTTGAAGATTGTCCCCAAAGTTAATACACTGCAACTACCAATATAAAAACTATCAATATATTGTAATTTATCCAAAAATTATAACCTGTCCCCAATTTACCTGGATGCATTTGCAACTTAGAACCCATCTTACATGGTTTCGAGATCTGAGATATTATTTGACCGTGTCCCCAAAGTTAGTGGACTGCGACCACCACTATAAAAAGTAACAATAGATTGTAATTCATCCAAAAATTATAACCTGCCCCAGTGTTCAATGTTGGAAAGACTTTCCTTGGATGTATTTGCAACTTAAAACTCATGTCAACTAGTCTCGATGTCCCAAATAGTATTTGATAGTGTCCCCAAAGTTTGAAGATTGCCCCAAAGTGAATGCACTGCAACTACCACTGCGACTTCAATGCCTGAATTAGAATCGCCTTGTTGAAGACTTTACCTATTTACCTCAGTAAACTCGTAGGCCTCGTCAGCCAAACGTTTTCCTAATAACTAATTAAAAAATTTAAAATAATCTTCTTATATATTTCGCATAAGAAGGATGATTTTTTGTTTAATATCAACTCTGTTTCAAAGTCTCTTTTTTCATAAACCCCCTTTTAACGATTACGTTCCGCAATTGAGGCACAATCTCGAGGAGGTTCTTCAATATCAACATTTACGAGAGTTGGAGGAGACGAAGAAATATTAACGTGAAAATGTCTTCAGTGAAAGTATTACCTTTAGAAATTGTTTAATTAACACTAATTAGCGTTTCTGATGAAATACGTGCTGCCACACTTAAGAAGCTGCTCATAAGTATCACCAGACGACACTAAGGCAAGGCAGAAACCATGATGCCACCAGTCAGTCAACCAATACTCATGAAATAAATTAAGCAGCTCAGATTCAAGGAAGCCCCTTTAGCGAACACAAAACAAAAAAAAACGTCACCAAAACCAATCTATGAATACCATGGAAACGTTTGTGGGATGATGTTTGAAGCAAGAACGAATCACCACTAGCTCCTTTGGAAAGAAGAGCAACAAGAACATCAGCAGAAATAGCAGCAGCATCAGCATCAGCAGCATGAATAGAATTGGCTATGTGTGCGGCTTCCCTATGGGGTGCTTAATCTCTTAGAACATAATACGCCATCAAGCGATAAATACCCTATTTACCTGCAACAACACGCCGTCACACATTGTCGCGCATACGCATTAAGACGTTAAATATATGCTCAGAGGCATAGTAATCGTTAAAGTGGAGAAGCAGAACCAGAACCAGAACAAAATTCTAGCTATCCTGTGCAGACAATAAGAGAAGCATGTCCCCCAAATAGGCATCCTAGAGTGTTGGTGATTGAGATCATGTCATGTTTGTGACATGGAGAACTCCATTGCTAGCAAGGCTTTATGCAACAAAGAGAATGTATATTTTATGGCCACTAAATGGAAATGTTCATTCATACAGACTAACCAAGAATCCTAACCTAGGTCTGCAAAAGAGGAAGATGTCTGCCAAGTCCAATGATACCTGTTGAACGATTGTAATCAATTCGCAAGAAGTGGTCCAAGAAAAATGAGTCTGTTACTGTGTCACATTTATTTTACATGCAACATAATGTTGAACATTTTGCACACGTGCTGTGTCTCGACTGTGTAATTAGTCCTAGTCACGCATTCCCAGATCCCTTCTTGATCATCTTCATACTCAGATGATGGTTTCAGGAAAGCGATCTTCCTCTCCTCTGATGGTGTAGTTCGGTTTGGTTACGCTTGGTGTCGAATAACTAATTTAAAGTTGGACATTTGATGAATTTCTCTTGGCCTCGTTTGTGGCCACCGACCTGAAACGATTCCAGAGATTTCGTAGGATCTCCACAAATCATTACTTCTCTCTCGAAACCTACGCTTATATGGATTCTCCAAAGCAGCTTCCATGTTACTCAAGTTACACAGAAATTTGTCCGCGTGTCTGTCCATTCATGTTTATCTTCAAATAAGACCAATTTCTTGGGAAACCAGTAGCCAAGACTGCCTTCATTTAGTTTGGTCAGGAATTCTGTTCCGTTTTTTCGTTTTCATTTTTAGATCTTTGGAAAACGAATAGTTAACGCGTATCTTTTTGGCTAATAAGAGTCATCAATTTTATCCATGTTGCAACAAATTGAAAGTAAACGCCCTGTGTTGTTGGGTTGCATATTCCTCTTCCTCTGGTAGGATTATGTAGGTGTAGCACTTTGGCCAATGTTTAGTTCTGGAGGAAGAAATCACAGTTGGTCATTACGTGTAGATAGGCCAACAAGAGAAGTTCTTTTGCACAGTGTATGCATGTGATTAAGTCCGCAAATTATTCAAAATTCTATAGAAGCTGGAAGAAAGAGTAAACCTAGACCTCGCTTTGCGTTGCAGATACTTTCCAAAACAATACGACGCAACCTGAATTATGAGTTTCTATGGCAAACCATGCAATGATTGGAGACAGATAACAACGCAACTTCGAAAATCCAACGACGCAAAGTGAAAACTAGTACTAATTCAGCAGCGACGCAACTTCGAAACAACGCAAAACGAAACGACACAAAGCGAGGTCTAGGTGTATATCTTTCGACGGCTGAAATAGGTCCAGGTTTCTCCAAGGTCAAGAAATTCTTCAAAATTCAATGAAAGTTGGAAAAAAGAGTTCATATCCAGAAATTGTAACGTGGTTTTCTCGACGGCTGAAGTAAGTTCAGGTTTCTCCAACGCCTCCTTAAGGATTAAGTCCGCAAATTATTCAAAATTCTTTGGAAACTGGGAGGAAGAGTTCGTCTCGAGAAGTTGTAATGTAATGCTTTCCAATATGATCAAGTTCTGATGGGATTCGGGTTATTGTTGATTTGTAGAAACTGGAATCTTTACTAAATTGAAAGTGATCGAAAGTCGTTGATGGGTCTATGATGGAGGGAGTACGAGCTTATGTAGATGATCGGAGTTTGGTTGGTTTATAAATTATTGGTAGTTGATGAGAACACTGATTCATAGATGATCGGAAGTTGATGAGGAATTCGGTTCATAGATAATGCATACGTTGTGAGATCTTCCGTTCGTTGATGAGATCGGTGGTTAGATAATGATGAGAAATTCAGTTCTTTGCTGGTAGGCGATTGATGACAGCTTCCATTCGTTGATAATCGAAAGTTGATGAGGTATTCGGATCGTACGTTGTCGGCAGATTATGAGAACTTCGGGGCGTTGATGAGAAATTAGGTTCGTTGATTATCAGTGGTCGATGAGGACTTCGATTTGTTGATGATCGAGGGTTGATGAAGAATTCTGTGCATAGACAATCAATTATTAGAACTTCGGTTCGTTGGGGATGGAAGGCTTTTGAATTCATTGCTGGGTAGATGATTTCTTCGCTACATTGATGTTCGGGAAGTTGTGTATTCCATTTTTAACAATCAGGAGCTGCTGATGAGATCTTGGGCTTTCAGACGGTTTTTGGTATTATCTCGAATATCATTCGTAGACGTCTGGTCTGACCTTGACTTCGGTATCGGTATTCGTCTCGAGATGGGCAGTAGCTTCGGGTCGTTAGATGGTTTTTGTATTGCTGGCGATATCCTTTATTAGCTTATCTACGTGGGAACTGTAGATCCTAAGATCCCATTGATGGAACAGTTTCTGCAAAAGTCTCAGTGAGGAATCTATTGAACCGGAAGTCTCAGTTGGGAAATGTAGAAGGTCTTAATAGGCGAACTGTAGGTTAAGTTAGGTTAGGTGTTGTCGTAGCCCGATGTATCAGGCTCACCTAAACTATTCGCTCCATTGTTATACCACAGTGCTGAACTTCTCTCTTATCACTGAGTGCTGCCCGATTCTATGTTAAGCTCAATGACTAGGGACCTCTTTTTATAGCCGAGACCGAATGGCGTTCCACTTTGCAGTGAAACCACTTGGAGAAGCTTTTGAAATTCTCAGAAATGTCACAAGCATTACTGAGGTTGGATAATCCAGCGCCGAAAAACTTTTTGGTGTTTTGTCGAAACAGGGTTCGAACCCACGACCCTGTGTATGCAAGGCGGGCATGCTAACCTTAACACGCTTATGAATTAGAACCGAACTAAGAGCAGGACAATGAGTCACACGTAGAACGATTCGTACCTAAATACAAGCAGATTAATGCTGTGATGCTATACCATATAAACCGATCCCCCGATTTGGAGTGCGGAGCCTCTAAGGGAAGCAAATTTCATCCGATCCGCCTAAAATTTGGTACATGGTGTTAGTATATGTTCTCTAACAATTATGCAAAAATTGGTCCACATCGGTCAATAATTATATATAGCCCCCATATAAACCGGTCCCCCGATTTGGCTTGCGGAGCCTCTAAGAGAAGCAAATTTCATCCGATCCGGCTGAAATTTGGTACATGGTGTTAGTATATGTTCTCTAACAATTATGCAAAAATTGGTCCATATCGGTCCATAATTATATATAGCCCCCATATAAATCGATCCCCCGATTTGACCTCCGGAGCCTCTTGGAAGACCAAAATTCATCTGATTTAGTTGAAATTTGATACGTGGTGTTAATATATGGCCTCAAACACCCATTCCAAAATTGGTCGAAATCGGTCCATAATTATATATAGGCCCCATATAAACCGATCCCCAGATTTGGCTTGCGGAGCCTCTACGAGAAGCAAACTTCATCCGATCCGACTGAAATTTGGTACATGGTGTTAGTATATGTTCTCTAATCTAACAATTATGCAAAAATTGGTCCACATCGGTCAATAATTATATATAGCCCCCATATAAACCGGTCCCCCGATTTGGCTTGCGGAGCCTCTAAGAGAAGCAAATTTCATCCGATCCGACTGAAATTTGGTACATGGTGTTAGTATATGTTCTCTAATCTAACAACTATGCAAAAATTGGTTCACATCGGTCTATAATTATATATAGCCCCCATATAAACCGATCCCCCGATTTGGCTTGCGGAGCCTCTAAGAGAAGCAAATTTCATCCGATCCGGCTCAAATTTGGTACATGGTGTTAGTATATGGACTCTAACAACCATGCAAAAATTGGTCCACATCGGTGCATAATTATATATAGCCCCCATATAAACCGATCCCCCGATTTGGATTGCAGAGCCTCTAAGAGAAATAATTTTCATCCGATCCGGCTGAAATTTGGTACATGGTGTTATATGTACCGTTTATATGGGGGCTATACGTAAAAGTGGACCGATATGGCCCATTTGCAATACCATCCGACCTACATCAATAACAACTACTTGTGCCAAGTTTCAAGTCGATAGCTTGTTTCGTTCGGAAGTAAGCGTGATTTCAACAGACGGACGGACGGACATGCTCAGATCGACTCAGAATTTCACCACGACCCAGATTATATACACTTAATGGGGTCTTAGAGCAATATTTCGATGTGTTACAAACGGAATGACAAAGTTAATATACCTCACATCCTATGGTGGAGGGTATAAAAAGAAACGAGCCCTAATTAGCGTTGGGGCTGATTTTCAGGCTTCACTTATATTTCGTAGGTGCATATTTTCATTATGAAGCGTCATCTCATATTTGGTGTCCTGTTTCATTTAGAATTTGGTCCTTATTTTTCTGGGGTCCATTCCCATAAAGCCCATATTTTTTTCCATCCTTTGGCGTTCATTTTAACTTGCTATTTTAAATCAAAAGTAAAAATGGGTCCCAATTTTTCTTTAGGGTCTCATTCAGTTACATTTTGTTGGGACTCATTTTCACACATTCGGGGCCTTATTTCATTTGGGACTCATTTTCTTGAGGTATTCGTATTCAGTTAGGAGTGAGGATACCGTATTCAGTTTATTCAGGAAGAAGAGAATCTAATAATTGATTTAATATCGAAAAATTTCCTATGATTTTTCAGTATTTTCTATTTGATACTACTGTCTAACATAAATTGATGAGGAAGATTCCACACCTTGCCAAATTCAATTCAGCGTCTACAGAGTCTCTTTCGGAGACAGCGTCTGGAGCTATATCTATGTAAGTACTTTGTTGTTGTCATGTAGTTAGCACTTTAAGATTTATCAGCGTGAATTAATTGCGATCTCGTTGAGGTACGGCAATGATGATCGTTTTGCAAACCTCCAAAGGCATAAGAAAATATCCTTCTCACACAGCCATGGAGCTAAGGCTTTTTGTCGGGATCTTGTTAGTACATGGATGATGTTGGTGGATGGTGGTACATTGAGATTTCCTACACATAATATTTCATAAGCCTTACTGTGTTATCAATAACATCTGCCGCTACTTTAATATACGCGCTTAGGGATTATCTCTGGAAAAAGGAAGCAGCTTCGTTTAAGGATGATGTGGACATATTTGGTGAGGGAAAAAACAAAAATTTTTTTCGGCCACCTAAGACCACATGTGGTCCAAACACTAAATGGGAGCCCTTAGCTTACTTACTTTTGCAGGGAGAGAAAGCATTTGATATGGTGTCGGTTGATACCGAATGGGTGCTTGCGTTTAATTTCCGCGAACTCGTAATTTTTGCAAACCACAATCACAGCGGGTGGTGGACATTAAAATTATGACAATTATTAAGCGAGCCCGCTGTAATCTTGGAAATTTTTATTAACAGTAGCTGCTACCATTGGCGGCAATTCAGACGGTGGCTGCTTTCGAGTACGAGACTGAAAAAAATGTAGAATATTCTTCATGCTTGCTTGCAATTTCGCCTATGATCATCCATGGATGAATGGATGAGAGCCACTGGAAGATACGATGAGGATGCCTGGCAATCAACGGTTGCCCCTGACTGGGTTTATCGCTCTAAGGCTATTGAAATTTTTTGCACGTTTCTGCTAAATTGAAATATTTTAGTTTGCGTCTCGCATGCAAGTGTTTGAATGCCGCCACCCGGCTCAGTCATGGATCGTCTCGTAGATCATTTTGGGGGTATCGATAAATGTGTCACATAAGTCGTTGGCACATGCTCAAAAATTGCTGGTGGGCATTTGTAATGCAAGGCACATTTAATTTGCACTCAACTGCAATACACATTTCATGGCTGGGAGGGGGTGATGATCACAGGATTGGCTAAATGAGAGGATGGGTTCGGTGTTTTTGCAAAGCAACTACCAGAATATTTATGGCCATATTGGCTAGAGATTAAAGTCGCCTGCTAAGTGCCAGAATTGCCAATCAAGTCTGTCCATTGGACTTTTGTCGTTATCTCGTTATTCTCCACCACCCCAATGAAAAAACTGTTCCAAAAAAGAATATTCCTCAACCAAGATCATTCATTCATTTATATGAATTCCTTTTCGCTAAGGACCGCCACAGAGATTTATGGGCTAATTGCATGGAATGTGCGCAAAATCGCGCGTTCCCTGTGTCATATCAATCAGCGAGCAACTTAAACGTCTGTCCATCACTCACCATAGCCCATTCATCCTTCATCATAAGCCATCCCATCCAAGACCATATTGGTTTATCTGTCTTCGAATTATTACGAATTGTGCGAATTGCATTCTTTTTTTGTTGGTTTCATTTCACATTTCATTATTGGAATCATAAAATATCTCAATATCTCATTTTTGGTTAGCAAAAAAACGAAAAAAAATCAAGTCAAGCAAAAGCACCGCTTCATATTGCACTAAGAGTCATATCGGTGGCAGGCGACATTTATAAATGATGGCCATTAATAAAAACGGCACGAAAACAAATATCGTCGTTGGTCGTAAATGAGTTTTTAGCGTTACGACTCGTTTGTTTTTTGGTTGCGGTCTCTTGCTCTTGCTCTTTCCCCCCTCTTTGCCACAACCATACATTTTTCACTTTCATAGTGGAGGAGAGTCATTGGGCGCTGCCAAACGCAACGTAATGATCACTACGTTACGTTGTATGTATGCGTTGAGGAGCGTTATTAATTACCTGAGATTATGCGTGGGTCGATTATTAAGTTGTAATCTCCAATTTTCGATCCTTCTTTAGAAAATGAAACCGAATAAGCCATAAATTTTGAGCTAAAGATGTGTAAACGCATTCATGATGGATTGCAAAAATAATGACTAAAATTCTCTCGTTTTCTCGTTTTGTTTTGGGGAGTAAGTGTGGGTTATATATCCTAAGTCATCTCATTAATATTTTGTATTATTTGCGGGGAATCACAAAAACCTATTTGGATCACATGAAATTCAAGTGGAGAAAATGAAATTCAAAGATTTGAAAAGACTCTGGAGACCTTCCACGCCATAACAGAAAATGCAGGTTTATTTTATAAAATTTTAACTAAAATATTTTAATGAATAACATTTTTGCCACAAGATACATACAATTAATACTTTTTGTTAAATTGAAGAAAATTTATTTTTTTTTGTTTATGAAAATTTCATACTTTGAAGGGAAAAATTGGTGTTACAAATGGAAAAATTGATGTTAAAAAATTTTTAAATTTCTTTATATAATATTTCCAAGTCAAATAATAGCAGATTTTGTTTACAAAACTATAACTAAAATAATTTAATGCATATCATATTTGCCACAAGATACATAAAGGGTGGTTAAAATTTCAAGGGCCAATGTTGATTTTGAATAAAACACAAACTATTTAGGAAATTATTGTAATTTTATTTTATTATGATATATTGGTATTACTCAATTATGTATGGAACAAAATATCGGCCAAATGGGCGCCGCGACCACGGTGGCACACCTTCATCCGATGGTCCAAATTTTCGATGACGCTGAGGCATAATGGAGGTTCTATGCCGTTAATGTGCCGAATTATCTCATCCTTTAGCTCTTGAATTGTTGCTGGCTTATCGACGTACACCTTTTCTTTCAAATAACCCCAAAGAAAAAAGTCCAACGGTGTCAAATCACATGATCTTGGCGGCCAATTGACATCGCCATTACGTGAGATAACACGGCCATTGAATTTATTGCGCAAAAGAGCCATTGTTTCGTTAGCTGTGTGGCAAGTGGCACCGTCCTGCTGAAACCACATATCGTCCACATCCATATCTTCCAATTCGGGACATAAAAAGTTCGTTATCATCTCACGATAGAGAACACCATTCACAGTAACTGCCTGACCGGCCTCATTTTGGAAAAAATACGGCCCAGTCCATAAACCGCACCAAACAGTCACTCTTTGTGGGTGTATTGGTTTTACGACAATCATTCTTGGATTCTCATTCGCCCAAATGTGGCAATTCTGTTTATTGACGAATCCACTGAGGTGAAAATGTGCCTCATCACTGAAGATGATTTTCTTCGAATATTGATCATCCACTGTTGCCATTTCTTGGAACCATTTAACACGTTGTTGGATTGTGTATCTCTCCATGGTTCAAATTGAGTAAGTCTGAAAAAGAGAAATGTCAAATAAAATTCGGGAAAAAACTTGGCGTTTAGGTGTGGTTCACATTCATTGGCCCTTACAATTTAATCACCCTTTATAAGTTAATATTTTTTATCAAATTGATAAAAAAAAATTATTAACATTTTTTGTTTTTGTTTAGGAAAATTTCCTATTTTGAAGAGAAAATTGGAGTTTACATTATTTTAAAATGTCTTTAACACTGTACAAAATGCAACACAGACACAATTTAATTAAATTTTAGTCATTTTATGAAAAATTGGAATTCAAATTTTTAAAAATGTCTTTAACGCTGTACAAAATGCAATACAGACACAATTTAATTAAATTTTAGTCATTTTATGAGTATGGATTATTGCAGTAGTTCATTGGCATAGCATGGTCATTGAATGACTTTATCTACTAACGAATATAATAGAAAAACAAGTAAGAAAAGTCTAAAGTCGGGCGGGGCCGACTATATTATACCCTGCACCACTTTGTACATCTAAATTTTCGATACCATATCACATGTGTTGGGGGCTACATATATATATAGGTTTGTCCCAAATACATACATTTAAATATCACTCGATCTGGACAGAATTTGATAGACTTCTACAAAATCTATAGACTCAAAATTTAAGTCGGCTAATGCACTAGGGTGGAACACAATGTTAGTAAAAAAAATATGGGAAACGTTTAAATCTGAAGCAATTTTAAGGAAACTTCGAAAAAGTTTATTTATGATTTATCGCTCGATATATATGTATTAGAAGTTTAGGAAAGTTTTAGTTATTTTTACAACTTTTCGACTAAGCAGTGGCGATTTTACAAGGAAAATGTTGGTATTTTGACCATTTTTGTCGAAATCAGAAAAACATATATATGGGAGTTATATCTAAATATGAACCGATTCTACTCCCTGCGCACAATTTCAACTAAATCGGAGTTAAAAATTGGCCTCTATGGTCATATGAGTGTAAATCGGGCGAAAGCTATATATGGGAGATATATCTAAATCTCAACCGATTTCAACCAAATTTGGCACGCATAGCTAAAATGCTAATTCTACTCCCTGTGCAAAATTTCAACTAAATCGGAGTTAAAAATTGGCCTCTATGGTCATATGAGTGTAAATCGGGCGAAAGCTATATATGGGAGATATATCTAAATCCGAACCGATTTCAACCAAATTTGGCTCGCATAGCAACAATGCTAATTCTACTCCCTGTGCAACATTTCAACTAAATCGGAGTTAAAAATTGGCCTCTATGGTCATATGAGTGTAAATCGGGCGAAAGCTATATATGGGAGATATATCTAAATCTGAACCGATTTCAACCAAATTTGGCACGCATAGCTAAAATGCTAATTCTACTCCCTGTGCAAAATTTCAACTAAATCGGAGTTAAAAATTGGCCTCTATGGTCATATGAGTGTAAATCGGGCGAAAGCTATATATGGGAGATATATCTAAATCTGAACCGATTTCAACCAAATTTGGCACGCATAGCTACAATGCTAATTCTACTCCCTGTGCAAAATTTCAACTAAATCGAAGAAAAAAAAATTGGCCTCTGTGGTCATATGAGTGTAAATCGGGCGAAAGCTATATATTGGAGCTATATCTAAATCTGAACCGATTTCAACCAAATTTGGCACGCATAGCTACAATGCTAATTCTACTCCCTGTGCAAAATTTTAACCAAATTGGGGTAAAACTCTGGCTTCTGGGACCGTATTAGTCTATATCGGGCGAAAGATATATATGGGAGCTATATCTAAATCTGAACCGATTTCAATAAAATTTGGCACACTTGACTATAGTACTAATTGTTCTTCTTGTGCAAAATTTTAAGCAAATTAGGGTAAAACTCTGGCTTCTGGGGCCATATAAGTCCATATCGGGCGAAATATATATATGGGAGCTATATCTAAATCTGAACCGATTTCTTCCAAAATCAATAGGGATCTATTCTGAGCCAAAACACATACTTGTGCCAAATTTGAAATCGATTGGACTAAAACTGCGACCTAGACTTTGATTACAAAAATGTGTTCACGGACAGACGGACATCGCTATATCGACTCAAGAGCCCACCCTGAGCATTTTTGCCAAAGACACCATGTGTCTATCTCGTCTCCTTCTGGGTGTTGCAAACATATGCACTAACTTATAATACCCTGTTCCACAGTGTGGAGCAGGGTATAAAAATTTATAGTAGTAAAGAACAGTAGGAATCCCACATTCCTACTAGTAAATAGAAATTATTACTTATTGTTTACATGGACTTCAATAAGATTATACTTAATGTAATAAAGACACTCTAGCTATATTATACAATCTAATTTTAAATATTCTGGAGATTATAGAGAAAATATGCAGAGTTAAATTAAAACAAAATCGTCTAGTAGTAAGGGACAGAAGGAATCTCACATACAAATTAGTAAATTTGGTTAAATATTACTTATTTTTTAGTTTAACTTAACAGGTTGGCTGTGTCCCCGGTCTGACACATAGATGACGTCGCTAGTATTAAATGCATATTATTTTTATATAGTACCAACCTTCAAATGGTTCGTGTCAAAATTTGACGTCTGTAAGTCAATTAGTTTGTGAGATAGAGCGTCTTTTGTGAAGCAACTTTTGTTATTGTGAAAAAAATGGAAAAAAAGGAATTTTGTGTTTTGATAAAATACTGTTTTCTGAAGGGAAAAAATACGGTGGAAGCAAAAACTTGGTTTGATAATGAGTTTCCGGACTCTGCCCCAGGGAAATCAACAATAATTGATTGGTATGCAAAATTCAAGCGTGGTGAAATGAGCACGGAGGACGGTGAACGCAGTTGACGCCCGAAAGAGGTGGTTACCGACGAAAACATCAAAAAATCCACAAAATGATTTTGAATGACCGTAAAATGAAGTTGATCGAGATAGAAGAGGCCTTAAAGATATCAAAGGAACGTGTTGGTCATACCATTCATCAATATTTGGATATGCAGAAGCTCTGTGCAAAATGGGTGCCGCGCGAGCTCACATTTGACCAAAAACAACAACTAGTTTATGATTCTGAGCGCTGTTTGCAGCAGTTAACTCGTAATACACCCGAGTTTTTCAGTCGATATGTGACAATGGATGAAACATGGCTCCATCACTACACTCCTGAGTCCAATCGACAGTCGGCTGAGTGGACAGCGACCGGTGAACCGTCTGCGAAACGTGGAAAGACTCAAAAGTCCGCTGGCAAAGTAATGGCCTCTGTTTTTTGGGATGTGCATGGAATAATTTTTATCGATTATCTTGAGAAGGGAAAACCATCAACAGTGACTATTATATGGCGTTATTGGAGCGTTTGAAGGTCGAAATCGTGGCAAAACGGCCCCATATGAAGAAGAAAAAAGTGTTGTTCCACCAAGACAATGCCCGTGCCACAAGTCATTGAGAACGATGGCAAAAATTCATGAATTGGGCTTCGAATTGCTTCCCCACCCATCGTATTCTCCAGATCTGGCCACCATCGACTTTTTCTTGTTCTCAGACCTCAAAAGGATGCTCGCATGGAAAAAATTTGGCTGCAATGAAGAGGTGATCGCCGAAACTGAGGCCTATTTTGAGGCAAAACCGAAGGAGTACTACCAAAATGGTATCAAAATATTGGAAGGTCGTTATAATCGTTGTATCGCTCTTGAAGGGAACTTGAAGGGAATAAAAAAATGTGTTTTTCTTTGTTAGACCGGGGACTTATCAGCCAACCTGTTAATTATACTTATAGAAAAAGAAAACATTGATTGAAATAAAATTTAATATTTTGTTTAATAATTTTTTTACGCCTTAGTACATATATGTTTCCATTCCAGAGAACCGCATGATATAAGATAAGGAGGCATCAAAAAGTATTGAATGTCACATAAACAATGTTAAAATACGAAGAAACGGATAGTGTTAAATTTTTTAGACCTCATAAAGACCAACATAAAGGCCCTACGAGTATTTTGATTTAACTAACCAATTAACTTCATTCGAATTGACTTAATTGTAAATAGCAATATTGGGAGCCACCGTGGTGCAATGGTTAGCATTCCCGCCTTGCATATAAAAGGTCGTGGGTTCGATTCCTGCTGCGATCGAAAACCAAAAATTTTTTCAGCGATGGATTATCCCACCTCAGTAATGCTGGGGACATTTCTGAGTGTTTCAAAGCTTCTCTAAGTGGTTTCACTGCAATGTGAAACGTCGTTTGGACATGTCTATAAAACGAGGTCCAGCAAAATAGTTTTAGAGCACTATTAAAAAAATCTTGTAGTAGTAAGGGACAGTAGGAATCCCACCTTACATTTAATGAACTTTGTTTAAATTATAGTAAATGTATATGCATACCAATACTCTAACAATGTTATACAATATAATTTTAAACATTCCAATGATTATAGAAAAATTGCAAAATTCAATAAAAAAAATCTTCTAGTAGTAAAGGACGGTAGGAATCACACATCCCCCATATAATACAATAAATTAAATAAATAAAAACCCTATTGAAAGTAAACTATGGATTAATATGAAATCTTTTTGGTAAACGAATCAAACCAAATGGATACAAATGAAATATGATTTAAAACTTTGTATTATAACATTTATCTCTACTTTAGTATAAAAATATTTCTATTTTTTTAACAACAGGGTACCGCATGGCATAAGCATAAAAACAATAGAGACATCAAAATGTATTGAATGTCACATAAATAAAATTAAAACATGAAAAAACTGATAATTTTAAATTTATTAGACCTCATAAAGATTCAGATGAAAGCATGAATTCACTGTTAATAATAGAAGAGGCCAGTCAACGGTTGAATCAGTGAAAGTGAAACGCAATATGGTGTACAACATTTAAAGAGAGACATAAATAATATATAATATATAAATAATATATTATAAGGTAATATTACAATACAAATTATTTATAAAAAATACTTAAGTTAATTTAGGATGTTTTATACACAGAAAAAAATTTCACGATTTTTTTCCAATTAAAGTCTTAATTTAGTTTTGCAAAATATTCAATTAAAAATTTAATTGATTCAATAAATTTTTTAATTGAAACAAAAATCAATCACAAAAAATTAATTGTATCAATTTCAATATTTTAATTGAATCAATTAATGTTTCAATTGAATTTCAATTAATTTTTTATTGATACTATCGTTTCTGTGATTGAAGACATTTCAATTAAAAATTAATTGGATCAACTAATTTCTTGATTTAATGATTTTTAATGATTAAATGATTTTTTTTTTAATTGAGTATAATTTCGATTATATAAGATTTAAATCAATTTGGAAACTGATTCTTTTACGGGTTTATTTTTTAACATTTAAATTCTTATCCATGTAAATAAAATCATTTTGTTTTTAATTTATTTTTGAAAATGTCCCAAAAAATTAATCATAAAATTTACTTGCATTTAATTTGAAGATATTTGGTTTATGGACAAAAATCTCATTAAAATTTTGTACCGTAATGTCATAATTTTGACGATTGTTGTGATATGTGGATAATTAATAAGACACTTTTTTGCATTTGTTATTAATCCCGCTTGGAATTTAATTACGCATAAACATTTTTTAAATTAATATTCGAGCACGTTAAGTTGCATTAATAATTGCATATATTTTGCAAACATTTTACTGATAAAGTTGCTAGCTTTACGACCTTATACTATATGTGAATAAGGCAAAACTTGTTTGCCTGATTAAAATATTATTGCATTTTTCATATTTGTTAATAGATTTTAAATTAAGTCTTGTTAAAATGATGTGGATGGGTAAAAACAAAATAAGAATGAATCAAGAGAATATTGTCTAAAAAGGGGGGAGGGGTGGGGGTCTATACATGCATGAAAAAAATGCTTTAAACATTTGTAGCTTTCTTCATAGCGTTGTTTTAGGAATTAAAAACTTATTGCTATACTTATTCGTTATTCTTCAAACTTTTTACAAAGAGTAAAATTAATGTTTCACTTAAGTGTACCCAATTTGGTAGAAATTGATTCTGGTACACGTTGGAGGCGTTAGGTTAGGTTAGATATAGTGGCAGCACGTTATTTCAGGCGTACTTGGACTATTTTGTCTATTGTGCTTCCATATTTAACTCAAGGGACCTCCTTTCTACAGCCGAGCCCAAACGATATTTCACATCTCGGTGAAACCTGTTGGAAAAGCACTATTTCAGCAGGATTCTAAGAAAGAGAGGCAGTGCCAATTGCTTACAAAACAACCGAATTAGCGCTGATTTTTGTGAGCGATGTCCTTATTTAGAGCAGCTTCTACATATCGCTGATATAATTGCTCATTGTAATAGAAATATTACTCAGAAGTGATATATAATCTTGAGTATAGTATTGTTGGCGTAAAGGAAAACAACACTACCTTTCATGCTGCATGAATTGGTTGCAATAACGTAAACGAATGATCATAAACTAGTTTGATTACTCGTTTACGTTATTGCCACCGATTCATGCAGTGTGGATGCACTGCCTACTTTATTGTATACCAAAAAGCGCAACTAAACTCTTACTGCTGAAGTATTTATACCCTGCGCCACACTGTGGAACAGGGTATTATAAGTTAGTGCATATGTTTGCAACACCCAGAAGGAGACGAGATAGACACATGGTGTCTTTGACAAAAATGCTTAGGGTGGGCTCCTGAGTCGATATAGCCATGTCCGTCTGTCCGTCTGTCCGTGAACACATTTTTGTAACCAAGGGATTAGGTAGTAATTTAAGCCCAATCGACTTCGAATTTGGCACAAGTATGTGTGTTGGGTCAAAATAGAACCCTATTGATTTTGGAATAAATCGGTTCAGATTTAGATATAGCTCCCATATATATATTTCGCCCGATATGCACTTATACGGCCCTAGAAGCCTGAGTATTACCCCAATTTGGTTGAAATTTTGCACTAGGAGTACAATTGGCAGTATAGTCAAATGTGCAAAATTTTATTGAAATCGGTTCAGATTTAGATATAGCTCCCATATATATCTTTCGCCCGATATGGACTAATACGGTCCCTGAAGCCAGAGTTTTACTCCAATTTGGTTGAAATTTTGCACAGGGAGTAGAATTAGCATTGTAGCAAAGCGTGCCAAATTTAGTTGAAATCGGTTCAGATTTAGATATAGCTCCCATATATAGCTTTCGCCCGATTTACACTCATATGACCACAGAGGCCAATGTTTTCCTCCGATTTAGTTGAAATTTTGCACAGGGAGTAGAATTAGCATTGTAGTTATGCGTGCCAAATTTGGTTGAAATCGGTTCAGATTTAGATATAGCTCCCATATATAGTTTTCGCCTGATTTGCACTCATATGACCACAGAGGCCAATTTTTAACTCCGATTTAGTTGAAATTTTGTACAGGGAGTAGAATAAGCATTGTTGCTATGCGTGCCAAATTTGGTTGAAAACGGTTCAGATTTAGATATAGCTTCCATATATATGTTTTTCTGATTTCGACAAAAATGGTAAAAATACCTATATTTTCCTTGTAAAATCGCCACTGCTTATTCCAAAAGTTGTAAAAATGACTCTAATTTTCCTAAACTCCTAATACATATATATCGAGCGATAAATCATAAATAAACTTTTTCGAAGTTTCCTTAAAATTGCTTCAGATTTAAACGTTTCCCATATTTTTTTACTAACATTGTGTTCCACCCTAGTGCATTAGCCGACTTAAATTTTGAGTCTATAGATTTTGTAGAAATCTATCAAATTCTTCCAGATCGAGTGATATTTAAATGTATGTATTTGGGACAAACCTTTATATATAGCCCCCAACACATTTGACGGATGTGATATGGTATCGAAAATTTAGATCCACAAAGTGGTGCAGGGTATAATATAGTCGGCCCCGCCCGACTTTAGACTTTCCTTACTTGTTTATTCTATGAGATGATGTAATTTCGTGAACTGCAGTTAAAAAGTACAACAGGGCATTAAATGATTTTCTTCTTTACTTTTAGTTCATTTTTTATTTTATGAGATGATGTAATTTCGTGAACTGCAGTTAAAAAGTACAACAGGGCATTAAAATTTCCTGGTTTTAACAACGCTTTGTGGAAATCTCAAAATGTGGAGTAAAATTTAGTTCAATTTTCGTGCGGGGTAGTTCATTTTTCCTATAAAACAGTTCACTTTTTTTCGGTGTAGTGCATTAGCCGACTTAAATTTTGAGTCTATTGATTTTGTAGAAGTCTATCAAATTCTGTCCAGATCGAGTGATATTTAAATGTATGTATTTGGGACAAACCTTTATATGTAGCCCCCAACACATTTGACGGATGTGATATGGTATCGAAAATGTAGACCTACAAAGTGATGCAGGGTATATTATAGTCGGCCCGACCGACTTTATACTTTCCTTACTTGTTTTTGCTGAGTTAGTGCATATGTTTGCAACACACAGAAGGAAACGAGATGTACAAATGGGTCTTTGAAATAGTGCTCGAGGTGAGTCGATCTAGCCATGTCCGTCTGTCTGTGAACACATTTTTGTGATCAAAGTCTAGGTCATAGTTTTTGTCCAATCAGCTTCAAATTTTGCACAAGTATGTTTGTTGGGTCAGAATAGAACCCTATTGATTTTCTCTGAAACTTGGACACTCTAAAAACCGGATACCTGCCAAACATGGGCAGTTGTCTTGGGACGTTTGCTACATTATTACATTAAAATTAACCTCTCATACCTGGACACCGTTCAAAGTTGGTCAAAACTTAGCGACCGAGGGTGTCGACCTTTCAGAGGTTTCATTGTAAAACATTTCTGGGTTTACAAGTTATTATATATCTCCTACCTAGGATAAATTGGGCACAGGGCTATTGCCGAATTATTGGCCCGTTTCGACGCGAAACTGTTCCATTTTGGTGTGAGCTTCTCGGCCGGATTGTTCATATTCATAGGCACTACTTTTATTGAAACTCAAACTGTCCGATTCCAAGCAGACGAGAATAGAAACCCATTCACATTGATAATAAAATTAAGATGCTCACCAACATCCACAATTAAATTTTTTTCAATTCATTCGAATTTTACAAAAACACCAAATAGAAAGAAAATTTCAAATATTTGAACCCACAAAATATTCATTCAAGTCAATGTGAAAAGCTCACCAAATATGGTAACTAATGAACTTAAATTTTGGAACCTGTGTCCAATGATATATGTCGTCCATGACTCTTTTTGCTCTGTGACTATGGACCAACAACTGTAAGGGCATGAATCAAGTGTGTCACCGAACGATTTACATCCACACCCTTTACCTAGTATGAATTTTGCGTTTGTCATGAGGCGGAAAGACCAAAATAAAACCAAAATCCGACGAACCGTAACGTATGTACGTCGTCAACATTGGCTCTAATGACGAAATGTCCGTCGTTTGGGGTTGGGTACGAGTATGAGACAGTTTACGGTGGGCAATGTTTTCCACTGTACAAGGTTGGTTGATGCAGGTTGCAAACCAACTTTGGTTACATCCCAGGCATCTGCCATGGCATCAGGTAGATAGCACAGATAATATATCCGTTTCCGGTTAAGCCTATATTTTTAATGTTTTTTTTTTCTAGATTTCATGGCATGGAATAAACATTTGGTGTGGATATGCGGCAAACGGCGCTTTGCGTACATGACGGCAATATCTATGGGACACCCACCACCACCACCCATTCCAATTGTCAATAAAAACAAACGTCCGGCCGACCAGTGGAATGTGAATAACTTGGCCAACTCTCACGCAATATGATGCCCTATAATGTATGCGGCAAACGTTTTTCCTTATATCTGCGAGCCGAATGCTAGCAGAACAAAATTCTGGAGTTTAGTAACGTAAACACCGCACAAACGTTTCTTTCTATCGTTGGCTTCTGCAACCAACCTGCAAATATACCTCTCTGCTCTCGAATTCACTGTTGTTAGTGCTACTGCCTTGGTACATGCATCAAATTGAGGAAGTCTGATAGAGCAAACAGCGCATATATTCAAATGAACCTTCCACAAACACTTACATATAAAAAGTTTGGCAAGAAATCCAAATACTGTGGATTCATAGATAAAATTTTGCTATAGAAAATCTAATTCCGCTGAGCTGAACTACAGTTTCCTTATAGAAATCTTAATTCAGCTAGGCTGAATTGCGATTTTCTTATAAAAAACCAAATTCAGCTAGGCTGAATTGCTGTTTTCTTATAGAAAACCAAATTCAGCCAAGTTGAATAAAAGTTTTCGTACAGAAAACCAAATTCAGCCAAGATTAATTAAAGTTTTCCTATAGAACACCCAATAGAGCGTGGCTGAATTAACGTTTTCCTATAGAACACCTAATAGAGCGTGGCTGAATTAAAGTTTTCCTATAGCCAACCTAATTCAGCCAGGCTGAATTAAAGTTTTCCTATAGCAAACCTAATTCAGCCTGGCTGAATTCAAGTTTTCCTATAGAAAACCTAATTCAGACAGGCTGAATTAATGTTTTACTACAGAAACTGTAATTCAGCTGGGCTGAATTATGGTTTTCCTATGGTAAACCTAATCAGCCAAGCTGAATTATAGTTTTCCTATAGAAAACTTAATTAATATCACAATGGACTGAATAGTCTAAGTGAGCCTGAATCTTAATCGGGCTGCCACTTTAACCTAACCTAACCTAACCTAACCTAATTCAGCCAAGGTGAATTACAATTTTTACTCCAGAAACCCCAATTCAGATAATCTGAATTACAGTATTCTTATAGGAAAATGTCATTCAGCTAGGCTGAATTAAAATTGTTCTATAGACAAGAAAAGATTTTCTAAAGACAATCTCATTTTGCCAGGTTTTTCTTGAGATACTTAATACAGCCAGGTTTTTTTTTGGGTTTCCCATAAGAAACCTAATGCTGTCAGGATGCAGAAAAGCTTTCCTTTAGAAATAGTAACACAGCCAGTATACTCGTAAATTAAGGATAATCTAAGGAAATCCAAATTCTATCAAGCTAAATTAAAGCTTTCTTATAGAAATTCAGTTAAGCTAGTTTGCAATAAAGTCGTTAATTACCCTGGCTGCAAACCATAAATTATCCAGGCCGAAATAAAGTTTTCCTATCGAAAACCCAATTCAGAATAGCTGAATTAGAGTTTTCATATAGAAAACCTAATTCAGCCGATAGGAATTAAGGTTTCCGTATAGAAATCCTAATTCAGCCGAGCTGAATTAAACTTTTCCTATAGAAAACCTAATTTAGGCGAGTTGAATTCGAGTTTTCCTATAGATAACCTAATTCAGCTGGAATGAAATAAGGTTTCCCTATAGAAACCCTAATTTAGCTAAGCTGAATTAAACTTTTCCTACAGAAAACCTAATTCAGCATAGCTGAATTAAAGTTTTCCTATAGCAAACCTAATTCAGCAAGGCTGAAATAAAGCTTTCCTATAGCAAACCTAATTCAGCCATGCTGAATTAAAGTTTTCCTATCGAAAACCCAATCCAGAATAGCTGAATTAGAGTTTTCATATAGAAAACCTAATTCAGCCGATAGGAATTAAGGTTTCCGAATAGAAATCCTAATTCAGCCGAGCTGAATTAAACTTTTCCTATAGAAAACCTAATTTAGTCGAGCTGAATTAAAGTTTTCCTACGGAAACCCCAATTCAGCTAAGCTGAATTAGAGTTTGTATAAAGGAAACCTACTTCAGTCGATATGAATTAAGGTTTCGCTATAGAAATCCTAATTCAGCTTAGCTGAATGAAAGTTTTACTATAAAAAATCCTAATTCAGCCTAGCTGAATGAAAGTTTTCCTACAAAAAACCTAATTCAGCTGGGAAGAATTAAAGTTTTCCTATAGGAAATCTAATTGAGCCTAGGTGAATTATGTTTTTCGCATAGAAAATGCTAATTCAGCCAGCTATATTTAATATTTTCGTGCAGAAAACCTAATTCAGCCATGCTGAATTAAAGTATTTCTATACAAAAACTAATTCAGCTATAAACCTCAAGTTTTCATGAAAAAAATATGCTCATTTAATTCCACTGTACCTCATATTGCCTTAGTGATCATAGGTATTCTCTGAATGTTTCACATACGGTATCTCCCCACCGCTCCCCTCCCACAATATATCCCAACCAAAGCTTTGACTTAATTGCTAAAAACAAAATTAAAACAAGAGTAGCCAACGAAAAACTGTGCTAGGTCACTTTCAGTATTCTGGGCTATCTATCTATACATTCATTCATTTCTAAAGGATACTGGGTGGAAGGCGGATCCCCAGCTCAAGTACTGCCATAGGTGGTTTGCTAGTAGCAAACCACGAGCTACTGGTTGGTTGCCGGTTTGTTCTTCTGCCATATTTGCTCCACCATAGAATGCCATAAATCTTTTTATAGCAATTAATTACATGGCAAGCGAGTCGATTTATGGCAATGCATCCACTCAGCCCATACTCTTGCTTCCTGTATTCTCCACGTTATCCTGGATGGAAGCAACAAGATGGCCATCTCTAATTGACATACTACATGACGTGCATGAACTTCCTTTTCGGTTGGTTTTGCTGGAGCTAGGGAGGTATGGGTATTGGAGGAGTCCAGGCTGAATTATGCAAGGTAGAAGAAAAGGAGGTGAGTGAAGATGGTTATGGCCAGGACGATTTGACTGGTTTATGACATCCTGTCAGTCTAAGGAACAAAATGGATTTCCACTAGGAAATATTTAAATAGAAAGAGAAACGCAGAAATAAACGAGATAGAAGAAATTTGAAATTCTATCATTGCTTTTGGAATTAATTCCAACGTCATCATCATCGTCATTATCGCAGTTTTTTTTAAAGCCAGCATGCTGCTTATTATTCTCCCATCCCATTGTGGAAGATAAAATGGTATAAAAATGTAGGAATTAAACCAATGAATTTTATCCTGTATTTTCTAATGTAATGGAAGAGGTCTTGCTCCAAAAGTAGCAGTCTTTGCAGTGCGAGTTCTGAAGTAGGCAAGCTTAGGAATCTGCTTGTGTACTCAGAGAAGACAGCTTTATTCAATGGTCCAAAATAACACACCGAGCTTTTCGGGGGAAATGATTCGAGTCATACCTCGGTTTTTGCAGAAAATACACCCGAAGAAATTTGTTAGTAAAATAGGAAAACAAGTAAGTTCGGCCAGGCCGAATCTTATGTACCCTACACCATGGATTGCGTAGAAACTTCTACTAAAGACTGTCATCCACAATCGAATTACTTGGGTTGCGGTAACACTTGCCGATGACAAGGTATCTTAAAACATCCTTAACACCTTCTTCTAAATTGTAAGTTAGTCTATACGGGGGATATATTAAACCAAAAAACGGCCCGATTACGTATATACGTATATAATTCAGTTCGACAAAATTTTCTATAGAAATAAAATTTTGACAACATTTTATAGAAATAAAATGTTGACAAAATTTTCTACAGAAATAAAATTTTGACAAAACTTTTTATAGAAATAAAATTTTGACAAAATTTTCTATAGAAATAAAATTTTGATAAAATTATCTATAGAAATAAAATTATGACAAAATTTTCTATAGAAATATAATTTTGATAAAATTATCTATAGAAATAAAATTTTAACAAAATTTTCTACAGAAATAAAATTTTGACAAAACTTTCTATAGCAATAAAATTTTGACAAAACTTTCTATAGCAATAAAATTTTGACAAAATTTTCTATAGAAATAAAATTTTGGTAGATTATTTTTGGCGATATGGACCAATTTTTGTGTGATTTGCCATTGGCTATATATAAATATAGACCGATATGGACCAATTTTTGCGTGCCTGTTAGCGACCATATACTAGCGCAATGTACCAAATTTCAACCGAATCGGATGAATTTTGCTCCTCTAAGAGGCTCCGGAGGTCAAATCTGGGGATCGGTTTATATGGGGGCTATATATAATTATGGACCGATATGGACCAATTTTTGCATGGTTGTTATAGACCATATACTAATACCACACAACAAATTTCAACAAAATCGGATGAATTTTGCTCCTCCAAGAGGTTCCGGAGGTCAAATCTGGGGATCGATTTATATGGGGGCTATACATAATTATGGACCGATATGAACCAATTTTTGCATGGTTGTTAGAGATCATATACTAACACCACGCAAATTTCATCCAACCGGATTGGATGAAATTTGCTCCTCAAAGAGGTTCCGGAGGTCAAATCTAGGGATCGGTTTATATGGGGGCTATATATAATTATGGACCGATATGGACCAATTTTTGCATGGTTGTTAGAGACCATATACTGACAACAACGTACTAAATTTCAACTGGATCGGGTGAATTTTGCTCCTCTAAGAGGCTCCGAAGGTCAAATCTGGGGATCGGTTTATATGGGGGCTATATATAATTATGGACCGATAGGGACCAATTTTTGCTTGGTTGTTACATACCATATACTGACAACCACGTACCAAATTTCAACTGGATCGAATGAATTTTGCTCCTCAAAATTGCTCCGGAGGTCAAATCTGGGGATCGGTTTATATGGGGCCTATATATAATTATGGACCTATATGGACCAATTTGTGCTTGGTTGTTAGAGACCATATACTGACAACCACGTACCAAATTTCAACTGGATCGGATGAATTCTGCTACTCTAAGAGGCTACGGAGGTCAAATCCGGGGATCGGTTTATATGGGGGTTATATATAATTATGGACCTATATGGACCAATTTTTGCATGGTTGTTAGATACCATATACTGACAAACACATACCAAATTTCCACTTGATCGGATGAATTTTGCTCCTCTAAGAGGCTCTGGAGGGGGTTTATATGGGGTCTATATATAATTATGGACCGATATGGACCTATTTTTGCATGGTTGTTATAGACCATATACTAATCCCACATACCAAATTTCAACCGGATCGGATGAATTTTGCTCCTCCAAGAGGCTCCAGAGGTCAAATCTTGGGATCGGTGTATATGGGGGCTATGTATAATTGTGACCGATATGGACCCAATTTTTGCATGGTTGTTATAGACCACATACTAACACCACATACCAAATTTCAATCAGATCGGATGAATTTTGATCCTCTAAGAGACTATGGAGGTCAAATCTGGGGATCGATTTATATGGGGGCTATACGTAAAAGTGGTCCGATATGGCCCATTTGCAATACCATCCGACCTACATCAATTACAACTACTTATGCCAAGTTTCAAGTCGATAGCTTGTTTCGTTCGGAAGTTAGCGTGATTTCAACAGACGGACGGACGGACATGCTGAAATCGACTCAGAATTTCACCATGACCCGGAATATATATACTTTATGGGGTCTTGGAGCAATATTTCGATGTGTTACAAAAGGAATGACAAGGTTAATATACCCCCCCACCCTATGGTGGAGGATATAAAAATTTATAATATTTGTTATTTCCTTTCGTTATCTATTCTAAAACCTTACAATTTACCAATTATTGTTCACTACACAGAAAAAAATTTCACGAATATTTTTCCAATTTAAAATTTTTAAAAAATATTCAATTAAAAATTTAATTAATTCGAAAAATTTTTTAATTGAAACAAAAATCAATCACAAAAATTAAAAGTATCTATTAATTTCTTAATTGGATCAAATAATTTTTTTATTGACCTTCAATTATTTTTTTTAATGATACTATCATTTCTGTGATTGAAGACACTTCAATAAAAAAATAATTGGATCAATTAATTTCGTGATTGAAACAGAAAAGATTTTTTTGTGTGTGTACACCCTGAACTACAAAAATGCCGACATTGCCTACTGTCCTAAGCAGACTTTTTCCTATGAGTGTATAAAATTTCGTATATGAAAATTAAAGCATAATTCTACATAGTCTTGAACCACTTTGCTAAAATTTTGCCACAATATAAAAACCTTCACAAGAAGATTACAATATTTTTTAATCCTTGTTCACTTTCCTTCCTTGCAGTGTATATTAATAATGATGCATACAAATACAATCAGATGCTTAAATCATTAACTTACAAGTAAAACAGATAGCAATTTTCCGTATTTATACAGTTTGCTTGGAATGAAGAACGAAACAAATGTTCCAAATCATTACTTAACAATAGCGAATAACAATAGAATGAAATGGAAAAAAATGGGAAAGCAAAAATATAAAGACAATTGCAAGATATAGACAAGGAAAAGTAAAGTAAATCCATATCATGTCTATATATAGACATTTAGATTGTCAACAAGGAAGCCCATATAGCAAAAGATGAAACAAGAAATTATCATTACTGCAACATCATAATTTACCATCATACCAAGGGCTATATTCCAATAGGGATGTCTATATAGAATTGATTGGGTTTAAACCAGGAATGATGTTTCGGGCTGTAATTATGAACCTGTTACCGATGGATTTGGCTCCGATTCGGACTGAATTAAAATTTTCCTATAGAAAACCTAATTCAGCCGGGCTGAATAAAAGTTTTCGTATAAAACCCTTAATTCAGCCGTGATGAATTAAAGTTTGCTTATGGAAGGCTAATTCAGCAATGCTGAATTACAGTTTTTCTAAAACAAAACTTAGTTCATCCATGTTAAATTAAAGTTTTTGTATAAAAGCCCTAATTCAGTGATTATGAATTAAAGTTTTTGTATAGAAAAGCTAATTCAGCAATGCTGAATTAAGGAATTTAGGCTCCGATTCGTTTTTTCTATGACGATCTATGTATGTCCTTCTGTTTGTTGCAATCATGCTACCGCATTAAATAAAAGAGCTACATATTGTTTTTGTCTGTAAGAAGGTCAAGTTCGAAGATGGCCTATATCGTTTGATGTTTTGATATATCCCCTATATAAACTGATCCCCCGATTTGGTTTCTTGTGAATCTGAATATCGGAAATTGGAAATCTAGAGTCATTTTGGATCCCGACATATACACTGAAAGAGGAGTTTTCTTTTGTGAAGAACGAAATTTTAGACAAACGAAATTTTCTTTTCCGGAGAAGCACCGGCTTGAAATGATCGACACTTTGGTATTTTCTGTGTCAACCTTACTCTCCAAAGTGCCTTGGGCGCAAAAGTGGAACTGATTGAGATCCAGAAATTTTAATGGCCATTGCATGGTAAAAATGAAGCGAAGAATCTAATCGTTAAGCCATCCCTTGTTGAAGCGTGCTGATTACGATGCTGCTGACTCCTGTTGGAATATCCAATCAATACGAGCGGAGAACAACCATCGGCTGTAACGACGGCCTACACCATTACCATCAGTGATGGCTCTTGGTTTCTGATGGCCACTCAATGGTATTCATTTTCAGCTGACATCTTTGGCAAGAAGCCATTCAAAATTGTAGAGGTTGTGGACATAGAAAGTGATCGGTTACTTTCTTTGTTCAAAACCTCACCAATTTGAAATGGCTTCTCATCCGATAAAACCAAATTCACTAACTGGCTCCTATCGATTGGCCCAGTCCAATCTAACTTTGTTGTGCATCGGTGAGCTCTTGTACTTTTAGGAACTTCAATGGCTTTGTTGAAGTTCGCAGAAATATTTTGATAAATATATTTATCAACAAAACTATTCAAACTTTGACAAACTTTTGCATTGATAATTTGAGTTTATTTTTAGATTTTGTATTTGATAAAAATAGTTGGGATATCAACGGCGAAATATACGAATATTTTATCAATAATTTGTTCAAAATAATTTCTGACAAAAAAAGTTCAGAATTTTATTTATAAAATTTGTAAATATTTCTGACTGAATCCTTAAAAATGTTTATCACAGGAAAATTAAATAATAATATTTCATTTTTATCCTCGTATATTTTTATCAAATAAAATAATTTTTGTATTCTGTTTTATACATCAAGCACAAAAAAAAAAGAAAAAAATATATACAGTCGATGCTCGGTTTTACGAACGATATATTGTCAGGACCTTTCATTAATTAGAAAAATTAGTTAAATCGAAATTTTATTTCTATAGAAAATTTTGTCAAAATTTTATTTCTATAGAAAATTTTGTCAAAATTTTATTTCTATAGAAAAATTTTGCCAAATTTTATTTCTATAAAAAATTTTGTCAAAATTTTATTTCTATAGACAATTTTGTCAAAATTTTATTTCTATAGAAAATTTTTTCAAAATTTTATTTCTATAGAAAATTTTTTCAAAATTTTATTTCTATAGAAAATTTTGTCAAAATTTTATTTCTATAGAAAAATTTTGTCAAAATTTTTTTTCTATAGAAAATTTTGTCAAAAATTTTTTTCTATAGAAAATTTTGTGAAAATTTTATTTCTATAAAATATGTTGTCAAAATTTTATTTCTATAGAAAATTTTGTCAAAATTTTATTTCTATATAGAAAACTTTGTCAATATTTTATTTCTATAGAAAATATTGTCAAAATTTTATTTCTATATAAAATTTTGTCAACATTTTATTTCTATAGAAAATTTTGTCAACATTTTATTTCTATAGAAAATTTTGTCAAATTTTATTTCTATAGAAAATTTTGTCAACATTTTATTTCTATATAGAAAACTTTGTCAACATTTTGTCAACATTTTATTTCTATAGAATATTTTGTCAAAATTTTATTTCTATAGAAAATTTTGTCAACATTTTATTTCTATATAGAAAATTTTGTCACAATTTTATTTCTATAGAAAATTTTGTCCAAATTTTATTTCTATAGAAAAATTTTGCCAAATTTTATTTCTATAGAAAATTTGGCAAAATTTTATTTCTACAGAAATTTTTGTCAAAATTTTATTTCTATAGAAAATTTTGTGAAAATTTTATTTCTTTACAAAAAAGTTGTCAAAATTTTATTTCTATGGAAAATTTTGTCAAAATTTTATTTCTATAGAAAATTTTGTCACAATTTTATTTCTATAGAAATTTTTGTCAAAATTTTATTTTTATAGAAAATGTTGTCAAAATTTTATTTATATATAAAATTTTGTCAAAATTTTATTTCTATAGAAAATTTTGTCACAATTTTATTTCTATAGAAAATTTTGTCAAATTTTATTTCTATAAAAAATGTTGTCAAAATTTTATTTCTACAGAGATTTTTGTCAAAATTTTATTTCTATCGAAAATTTTGTGAAAATTTTATTTCTATAAAAAATGTTGTCAAAATTTTATTTCTATAGAAAATTTTGTCAAAATTTTATTTCTATAAAACATGTTGTCAAATTTTATTTCTATAGACAATTTTGTCAAAATTTTATTTCTATAGAAAATTTTGTCACATTTTTATAGAAAAAATAAAAATTTTGTCAAAATTTTATTTCTTCAGAAATTTTTGTCAAAATTTTATTTCTATAGAAAATTTTGTGAAAATTTTATTTCTATAAAAAATATTGTCAAATTTTATTTCTATAGACAATTTTGTCAAAATTTTATTTCTATAGAAAATTTTGTCAAAATTTTATTTCTGTAGACAATTTTGTCAAAATTTTATTTTTATAGAAAATTTTGTCAACATTTTATTTTTATAGAAAATTTTGTCAAAATTTTATTTCTATAGAAAATTTTGTCAAAATTTTAATTCTATAGAAAATTTTGTCAAAATTTTATTTCTAGCAAAAATTTTGTCAACATTTTATTTCTGTAGAAAATTATGCCAACATTTTATTTCTATAGAAAATTTTGTCAACATTTTATTTCTATATAGAAAACTTTGTCAAAATTTTATTTCTATAGAAATTTTTGTCAAAATTTTATTTAGTTATAAAATTTAGTCAAAATGTTATTTCTATAGAAAATTTTGTCACAATTTTATTTCTATAGAAAATTTTGTCACAATTTAATTTCTATAGAAAATTTTATTAACATTTTATTTCTATGTAGAAAATTTTGTCAAGTTTTTTTTTTTATAGAAAATTTTGTCAAAATTTTATTTCTATAGGAAATTTTGTTTCTATGGAAAATGTTGTTAAAATTTTGTTAAAATTTTATTTCTATAGAAAATTTTGTCAAAATTTGATTTCTATAGAAAATTTTGTCAAAATTTTATTTTCTACCTCTTCGATTCCTTGTTGTATTTGAAATTAATATTGGTATTTTAGGAATATCGTAGTTTATACGGATTGTTGTTTATCTAAAGAAAGTTTATTTGGACTTATTGTTTTTAATGCACAGAAGACCGCTTAATTACAACTAAACTCAGTGTAGTCGTAGTTGTTTATTATCATGTTCGTAAAATCGAACGTAAATTTTGGCAATCCGTTCATTATTTAGAATACTCAATGTTAAGAATTTGGACGTTCGTTAATTTGGATTTTCGCTAAATAGGTTATCCGTTAAATGGAGCTTCGACTGTATATAGTTCTCATAATTTGCGTTCCTCGGAAAAACTTCCATGGTAGTGACTAAAATTAAACAACTCAGGTTCAGTATCTTGTTGTTTGAGAAATTTTAATTTTTTGAAAACTTTTCTTTTATTTTTTAAATAATATTTATTCTCTTATTTTAGTTTAATTTTTACTTAAAATTGTCATATAGCTTATTTTCAAAGACTTGTCCAAAAGAATTTCATAGAAAACGATGGAGAGTGGATCTCAGCATGTGCTTAAAAGAAATCTTTGTGGAATAACTCATAATTTTATGGTTTGCTGAGAAACCATAATCTTGTGATCCTTTTGGGACGTTATATGAGAAATGGTTCAAAATCGTCCAGATTTCAATTTCGAGAATTGCTAGAAAAAAAAAAAATAGATTTTAACATAAGTCACTCCTATTTGCCTTACTTTCTGAATTTCTTTTTCTACCCACAAAAATAAAATTTCCTAATTTGTCTTCCCTTACCAATTGAAACCATAATGACACATTTTCATGTTTGCAATTCATATTCAACGTTTATCGATGTGTTTTAAGATTATGGAGAACTTTAATTAAAAAAAAACCAACAACAACCACCTATACAACCAACAAGAAGTGGGGGCCACAGGAAACCTAGATTTGCCATCAGATGTTTACACTGATGAACTGATGCTAGGATATCAGCAAGGACCAGTGACATTGCAAAAACCAAAAGGAAATCACAAAACAAAAATTCTGCCACCAGACTTTGAGCGATCTCTAGACTTGGAAGAAATTAATAATTTTAATGAAAAACAATACAAAAAAAAAAAAAAAAAAATAATAATATGACAATTCATTGTTTAATGTACTGCATGAAATGATAGATAGCTAGATATAGAATTGAAATTGTGAAATGCCGATATTGCTGGGAATTTTAGATATGAATGAGTTGAAGCATAAATGAAGGGGGACCGTGGGTTGTGCAGTTTCATTGGCAAAACGAATTCATATCAACATGTCGTCAGTCGAGAAGTCATTGTATTGTCTGTTCTTGGTTGATTTAAAAAACAAAATAATAAAATACTGCACGCTTCCATATGTTTACTCAAATGGAATTGAGGGAAGAGAGCCTATTATTCCCATGTATGTGTCTGTCTGTTCGCTCGCAAATCGTTGACACTCTTCAACCGTATGCAAACTGTATGGTGATTTTCCATCAGTACCTCCAATAGTAAAACCCCCTTCATCATCATTATCCGAGACATCAGCAACAGCTCCGGTAACAGCAACCAAGACTACCTGATAGCATTGCTTATGATGTTGATGATGATGACAGCGTTGTCTGTTTTGCTGTAGAGTACATTGACACAATTTTGATGCGTCTGCTTTTTACGTTATTTTGGAAGTCTCTATTGTTTCGATTTTATTTCTGGTTTATTTCACAGTGTGATGGTTTTACCAAATTGAAGTTGATTATAAAAAATGTTCTACTATCTCCATATATAAGAGGAAATTCCCATATGATCATAGACTCAACTCGCTGCAAATTCTTTTCAATGATGCCAATAACATATGTTGGTGCCACCATGTCATTAAATTGGGCCCCATCAGGATATGTAGACAGCATGCTATGATTGCGATTGTTACCAGCCATGATATTCTGCCGGAATAGATTTTGAATTATCTCTTTTTTTTGGTGAAACATAGACATAAGTATCACATTAAATTTTCTTGATAATTACATACGCTTTATTAATTTTTGGGATTTAACACGTTCGAGACCTACATATATGATAGGTACATTGAGTTATAGTTTAACTAACCGAAGGGAGTTTTTGAGAGCTGTTATACACACAGAGAAAGAATATGATCATCTCAAACATTTTTCAAGAATAAAATGTTATTTTTGGGCTTGGAACATGGTACGTTTTTGTCGGAAAAATTTTGTTTTCTCTTAGGAAATAGCATGGTTGCTTCAAATTACATGTTCTTCGCCCTAAATTTTATTTTGAAAAATGATTGAAATTATCATATTCTTTCTCCGTGTTTATAATACTTGAGGTGATCATATTTTTTCTCTGAATGCAGGTCAAGTTCCAAGATGCTCTAAATCGGTTGAGATTTTGAACCGATCCCCCGAATGGGTTTCGTGAGTATATAAAAACAGAAATTTTTATCCAGCGTGTGCCTGAAATTGATTTTGCCTCAAATATTTAGGGTCACAAGTAGGTCTACCGAAAATGGAGTGTATCGGTGTCTATGATATAGGCGCCAAGACACTGCAATTTTTATCCGATTTGCCAGAAATTGGAAATGTAGAGGTATTTTATGTCCACAAATAGGTAGGTATTGGTATAGTTCCCGTATATCACGGTCTGCGAATTTATTTTAAAATCAAATTTATCATAAAAAATCCCTCCTAGTTAAAGGTTAAGATGATCGAGACTTTGGTATTTGTTAGTGCCAACCTTACTCTTCAAAAATACCCCAGGAGCAAAAGTCCAACGGGTTAAGAATAGGAGATTCTGGCCATTGTCCGGTAGAGATGAAACGAGAAACCTCTTTTGTAAACCATTCTTCGTTGATGTGTGCTGAATCCTGTTGGATTATCCCCAGTCTGTGGCGAAAATTTTTGCCTGCGTAGCGCTTCAATATTGTCTTTAGGGCATTTTCCAGATAATAAATTTTTGAACCAAGGTGGTCCACACCATTGACATCGACAGAGCTTGAATTTTGGTGGCCAATCGAAGGCGTACATTTGCTACTGACATCTTTGGCAAGTAAACCCAATAATTTTGTTTGTTCACAAACTGCTTTGGAATTGCTTTTCAAAGCAGAAAACCAAAAAAACTGCCAGCTTTCGTGCAATGCCATGGCTGTTTCCAGTCTATAGAAATAAAATTTTGTAAACACTTTTTATAGATATACAATTTTGACAAAATTTTCTATAGAAATAAAATTTTGACTAAATTTTCTATAAAAATAAAATTTTGATATAATTTTCTATAAAAATAAAATTTTTATAAAATTTTCTATAAAAATAAAATTTTGACAAAATTTTCTATAAAAATAAAATTTTGACAAAATTTTCTATAAAAATAAAATTTTTACAAAATTTTCTATAAAACTAAAATTTTGCAAAAATTTTCTATATAAATGAACTTTTGCAAAAATTTTCTATATAAATGAAAATTTTTTATAGAAATAAATTTTTGCAAAATTTTCTATAGAAATAAAATTTTGTAAAAATTTTTTATAGAAATGAAATTTTGTAAAAATTTTCTATAGAAAAGAAATTTTGTAAAAAAAATTTATAGAAATAAAATTTTGCAAACATTTTGTATAGACATAAAATATTAATAACATTTTCTATAAATTCAATATAAAACATTTTGTAAACACTATCTATAGAAATAACATTTGGCACAAGTTTCTACAAAAATAAAATTTTGACAAAGTTTTCCATAGAAATTAAATTTTGCAAAAATTTTCTATATAAATGAACTTTTGCAAAAATTTTCTATATAAATGAAAATTTTGCAAAAATTTTCTATAAAAATTAAATTTTGCAAAAATTTTTTATAGAAATAAAAATTTGCAAAAATGTTGTATAGACACAAAATATTAATAAAATTTTCTATAAACTCAATATAAAACATTTTGTAAACACTATTTTTAGAAATAACATTTGGCACAATTTTCTATAGACATAAAATTTTGACAACATTTTCTATCGAAATAAAATTTTGACAAATATAAAAAATAAAATTTTGCAAAAATTTTCTATATAAATGAAATTTTGCAAAAATTTTCTATATAAATGAAATTTAGCAAATAATATAGAAATAAAATTTTGACAAAATTTTCTATAGAAATAAAATTTTGTAAACACTTTTCATAGATATACAATTTTGACAAAATTTTCTATAGAAATACAATTTTGACAATATAAAGTTTTGATAAAATTGTCTATAAAAATAAAATTTTGATAAAATTTTACACAAAAATAAAATTTTGATAAAATCTTCTATAAAAATAAAATTTTGACAAAATTTTCTAAAAAAAATTTTGACAAAGTTTTCCATAGAAATTAAATTTGGAAAAATTTTCTGTATAAATGAACTTTTTCAAAAATTTTCTATATAAATGAAAATTTTCTACAGAAATAAGGTTTTGTCAACATTTTCCATAGAAATAAAGTTTTGCAAAATTTTCTGTAGAAATAAAATTTTGCAAAAGTTTTCTATAGAAATGAAATTTTGCAAAAATTTTTTATAGAAACAAAATTTTGCAAAAATGTTGTATAGACATAAAATATTAATAAAATTTTCTATAAATTCAATATAAAACATTTTGTAAACACTATCTATAGAAATAACATTTTGGCACAATTTTCTATAGAAATAAAATTTTGACAAATATATAAAATAAAATTTTGCAAAAATTTTCTATATAAATGAAATTTTGCAAAAATTTTCTATATAAATGGAATTTTGCAAAAATTTTATATATAATGAAATTTAGCAAACATTTTCTATAGAAATACAGTTTTGCCAAAATTTTCCATAGAAATAAAGGTTTGCAAAATTTTCTATAGAAATAAAATTTTGCAAAAATTTTGTATAGACATAAAATATTAATAAAATTTTCTATAAATTCAATATAAAACATTTTGTAAACACTATCTATAGAAATAACATTTTGGTACAATTTTCTATAGACATAAAATTTTGACAAAATTTTCTATAGAAATAAAATTTTGACAAATATATAAAATAAAATTTTGCAAAAATTTTCTATATAAATGAAATTTAGCAAAAATTTTCTATAGAAATAAAATTTTGCAAAAATTTTCTATAGAAATTCAAGTTTGCAAAAATTTTCCATAGCAATTAAATTTTGCAAAAATTTTCTATAGAAATAAAGTTTTGCAAAATTTTCTATAGAAATAAAATTTTGCAAAAATTTTGTATAGACATAAAATATTAATAAAATTTTCTATAAATTCAATATAAAACATTTTGTAAACACTATCTATAGAAATAACATTTTGGTACAATTTTCTACAGACATAAAATTTTGACAAAATTTTCTATAGAAATAAAATTTTGCAAAAATTTTCTATATAAATGAAATTTAGCAAAATTTTCTATAGAAATAAAATTTTGCAAAAATTTTCTATAGAAATGAAATTTAGCAAAAATTTTCTATAGAAATAAAATTTTGCAAAAATTTTGTATAGACAAAAAATATTAATAAAATTTTCTATAAATTCAATATAATACATTTTGTAAACACTATCTATAGAAATAACATTTTGGCACAATTTTCTATAGACATAAAATTTTGACAAAATTTTCTATAGAAATAAAATTTTGACAAATGTATAAAATAAAATTTTGCAAAAATTTTCTATATAAATGAAATTTAGCAAAAATTTTCTATATAAATGAAATTTTGCAAAAATTTTCTATATAAATGAAATTTAGCAAAAATTTTCTATATAATTGAAATTTTGCAAAAATTTTCTATATAAATGAAATTTAGCAAAAATTTTCTATATAAATAAAATTTTGCAAAAATTTTCTATAGAAATGCAATCATGCAAAAATTTTCCATAGCAATTAAATTTTGCAAAAATTTTCTATAAAAATGAAATTTTGCAAACATTTTTTATAGAAATAAAATTTTGCAAAAATTTTGTATAGACATATAATATTAATAAAATTTTCTATAAATTCAATATATCTTTCGAATAAAACAGAAATTATATTAACCAAAAATATTTGTTCAACAACTTCAAAATAAGTTTTTTTTTCTAAAATGCTAGATTTTTGGTAAAATGTTCTTCAAATTGTTGTCGCTATCACAACACTATCACACTTGAATTCCTTCAAGAAAGATGTTATTCCTGAATGCAAAGATCAAAATACTTTTGTATGTTTATAAACAATAAAATGAACTGTCATTGGAGGAAATTTGACATCTGTCAGACGAGCGGTTTAGAAATGATAGTTATATGAAGTTGGTTGCAATATCTATCAGTCACACTGTATATTTATTTATTTATTAAACTTATAGTAAATATAAGAATAATAGAGAAGAAATCTAGCATTAGCTACTTAGGCTATCAGCTAAAAATTTTAGAAAACAATTTTAGATTGGAAATTTGATAGTAGATATGAAATTAAAAATTATATTTATATTATCTGCTGCACACTGTATAATATGAACATGTCATTTTATAGTCAAATATTTTTCTAGTAAACATTTTTTTTTTTATCTTAAAGGTCAATATTAAGTCGGCATTAGCGCGCTAAATTGACCATTTTTTCCCGGTTACTTTTCTTTGCGATTACTAATTAATTTCACCGAAAATAAACATTTAAAATTTTTGAATTGGATCATTCCCCATCAAGTTGTAATAAAATTTGCAATAAGAAGATTTAATTTTATTTTGTTTTTGCAGATTTAATTTTGATTTTAGCGGCTAAACTCGAACTTAATACACACCTAAATGTGTTAATTTTTCAATAAAGCGATTTGTACGTTTATTTCAAATTATTAACATTTAAAAGCTATTAAATACATTATTTGGATCCTTAAAAGTTCCTCAAGAATAAGCAACAACGACTCAAGATGTTCTATAATAGAAAGGTACCAGTTGTGGATGAATGAGGGAATAGGTGGATATTCGCTTCGAAAAAATGTAAAAAAAAAATATAGAATCAACAAATCACACCCCCGCTATCGAATGATAGCAAGAAAGTCATGCCGATGACACAGTATGACAAGCAAAACGATATTGTTATTGCCCTCACACCATCATTATTATTAACATTAACGTCATTAGTTTTAGTTTTTATTTTATTTTGCAAAATAACAATGGGCTCCAAAGACGGCAACATTGACAATGTTGTGGTTGAAACGAAATATCTATGGTTTTCAAAGGAAAAGGCCTAAGTCGACTTTACGCAAAATTAATTTTTTTGAATACGTTATAAGTCGCCAAAAAATACTTCGTTTCATTTACATATGACATATAAAGAAATTTGTGAAAGTTATAAGTTGGTTTCATCTCTCTTCTAAAAATATAAATTTTTATACCCTCCACCATAGGATGGGGGTATATTATTTTACGTATAGCCCCCATATAAACGGACCCCCAAATTTGGCTTGCGATTGCTCTAAGAGAGGCAAATTTCATTCGATCCGGCTGAAATTTGGTACATGTTGTTAGTATATGGTCTCTTACAACCATGCAAAAATTGGTCCATATCGATCCACTTTTACGTATAGTCTCCATATAAACGGACCCCCAAATTTGGCTTGCGATTGCTCTAAAAGAAGCAAATCTCATCTGATACGGCTGAAATTTGGTAAATGGTATTAGTATATGGTCTCTAACAACCATGCAGAAATTGGTCCATATAGGTCCATAATTATATATAGCCCCCATATAAGCCGATCCCCAGATTTGATTTTCGGAACCTCTTAGAGGAGCAAAATTCATCCGATCCGGTTGAAATTTGGTACAAGGTGTTAGAATGTGGCCTCTAACAAACACGCAAGAATTGGTCCATATCGGTCTATAGTTATATATAGCCGATCCCCAATCACACAAAAAATTGGTCCATATCGGTTCATAATCATGGTTGCCACTCGAGCCAAAAATAATCTACCAAAATTTTATTTTTATAGAAAACATTGTCAAAATGTATTTCTATAGAAAATTTTTTCCAAATTTTTCTTCTATAGTAAACTTTGTCAAAATTTTATTTCTATAGAAAATTTTGTCAAAATTTTATTTCTATAGAAAATTTTGTCAAAATTTTATTGCTATAGACATTTTTTTCCAAATTTTATTTCTATAGAAAATTTTTTCCAAATTTTACTTTTATAGAAAATGTTGTCAAAATTTTATTTTGTCAAAATTTTATTTCTATAGAAAATTTTGTCAAAATTTTATTTCTATAGAAAATTTTTTCCAAATTTTTCTTCTATAGAAAACTTTGTCAAAATTTTATTTCTATAGAAAATTTTGTCAAAATTTTATTTCTATAGAAAATGAATACGTTATAAGTCGCCAAAAAATACTTCGTTTCATTTACATATGACATATAAAGAAATTTGTGAAAGTTATAAGTTGGTTTCATCTCTCTTCTAAAAATATAAATTTTTATACCCTCCACCATAGGATGGGGGTATATTATTTTACGTATAGCCCCCATATAAACGGACCCCCAAATTTGGCTTGCGATTGCTCTAAGAGAGGCAAATTTCATTCGATCCGGCTGAAATTTGGTACATGTTGTTAGTATATGGTCTCTTACAACCATGCAAAAATTGGTCCATATCGATCCACTTTTACGTATAGTCTCCATATAAACGGACCCCCAAATTTGGCTTGCGATTGCTCTAAAAGAAGCAAATCTCATCTGATACGGCTGAAATTTGGTAAATGGTATTAGTATATGGTCTCTAACAACCATGCAGAAATTGGTCCATATAGGTCCATAATTATATATAGCCCCCATATAAGCCGATCCCCAGATTTGATTTTCGGAACCTCTTAGAGGAGCAAAATTCATCCGATCCGGTTGAAATTTGGTACATGGTGTTAGAATGTGGCCTCTAACAAACACGCAAGAATTGGTCCATATCGGTCTATAGTTATATATAGCCGATCCCCAATCACACAAAAAATTGGTCCATATCGGTTCATAATCATGGTTGCCACTCGAGCCAAAAATAATCTACCAAAATTTTATTTTTATAGAAAACATTGTCAAAATGTATTTCTATAGAAAATTTTTTCCAAATTTTTCTTTTATAGTAAACTTTGTCAAAATTTTATTTCTATAGAAAATTTTGTCAAAATTTTATTTCTATAGAAAATTTTGTCAAAATTTTATTGCTATAGACATTTTTTTCCAAATTTTATTTCTATAGAAAATTTTTTCCAAATTTTACTTTTATAGAAAATGTTGTCAAAATTTTATTTTGTCAAAATTTTATTTCTATAGAAAATTTTGTCAAAATTTTATTTCTATAGAAAATTTTTTCCAAATTTTTCTTCTATAGAAAACTTTGTCAAAATTTTATTTCTATAGAAAATTTTGTCAAAATTTTATTTCTATAGAAAATTTTGTCAAAATTTTATTTCTATAGAAAATGTTGTCAAAATTTTATTTCTATAGATATTTTTTCCACATTTTATTTCTATAGAATTTTTTTTCCAAATTTTACTTCTATAGAAAATGTTGTCAACATTTTAATTTGTCAAAATTTTATTTCTATAGAAACTTTAAACTTAATTATATACGTATTTAATCGGCCTTTTTTAGTTTAATATATACCACGTATGGTGGTATATATTACGGTGTTAGGAAGTTTTAAGATACCTTGCCATCGGCAAGTGTTACCGCAACCCAAGTAATTCGATTGTGGATGACAGTCTTCAGTAGAAGTTTCTACGCAATCCATGGTGGAGGGTACATAAGCTTCGGTCTGGCCGAACTTACGGCCGTATATACTTGTTTGATATAGGTCGTTTCTGGTATACGGCAACAAAAATCCAATATGGCA
Source organism: Haematobia irritans (assembly GCF_050003625.1). NCBI lineage: Eukaryota > Metazoa > Arthropoda > Insecta > Diptera > Muscidae > Haematobia > Haematobia irritans. Next base: position 6,979,476 of record NC_134398.1, read on the forward strand.
CATATATTCTTAGTATTTAGACTGTTTTACATTTTTACCATAGAATTCACAACTAAAAGACTAGGCTAAACAAAAAACATTTTAATATGTCTGGAGAAATTTTGATTGTGTCTGGGTCATACTTGGTAAGGAGCCTCGCACAAAATTGAAAATTTTAACCAAGAACAAATATATGTGACCGACTAACATTTTTTTGTTTTTGGGAGGAATTATTTTTTCATTTATGTATGGCGATTTCGTTTCCAAAAAATTTAAACATTTTCGAAATAGGTGACAAAATACCAACGTCTTTGTCATGGATTTAATTCTTGTTGAAGGACTATAAGTGAAAAAGTAGTGTAACACTAGGGCAATAATTTTGGGCAAAAGTAAAATCGACCTATTTATAAAATTTGTTTTGGTTGACACAATTTAAATTTTAGTTCAATATTCATATACCCCATGTAAGTCCCCCTAATGTATATCTTTAAGCGAAGAGACCTGCCTGCCACCATTATCAATACCTCCAAAATTATTTTGTATATGACACCTGTTTCCCATCAATGGATGTATGTACGATTTATTAAATTCGTTATGCTATCGACTTCTTCTTGTATTACCATAAAGGTGTTGCTCTAGCAAAATTCACGTTGTTTTTTTTTTTTTTGGTTCATCATATTTGGCAATTGTGATCGTGTGACAAAAGAAGAACGTCTTTTTACCATTTTTGCGTAATTTATCGATGTCTACCGTTTCGTTTTGTTTTTGTTTTTTTTTTTTTTGGGAAAAATATATCGACATTATTGCACGTCTCGTAAAAAAGGCAAGAATCCCAGGTATGGGGTTATAACTGAAATTGAGTTTTAGTGAATTTTAAAATCGCAAAAAATATTTAAAGGCATTGAACTGTTTAAGAGGAAGGATATTGACATTATTTTAATTATATTAGGGTGGTCGGGTAAGTACTCAGCCATCAGCACCGCTAGAACCATATATTAAATGATTGTAAATTCAGGCTGCTCTCATGCACAGGGCTCTTTGAGGAACATTTAAAATTATAATGGAAAATTTTCCTCAACTTTATTCGTATAAATATAGTAAAAACTAAAAAAAATATATAGAAAACGATGTTTTTCTTACATCAATCGAGAACTTCCTTAATCCAAGCAATATTTGATTGAAATTTCTCCAAACACAGAAATGAGAGTATCAACAACGTCTATATAAATAATTAATGGATTTAATTGTAAAAAATTTTTAGAAAATTAAATTGTGTGATTGATTTTTTTTAATTCGATTAAAAATTTTATTGGTATAATTTGTAAATATTTTTTTGTGTAGAAAATTTAATATTTTTTGTGTAGAAAATATAACTACTCTATACGTCTATATAAATAATTAATGGATTTAATCATAAAAAAAATTATAAAATTAAATTGTGTGATTGATTTTTTTTTAATTCAATTAAAAATTTTATTGGTATAATTTATTAATATTTTTTTGTGTATTATTCAATATTATTTTCGTCTATAGTGATGTCTTTTACATTACAAATCTAGCTATTACCTCCTAAATGATAGATATTTCAAGTTGAATATACATTTATTTTTGATTTGGAATGCACTCCTGCTCCTTTTATGTCGAAAAAAGTCACAATAATGTTATCTGCAGATAGTGAACCTATAATAAGGACGTACTATTCAGTCTCAGGGTATCCGCTCTAGTGTTTTAGAATAATCTTGCGCTTTTTCAACCACAACGATGGCTTGGCCCATGTATCTATACACAGAAGGTTTTTGGCTAAGACGCCATTCCCTAAAAGTTTTCTGAGATGAAATTGGAATCGGATACCGACTGTTGGTACAATTCTGCCAAACATGGTAAATTTTTTACTGGTTGTTAGTTTAGTAGAATTCTTGATGTTTTTGTACAATTTGCCAAATATTTCTCTCCACCTAAGGGGTACTTCACATATGTTTATTGAAGTAAAATGTTGAGAAAATTTTCTTCTATATATTTTGACAAAATTTTCTATAGAAATAAAATTTCGACAAAATTTTATATAGAAATAAAATGTCGACAAAATTTTGTATAGAAATAAAATTTTGACAAAATTTTTTATAGAAATAAAATTTTGACAAAATTTTTATAGAAATAAAATTTTGACAACATTTTTATAGAAATTTCTTTAGAAATAAAATTTAGACAAAATTTTTATAGAAATTTCTATAGAAATAAAATTTAGACAAAATTTTTTATAGAAATAAAATTTAGACAAAATTTTTTATAGAAATAAAATTTAGACAAAATTTTTTATAGAAATAAAATTATGACAAAATTTTCAATAGAAATAAAATTTTGACAAAATTTTGTATAGAAATAAAATTTTTAGAAAATTTTCTATAGAAATAGAATTTTCATAAAATTTTCTATCGAAATAAAGTTTTGACAAAATTTTCTATAGAAATAAAATGTTGACACAATTTTTTATAGAAATAAAATTTTGCACAATTTTCTATAGAAATACAATTTTTACATAATTTCCTATAGAAACAAATTAAAAAAAAAAATGTTTCTATAGAAATAAAATTTTGACAAAATTTTCAATAGAAATAAAATATTGAGAAAACTTTCTATAGAAATAAAATTTTGACAAAATTTTCTATAGAAATTTGGTTATGACAAAATTTTCCATAGAAATTTAATTTTGACAAAAATTTCTATACACACAAAAAAATAATTCTCCCGAACGAAATTTTAGACAAACAAAGTTCTTTTCTCATTTGCTTTTCGCTGTAAGGAAGTGTATTTGGAAGAAAAAGTATATACTTTTTGTGATAAATGTTTATTCTTTTCCAGGATGTAAAAACAATTTCATAAAGACAAACTCAAAAAAAAAAAAAAAAAAAAAACAAAACAAGTATATACAGCACTAAGTTCGGCCGGACCGAATCTTAAATACCCATCACCATGAACCAAATATTAGGGTTCACTTTGAAATTTCAGGAGGGTTTGAGGACTTGAGGACACTTCCCGAAGATAAATTTAAAGATTTCACCTATGAGGACTATATCAGATTCTGGATTTATAAGAACCATTTTTGTTTGAATTTTAGAGGAATCATTAACATCTCTTGTAAATGTGCAAGAAAATTATAAAATAACGTCTTGATTTGAAATCTTAAATCTGTAGAAGTAAAATCTGGAAATTTTGCATTGAGTTTCAAGCAATTTTCATGATCAGTGCGTCTTCTACATCCTCAAGAAGTGAAGTCGGTCTATATGGAGGCATTACCAAATGGATCGATAAAAACTGAATCCGATACACGTTTTTGTGAGCCTAAAATACCAGAATATTTACAATTTCAGGCAAATCAGATAAAAAGTACGGTTTCTATAAACCCAAGGAGTTAAATCGGGAGATCGTTCTTATGGGGGCTATACTAAAATATGGACCGATACCCACCGTTTTCGGCACACATCTTTATGACCCGAAAATACCTCTAGATTTCAAATTTCAGGCAAATAGGATAAAAACTTCGGATTCTAGAAGCCCAAGAAATAAAATCGGGAAATCGGTCTATATGGGGGCTATACCAAACTATGGACCGATACTCACAATTTTCGGCACACCTGTTTATGGTCCTAAAATACCTCTAGATTTCCAATTTCAGGCAAATTGGATAAAAACTTCGATTTCTATAAGCCCAAGATCCCAAATCGGGAGGTCGGTTTATATGGAGACCACACCGAAACATGGACCGATACTCACAATTTTTGGCACACGTATTTGTGGTCCTACAATACCTCTAGATTTCCAATTTCAGGTAACTTTAGTAAAAACTGCGGTTTTTATAAGGCCAAGAAGTAAAATCGGGAGATCGGTCTATATGGGGGCTATACCAAACTATGGACCGATACTCATCATTTTTGGCACACCCCTTTATGGTCATAAAATACCTCTAGATTTCAAATTTCAGGAAAATTGGATAAAAACTTCGATTTCTATAAGCCCAAGATCACAAATCGGGAGGTCGGTTTATATGGGGACTATATCAAAACCTGGACCGATATAGCCCATCTTCGAACTTGACCTGCCTGCAGACAAAAGACGAGTTTGTGCAAAATTTCAGCTCGATTGCTTCATTATTGAAGACTGTAGCGTGAGTACAACAGACAGACAGACAGACGGACAGACGGACATCGTTATATCGTCTTAGAATTTCTCCCTGATCAAGAATATATATATATATATATATATATATATATATATATATATATATATATATATATATATATATATATATATATATATATATATATATATATATATATATATATATATATATATATGTATATATATATATATATATATATATATATATATATATATATATATATATATATATATATATATATATATATATATATATATATATATATTTTGTATAGAAATAAAGTTTTTAGAAAATTTTCTATAGAAATAAAATGTTGACACAATTTTTTATTGAAATAAAATTTTGCACAATTTTCTATAGAAATAAAATTTTTACATAATTTCCTATAGAAACAAATTAAAAAAAAAATGTTTCTATAGAAATAAAATTTTGACAAAATTTTCAATAGAAATAAAATATTGAGAAAACTTTCTATAGAAATAAAATTTTGACAAAATTTTCTATAGAAATTTGGTTATGACAAAATTTTCCATAGAAATTTAATTTTGACAAAAATTTCTATACACACAAAAAAATAATTCTCCCAAACGAAATTTTAGACAAACAAAGTTCTTTTCTCATTTGCTTTTCGCTGTAAGGAAGTGTATTTGGAAGAAAAAGTATATACCTTTTGTGATAAATGTTTATTCTTTTCCAGGATGTAAAAACAATTTCATAAAGACAAACTCAAAAAAAAAAAAATAAGTATATACAGCACTAAGTTCGGCCGGGCCGAATCTTAAATACCCACCACCATGAACCAAATATTAGGGTTTTCTTTGAAATTTCAGGAGGGTTTGAGGACTTGAGGACACTTCCCGAAGATAAATTTAAAGATTTCACCAATGAGGACTATATCAGATTCTGGATTTATAAGAACCATTTTTGTTTGAATTTTAGAGGAATCATTAACATCTCTTATAAGTGTGCAAGAAATTATAAAATAACGTCTTGATTTGAAATCTTAAATTTGTAGAAGTAAAATCTGGAAATTTTACATTGAGTTTCAAGCAATTTTCATGATCAGTGCGCCTTCTACATCCTCAAGAAGTGAAGTCGGTCTATATGGAGGCATTACCAAATGGATCGATAAAAACTGAATCCGATACACGTTTTTGTGAGCCTAAAATACCAGAATATTTACAATTTCAGGCAAATCAGATAAAAAGTACGGTTTCTATAAACCCAAGGAGTTAAATCGGGAGATCGTTCTTATGGGGGCTATACTAAAATATGGACCGATACCCACCGTTTTCGGCACACATCTTTATGACCCGAAAATACCTCTAGATTTCAAATTTCAGGCAAATAGGATAAAAACTTCGGATTCTAGAAGCCCAAGAAATAAAATCGGGAAATCGGTCTATATGGGTGCTATACCAAAATATGGACCGATACTCACCATTTTCGGCACACCTCTTTATGGTCCTAAAATACCTCTAGATTGCCAATTTCAGACAATTTGGATAAAAACTACGGTTTCTATAAGCCCAAGACCTCAAATCGAGAGGTAGTTTTATATGGAGACCATACCGAAACGTGGACCGATACTCACAATTTTTGGCACACGTATTTGTGGTCCTACAATACCTCTAGATTTCCAATTTCAGGTAAAATGAATACAAACTGCGGTTTCTATAAGCCCAAAAATAAAATCGGGAGATCGGTCTATATGGGGGCTATACCAAAATATGGACCGATACTCACCATTTTTGGTACACCCCTTTATGGTCATAAAATACCTCTAGATTTCCAATTTCAGGTAAATTTTATAAAAACTGTGGTTTCTATAAGCCCAAGAAGTAAAATCGGGAGATCGGTCTATATGGGGGCTATACCAAACTATGGACCGATACTCACCATTTTTGGCACACCCCTTTATGGTCATAAAATACCTCTAGACTTCAAATTTCAGGCAAATTGGATAAAAACTTCGATTTCTATAAGCCCAAGATCCCAAATCGGGAGGTCGGTTTATATGGGGACTATATCAAAACCTGGACCGATATAGCCCATCTTCGAACTTGACCTACCTGCAGACAAAAGACGAGTTTGTGCAAAATTTCAGCTCGATTGCTATATTATTGAAGACTGTAGCGTAATTACAACAGACAGACAGACGGACGGACAGACGGACATCGTTATATCGTCTTAGAATTTCTCCCTGATCAAGAATATATATACTTTATATAGTCGGAAATCGATATTTCGATGTGTTACAAACGGAATGACAAACTTATTATACCCCCGTCACCATTCTATGGTGGTGGGTATAAAAACATTGTTTTCTTGCTAATTGCATTTTCCCTCACATCTTTCTCACCTCCACGAGGTTGTTTCGTTCTTAACACCTTTTCCTGTAATACCAACAATGTAGAAGAAATTATAAGATTTTATCAATTTTTAAAATTTTTTACCTTTCGCCTGGACGGAGAATCGAACTGCGGACCATGTACTTTGTAAACCAACACACTAACCACTGAGTTAAGTACCTGTTATGATCATCAATAGACAAATATCCATATAAGTTATATTTATATAGCATAGCTTGCGGCGCCCACGAACCGAATAAACAAAGTTTATTTAACAGAAACAAACATTTAGTTTGGCACCGTGGTGCAGTGGTTGCTACGTCCGACTTGCATGCCAAGGATCGTGGGTTCGATCCCTGCTTCGACCAAAGTTGTTTTTTTTTACATATATTCCAGATATGTTCGGAAGATTCCGAAAATATGTTCAACATTACATTGTAGTATATTAAATTTTGAACTGTGAAATATGTCTGAATAATATTGGGCTTAGGCTGTAGTCAAGAGAGACTATGTAAGAGGAAGAGGGGCTCCTATACACTGGCCGACGATGGTGATGGAGCTGGATGAGTGGAGTTCTGTGACAGATTGTATGTTGTTGTTGTGGACTGTATTTCTGAGGCGCAGAGATCTTCCAATCTCACCAGAGCAAACGACTACCTGGGTTGAAGGAGACGAGAGGGGTTACTTGTGGGATAGAGTCTCACAGGGAATTCAATCCACACAAGTAGACAACCAAAAGAATAAAAACATACAAGAGGAGTCAGTTCAGTATGGGGTTTATTTTAGTTGAAATTTCTCACCAGTAAATTTGCAGCTTCTTCTGCTGTTGGTAAAATAAAAGTGACCCAAACTAGCTAGAGTGACTTCCCAAGAAGTCGCTATTTCTAAATTTGTATCTTTTTTAGTACATTATAATTCATTTTCATTGACATTCGTAGATCTTAGTTATTTTCAAACTGTAGATATTTTGCTAATATAAATTCAAATGGCAGTTACAAATTAAATTCAAATAAGAAAATTCAAATTATATATATATTAAGTATAAAGCTATAGGTTTATACAATGTCTTATTAAATACCTAAAGTCAGAAAAGAACAGTGTTTGATAAAAACGAAATGGACTGTGTTGTTGTTTCAAAAATAACTTTTTTTATTGAAAAAATAAAAATTTTGTAACAAACGAATTTTTTTGGTGATAAAAGTTTAAATTTTTCGAAGCAATTCAAAAAACTCTAACAAAAGAAAAACGTTTTCTGTACACGTTTTCCAAACGTTTTTTTTCTTTGCGTGTAGAAATTTAATTTTGACAAAATTTTCGATAGAAATTTAATTTTGACCACATTTTCGATAGAAATAAAATTTTGACAAAATTTTCTATAGAAACAAAATGTTGACAACATTTTTTATAGAAATAAAATTTTCCATTCGTTTTGTTTTGTTATTGTTGGTTTTGTTCTTTAAGCATTATTTTTGTTTTTTATTTCAGCTTAAAACCATACATTGACTAAACTACAAGTGTAGCTTAAGAAATAAAATGTTGACAAAATTTTGAATAGAAATAAAACTTTTACAACATTTTCAAAAGAAATAAAATTTTGACCAAGATTTTCTATAGAAATAAAATTTTGACAAAATTTTCTATAGAAATAAAATTTTGGCAAAATTTTCTATAGAAATAAAATTTTGGCAAAATTTTCTATAGAAATAAAATTAAAAAAAAAACTATGGAAATAAAATTTTGACAAAATTTTCTATAGAAATAGAATTTTGACATTTTGACAAAATTTTCAATAGAAATAAAATATTGACAAAATTTCTATAGAAATATAATTTTGATAAAATTTTCTATAGTACTGAAATTTTGACAAAATTTTCCAAAGAAATAAAATTTTGAAAAAAAAATTCTATAGAAATAAAATTTTGACAACATTTTCTTTAGAAATAAAATTTTCAGAATTCCGAAACGTGCGTCCATCCAACCATCTTGCAGTCTATAGGGCTTTGCCCAAATAAATTTGACAAACATTCTTTTCCTATGTTGGTTAAGCTACACTTGTACACACAAAAAAATTTCACGAAAATTTTTCCAATTAAAATTTTAATTGAGTTTTAAAAAATATTCAATTAAAAATTTAATTGATTCAACAATTTTTTTAATTGAAACAAAAATCAATCACAAAAATAATAGTATCAATTAATTTTTTAATTGGATCAATTAACTTTTTAATTGACTCTCAATTAATTTTTTAATTGATACTATCATTTCTGTGATTGAGGACATTTCAATTAATTGGATCAATTAATTTCGTGATTGAATCAGAAAAAAATTTTTTTTTGTGAAAGTTTAAAAAAGGACACGTCCCAGGACCACCCCACACAGAAAAAAATATCACCAAAATATTTCCAATTAAAAAGTTAATTGAAGTTGAATATTTTTTCAATTAATAAATTAATTGATACAATTAACTTTTTAATCAAGATAGAACATAAAGTTAATTAAGTCAATGATTGAAAATTTTAAAATTTTTAATTAAAAAATTAATTGATACAATTAACTTTTTAATCAAATTCGGAAGACTAAGTCAGTTAAAAAAAGTGATGAACATTTCTTAATCCAAATAAAAACTCTAAGCCAATTCAGAAAGTAATTGAAAATAGTTACCTTTTTAAATAAAAAATTAATTAGGGTTTGCATTCAAAATCAATTAAATTTTTAATTGAATCAATTAAAAAATTAATTGAAAATTGCCAATGACATCAATTAATATTTTAATCAAGAATTTTTTCTATGCCCAATTAAAACTGTGATTGATACTATCATTTTCGTGATTGAAGACATTTCAATTAAAAAATTAATTGGATCAATTAATTTCGTGATTGAATCAGAAAAAAAAATTTTTGTGTGTAGTTTAGTCAATGTATGGTTTTAAGCTGCAATAAAAAACAACAACAATTTTCAGAAAATTTTCTATACAAATACAATTTTGAGAAAATTTTCAAAAAAAAATAAAATTTTGAGAAAATTTTCTACAGAAATAAAATTTTGAGAAAATTTTCTACAGAAATAAAATTTTGAGAAAATTTTCTACAGAAATAAAATTTTGACAAAATTTTCAAAAGAAATAAAATTTTTTTAAAAATAATATTTCTATAGAAATTTCTATAGAAATATTATATCTTATTTCTATAGAAATAAAATTTTGACAAAATTTTCTATAGAAATAAAATATTGACAAAATTTTTATAGAAATAAAATGTTGATAAAATTTTCTATATCACTAAAATTTTGACAACATTTTCCGTATATTAAGTAATTATTTCTTAAAAATTTTAAAATTTTGTTAAAATTTTATTTCTATAGAAAATCTTGGTCAAAATTTTATTTCTTTAGAAAATGTTGTAAAAATTTTATTTCTATTCAAAATTTTGTCAACATTTTATTTCTTAAGCTACACTTGTAGTTTAGTCAATGTATGGTTTTAAGCTGCAATAAAAAAACAACAACAATTTTCAGAAAATTTTCTATACAAATACAATTTTGAGAAAATTTTCAAAAAAAAATAAAATTTTGAGAAAATTTTCTACAGAAATAAAATTTTGAGAAAATTTTCTACAGAAATAAAATTTTGAGAAAATTTTCTACAGAAATAAAATTTTGAGAAAATTTTCTACAGAAATAAAATTTTGACAAAATTTTCAAAAGAAATAAAATTTTTTTAGAAATAATATTTCTATAGAAATTTCTATAGAAATATTATATCTTATTTCTATAGAAATAAAATTTTGACAAAATTTTCTATAGAAATAAAATATTGACAAAATTTTTATAGAAATAAAATGTTGATAAAATTTTCTATATCACTAAAATTTTGACAACATTTTCCGTATATTAAGTAATTATTTCTTAAAAATTTTAAGTTACCTTTTAGTTCATTTCGTCAAAGGCCATTGTGAGTATGTTCTCGAGAACGAAGTTTACATCTTTATGGTAAGGGTAAATTTGTTTTAATTTGTCTGCAAGATGTATTACATGATTAGAATATTTTTGTCAATGTTCACAATATCCTTTTTTGCTTAGATCTCATTATAACTGTAACTACTTAAAATGATACTTACATTTAAGTATGCTACAAAATAAGAATGGTTAAGGACATTTTATGTGTCATGTTTCCCCCAAGGATATCCCGAAAGAAATACCCTGCAAAAAGGTAATTCGTTGACAAACGAGAAAATAATTTGCGTTTTCACACTAAAGCCTAACCTCTACCAAGGGGATAACTGCATGACAATATCGCCTCTTAGGCTATATTAGAAAAAATTATGTAAACCCTTTGATCATACGAAGCAAGGAGCTAAAGTCAAAAAGGGATCGACTATTACTAAAGGTCATTGGACAATTAGGTTATTGAAATGGGACAAGGCCCATATGTAGTTTTGCCTTAAAAGGAACTCTTTAACACTTCTAAGGCCGTCTATCAGACAGACAGACGGACATACCAACTACACAGGGATGGAGAGAGTTAATATTACCCTCAAATTAATTGAGAAAATTTCCATAATTTGCCTTTAGTTCTTACCTAGAAAATGGGGTGAAAAATAGATCCTTCCGGCAAATAAGAAAGTTAATACTCTACCTTTACTTCCCTTTAAGGGAGTTGAGTAAATATAAAGTAATAATCTCTTGAGCTACTGCTTATTTAGAGCAAACACTTGGACGTTTATAACAAGATCATGCAAGGATAAAGGGTACAAGGATATCATCACGATGAGGGAAGAAAAAAAATGAGAAAATAATAAACCAACCATCCACATTAAAACTTGTAACGAAAATTCCAAAGTCCAGAAAAAAACAATTGCAGCTGGTTTGATTTTGAATTCTTGTCCTGTTTTTTTCTTGTGAGTGAAAAAAAACCAGAAATATCCAAATACATCAACCCACTTGAAATCCTCCTTCCTTGAGGGAAGCAGGCAACCAATCTTATAAAATTCCAAACCCAATGATCAAGAAACAAAAAACTAGTTAAAAAATCTCACACGTCTTGGAATAGAAAGGAAATTTCGCGGCTATCGAGGGGATTCCATGTACATACCCAAGAAGCTATCGAATTGAATATTCACGAACCCTTTAATAAGATTTAAGGTAGCTAAAGCAGAGCAACGCATTGCCACGATATTAAATGAATCCTGCCTGCCGAACATGTTGTAATAAAGTAGAACGCCAAAGCAAATAAGGTCGTTGAAAAATGGTCAGCTTGTGTCTGGGCTGATAATATGGCCACCAACCACCACAATGTACCACCACCACCACCTCACCTCACCATCTCGGCAGTAGTAAACTTTGATATCATGTCATACCGGATTTCCACAAGACATCAAGGATGCAATGACCAGTCCCTCCCCATTCCTTATTTCCTACTCTAGTCCTTTACGTCTGTATATCCTTCTCCCAGTAAACTGTAGGAATTTTTATTTATCGCTCGTATTGCAAGCAGATTCATTGCTGCATTGGTTATCCTTAGAGCAAGTTGCATGCATGAATTCAAATCGAAAGATTCCGCTTAACCAAATCCAACCCAGTTACCAACAACATTTTGATATCCTTGACCGTTTTGCTAGATTTCCTATGTATGGGTATGTGGTGTGGCATATATGTGTGTGTGTGGATGTGTGCATGTGTTCGCGCATAATTATGTTGATTTCCATGAAAATTTACAAAATCGTGAGAAAGCCTACCAAAAATACCAACTGCTGGCTTGAGGAGCTGGCTATGTTTTCGTATAAATATTTGAATAATGTAAATATTTGATAGGAATATCCAGATAGTTGTAGTTTCCTTTTATATAATTGTGATATGGTAAGAGTGTCAAATGTATTCGATGAAGTCGATGTATTTGGTGATGAAGTACAGTGGGTCTAAGTGAAAAAATTGTTTGGAAAAATTCAATGCTATTTACACACAACATTTTAAAATCATTCCTAAAGCGAAAACAGCCTTTGGAGGCGAAGGATTTCCAACCATTCAGCTTATTCCTTCTTAAAACTCTGGAGAAACTGATTGATATTAATCTTAGAACTAGCAGCGATTCAAAATTGCCCCGAAGGGTAGGTTTACTGAGACCGAATTGCATGAACTAGTCAAATTTATTGAAAACTCACTACAAACAAATACTTCAAAATATTTATGTGAATAGGAGTGCTCTAAAGAAGCTGATTTATATTTATCATAGAACTATCAGCGATTTAAGATTGCTCTCTAAACGACAACATGCTTATTCAAAGGGTATGTCTACTGAGACCGAATTGCATGAACCAGTCAGCTTTATTGAAAACATTCAATCTGTCAATGATTACCCAATTGTAGTTTTTCTAGAAATTGAAGAAGCATATGGCAACATCCATCCGTATTCAATAGTAAATGCATTGTCAACTCTGAATGTTGATGAAAGGATACTGAGGCGGATAGACAAAATTCTAACAAAGAAACGTATTTTAGCCACTTTAGGGCAAGGAAACGTTCAAGGATGAGTGAACAGAGACACTTCCCAAGCAGTGTTCTAATGAAGCTGATTAATATTTACCTTAGAACTAGAAGCGATTTAAGATTGCTGTCGATGCTACAATGTGCTTACTCAATAGGCAAGTCTACTGAGACTGCATTGCATGAACTAGTCAGCTTTGTTGAACATCGACATCGAAGACACATTCAAGAACGTCCATCCTCATTCCTTCTTAAGATTCTGCAGAGGCTCATTGATATGTATCTAAGAACTTGAATCAAGATTGCTTGGGAAACGACAACATGGTTATTCCAAAGGCAGTTCTACTGAGACTCCATTGCATGAGCCAGTCAACTTTATTGAAAACTCACTATCTGTCACTTCCTAAGGAGGAGTTCTATTCGTATCCCTTCTTAAGACTCTGTACAGGCTGATTGATATTTATCTTAGAACTAGCAGCGATTTAAGTTTACTCTCCAAACGACAACATGCTTACTCAAAAGGCACTCTCAATAACGTCCATTCTATGGTTAATGTATTGTCAACTATGAATGTTGATCAAGGAGTATTGAGGCTGATAGACAAACTTCTAACAAGGAGACGTATTTTACCCACACTAGGGCAAGCAAAGGTATATGAACAGAGGCACCTCCAAGGAGGAGTTGATATGTATCTTAGAAGTTGCGGCGAATCAAGATTGCTTTGGAAACGACAACCTGATTATTCCAAAGGCACTCCAAACGACAACATCTTTACTCAAAGGGCAGGTCTATTGAGACCGCATTGCATGAACTATGTTAGTCAGCTTTATTGAACATCGACATCGAAGACATATTTAATAACGTCCTCCGAGTTCTATAGTAAATATATTGTCAACTCTGTATGTTGATCAAGGAGCACTGAGGTTTAGTAAAGGGTGGTTAAAATTTCAAGGGCCGATGTTGATTTTGAATAAAACACAAACTATTTAGGAAATTATTGTAATTTTATTTTATTATGATATATTGGTATTACTCAATTATGTGTGGAACAAAACATCGGCCAAATGGGCGCCGCGACCTCGGTGGCACACCTTCATCCGATGGTCCAAATTTTCGATGACGCTGAGGCATAATGGAGGTGGCGAATTATCTCATCCTTTAGCTCTTGAATTGTTGCTGGCTTATCGACGTACACCTTTTCTTTCAAATAACCCCAAAGAAAAAAGTCCAACGGTGTCAAATCACATGATCTTGGCGACCAATTGACATCGCCATTACGTGAGATAACACGGCCATTGAATTTGTTGCGCAAAAGAGCCATTGTTTCGTTAGCTGTGTGGCAAGTGGCACCGTCCTGCTGAAACCACATATCGTCCACATCCATATCTTCCAATTCGGGCCATAAAAAGTTCGTTATCATCTCACGATAGCGAACACCATTCACAGTAACTGCCTAACCGGCCTCATTTTGGAAAAAATACGGCCCGATGATGCCGCCAGCCCATAAACCGCACCAAACAGTCACTCTTTGTGGGTGCATTGGTTTTTTGACAATCACTCTTGGATTCTCATTCGCCCAAATGCGGCAATTCTGTTTATTGACGAATCCACTGAGGTGAAAATGTGCCTCATCACTGAAGATGATTTTCTTCGAAAATTGATCATCCACTGTTGCCATTTCTTGGAACCATTTAACACGTTTTTGGATTGTGTATCTCTCCATGTTCAAATTGAGTAAGTCTGAAATAGAGAAATGTCAAATAAAATTCGGAAAAAAACATGGCGTTTAGGTGTGGTTCACAGTCAACATCGGCCCTTACAATTTAACCACCCTTTATAAGCAAACATTCAAGGAAGTGTGAACAGAGACACTTCCCAAGGAGGAGTTCTATTCTTATCCCCTCTTAAGATTCTGGAGAGGCTGATCGATATTTATCTTAGAACTACCAGCGGATTATCCCACCTGAGTAATGCTGGTGACATTTCTAAGGGTTTCAAAGCTTCTCTAAGTGGTTTCACTGCAATGTGGAACGCCGTTCGGACTCGGCAAAAAATGGAGGTCTCTTGTCATTGAGCTTAACATGAAAACGGGCAGCTCTCAGCGATAAGAGAGAAGTTCACCAATGTGGTATCACAACGGACTGAATAGTCTAAGTGAGCCTGATACATAGGGCTGCCATCTAACCTAACCTAACCTAGCCACTGGACAGAGGCACTCCCCAAGGAGGAGTTTTACCTCTTCTTCGGAATGGTGCCATAAATAGAAAAAGGAATGGATACAAATGATGGTATACGTAGGAGTTGTGGTTGTAGTAGCCAGGGAACCCCATTTACAATTAGAGATATTATTCAGAAAGCCCTCCAGATGACTGAGAAATGTGGAAAGAAGAATAGTCTAGAGGTAAATCCTGCAAAATTCTCACGCTTATGCCATTCTCTTTAGATGATATTGAAATTCTCTTTGATGATTCTGCCAAACACTTCGGAATTATATTGGAGAAGCGGCTGAATTTTAAGCATAATAATGAATAAAGGGCAAAAAAAAGCCACGGAAGCCTTGGATTCGTGTAAAACGACAATAGTAAAAAAGTGGGAACAAACCGAAAATGTTGCGGTTTAGGGCAGTGGTTAGACCTATAATGCTCTATTGTGTTGGGGGCTTGATGGCCGGCACTTCACCAGACCAAAAGTTTAGATAAAATTCAGCTAATGGCGTGTTTTTATATTTCAGAGACATTCTGTAAGACCGGAACAGATTCCCTTAATGTCATGTTGCATCTATTGTCTTTAGTCATATTGGCCAGTTGGCATACCCAGCAAAAAAGTAGTGAAAATGTTCATTTTATATCCGGAAGTGGTGCAAAATTGGCGCAGAAGTGATGAATTTAACATGTGCTTGTCATACGATGGATGTCCACCATTTCAACAGCAGTTGCGCCGAATTTCCATCACATCTTAAGGAGTGATCCGAATTCAGTTATTTGGATGTGAATTAAAAATTTTTGTTATATTTTGCCAAATAATTTTAACGGTCAAACGCAGTGCATTACACTCTGGCAAGAAAGTTACCTTTACATCGATGGACAAGCGGTTTTTGGAGTATACTCTTGACCCAGACCAGGAACTTATATTCCCAAAAAGATTACCTTGGTTAGGTTATGTTAGGTTAGGTGGCAGCCCGATGTATCAGGCTCACTTAGACTATTCAGTCCATTGTGATACCACATTGGTGAACTTCTCTCATATCACTGAGTGCTGCCCGATTCCATGTTAAGCTCAATGACAAGGTACCTCCATTTTATAGCCGAGTCCGAACGGCGTTCCACATTGCAGTGAAACCACTTAGAGAAGTTTTGAAACCCTCAGAAATGTCACCAGCATTACTGAGGTGGGATAATCCACCGCTGAAAAACTTTTTGGTGTTCGGTCGAAGCAGGAATCGAACCCACGACCTTGTGTGTGCAAGGCGGGCATGCTAACCATTGCACCACGGTGGCTCCCGTTACCTAATTACTGTTGCGTTTGTCAGGGTGGAATATTACCTCAAATTGGATGAAAAGTAATGTTCCATCAAATGGTGGCAGAAAAATATACTCAGTCATCATGTAATGAACTCAGTGGTGCTCAACTCAAAGACGGTCATAGACTGACACAAATCTCTCAATAAGATGGCTGAGCTGTATATATTTACCTACACCCATAGAAAAAATCATGAACGGCGTGGTCATTTCAAAACGATCCGTGCATGAAAGTGAATCAACACACATGTGTTGTCAAATTGGGAAGAGACGGGGTCAATCTGACAACGTTAAAATGACACCATCCGTTGTCAAACCAACAACCAGCGTTCATGTTCTGACAACGTAATAGTTACGAATTTATAAACGAAATTAAAACAAGTATATACGGCCGTACGTTCGGCCAGGCCGAATCTTATGTACCCTCCACCATGGATTGCGTAGAAACTTCTACGAAAGACTGTCATCCACAAATTTCAACTCACATGGTTGTTAAATATCATATCCTACCACCACGTACCAAATTTCAACCAGATCGGATGAATTTTGCTTCTCCAAAAGGCACCGGAAGTCAAATCTGGGGATCGGTTTATATGGGAGCTATATATTATTATGGACTGATAGGAACCAATTCCTGCATGGTTGTTGGATACCCTATACTAACATCACGTACCAAATTTCAACCGAATCGGATGAATTTTGCTCTTCCAAGGGGCTCCGGAGGTCAATTCTGGTGATCGGTTTATATGGGGGCTATATATAATTATGGACCGATGTGGACCATTTTTTGCATGGTCATTAGAGACCATATACTAGCACCATGTACCAAATTTCAGCCGGATCGGATGAAATTTGCTTCTCTTAGAGGCTCTGCAAGTCAAATCGGGGGATCGGTTTATATGGGGGCTATATATAATAATTGACCGATGTGGACCAATTTTTGCATGATTGTTAGAGATCATATGGTGACACCGTAAACCAAATTTCAGCCGGATCGGATGAAAATTGCTTCTCTTAGAGTCCCCGCAAGCCAAATTGGGGGGTCCTTTTATATGGGGGCTATACGTATACGTGGACTGATATGGCCCATTTGCAATACCATCCGAACTACATCAATAACAACTACTTGTGCCAAGTTTCAAGTCGATAACTTGTTTCGTTCGGACGTTAGCGTGATTTCAACAAACGGACGGACGGACGGACAAGCTCAGATCGACTCAGAATTTCACCACGACCCAGAATATATATAATTTATAAGGTCTTAGAGCAATATTTCGATGTGTTACAAACGGAATGACAAAGTTAATATACCCCCATCCTATGGTGGACAGTATAAAAAAGGGCGAGAAAAGCCGCGGTAGCCTTGTACTCGTGCAATAAGGAAAAAGTGGGAATTAACCGAAAATTTTGTATTGGCTGTATACGTCAGGGAGTAGACCTTAAATGCTGTATGGTGTTAGGAGCTGGATGGCCGGCACTTCACCAAACCACAAGTTTAGATAAAATTCAACGAATGGCATGTTTTTGTATTTCAGGCACATTCAGTAAGACCGGAACAGATTCCCTTAATGTCATGTTGCATCTATTGTCTTTTGTCATATTGGCCAGTTAGCATGTTTTTTGGATCCGGAAGTGGTGCAAAATTGGCGCAGAAGTGATGAATTTAACATGTGCTTGTCATACGATGGATGTCCACCATTTCAACAGCAGTTGCGCCGAATTTGCACCACTTTTTAAGGAATGATCCGAATTCAGTTATTTGGATGTGAATAAACAATTTTTGTTATATTTTGCCAAATAATTTTAACGGTCAAACGCAGTAGATTACACTCTGGCAAGAAAGTTACATAGACCTTTATACCGATGAACAAGCGGTTTTTGGAGTATACTCTGACCCAGACCAGGAACTTACATTCCCAAAAAGATTACCTAATTACTGTTGCGTTTTCCAAGGTGAAATATTAACTCAAATTGGCTGAAAAGTAATGTTCCATCAAATGGTGGCAGAAAAATATACTCAGACAGTCAACGTGGAATGAACTCAGTGGTGCTCAACTCGAAGATGGTCATAGACTGGCACAAATATCTCAATAAGATGGCTGAGCTGTATATATTCACCTACAACCATAGAAAAAAAAAATTATGAACGGCATGGTCATTTCAAAACGATCCGTGTATGAAAGTGAATCAAGGCACATGTGTTGTCAAATTGAGAAGAGACGGGGTCAATCTGACAACGTTAAAATAACACCATCCGATGTCAAACCAACAACCAGCGTTCATGTTCTGACAACGTAATGGTTACGAATTTATAAACGTGACTCGAACCTGTGTTGTCTGCACCATACGCGTTACGCCTTATGCCTTAGCACATTGCACCACCGGCGGAGATGCCATAGCAACGTCTAACGATTATTTTAAGACTTATCATGGCCAAAGAAAAACGAATGAAATCGTGAACGCCCGTGGACGAAATCGTGAACATTCCGTTGTTATTTTTGTGAACGTTTCCGTTTCATTTTGTCACCGTTCGTTCACGATTGTAGACCGCAATTTTATCTATTAGTGTGTATACAATAAAAGTATAATTTTTCCTACATTACTAAATTTTTATAATTTTGTAAAGTTACTAAAATTATTTTTTGGATTATATTTTCTGTTCTCCATATTCACTGTTTCGCATTGCTTGTATATAATTCACCATGCGTTTTGGTTTGTCTCTCTAGGTACTGCAATTAAAACCAAAAAAAAAATATCTAAGCTCGTTTCATACTTCTTCCCCCATCATAAAATATTTTGCGTACAAGGGTGGAAACTAAATGAGTTCATGAGTTGTGGAAAGCAACAAAAAAACAAAAAATTCCATCAAAATTCAGATAGAAAATCATTAGTTTTCACCCCAAAAAATAATTCAAAGCAACGGAATGACTTGGCGTTCATAAACGAGCTGCATTATCACATTTTGATAATCTTGGTGGAATGTAAAGCAAGGACAGAAGGAGAAATTCATAGTTTCACCGTGTGAAGGTGGTTTTTATGGGAGGAAATTGTCGAACAAAAATGTTGAAATGTGCGAAGCTATGCATGTGTTGGGTAACTTGTAATGAAATTTCCTCCAAAAGAATTTCTCATTCTACGCCGCGGAAACATTGAACGACGCATTTTGATTATAATCTTAAAATCATTTGCTTACCTTGATTTCCTGCTTTGCATTATTTCTCATGGCCAAATGGGGAGGAGGGATAATGTTATGCGTTGCAAAAGCCAGAAGGACCTATTTATTTATGGCAGATACCTGTATAAGTAAGGACTTCTCGTGGTCATGGGAAAATATTTGTTGAATAAAATTGTTGGTCATAAATTGATGGTTTTTCATATCTTCTCAAAAGCTGTACCTTGGGCAAGGAAGTAAAGCTGCAACGATTTTACAGCGAATATTCTTAGGCAATAGATTAGATTTTAGAAAATTGAACAAATGTCCTGACATAAATATTGACCCAATATACAGCTAATTTTTAGGACATGCGATTTACACGATTGTCAAATCGCAGAATGCGAAAATATGACCCACTTGAAAACGAAACTCAATCTCAAAAAGGAAATTTGGTTTTATTTTCATTTGAAATATTGGGATTTATTTTAATAATAGAAACTGGTCCCAAAAATAAAGGGTGGTTAAAATTTCAAGGGCCGATGTTGATTTTGAATAAAACACAAACTATTTAGGAAATTATTGTAATTTTATTTTATTATGATATATTGGTATTACTCAATAATGTATGGAACAAAATGTGGGCCAAATGGGCGCCGCGACCTCGGTGGCACACCTTCATCCGATGGTCCAAATTTTCGATGACGCTGAGGCATAATGGAGGTTCTATGCCGTTAATGTGCCGAATTATCTCATCCTTTAGCTCTTGAATTGTTGCTGGCTTATCGACGTACACCTTTTCTTTCAAATAAACCCAAAGAAAAAAGTCCAACGGTGTCAAATCACATGATCTTGGCGGCCAATTGACATCGCCATTACGTGAGATAACACGGCCATTGAATTTGTTGCGCAAAAGAGCCATTGTTTCGTTAGCTGTGTGGCAAGTGGCACCGTCCTGCTGAAACCACATACCGTCCACATCCATATCTTCCAATTCGGGCCATAAAAAGTTCGTTATCATCTCACGATAGCGAACACCATTCACAGTAACTGCCTGACCGGCCTCATTTTGGAAAAAATACGGCCCGATGATGCCGCCAGCCTATAAACCGCACCAAACAGTCACTCTTTGTGGGTGCATTGGTTTTACGACAATCACTCTTGGATTCTCATTCGCCCAAAGTGGTTTATTGACGAAACCACTGAGGTGAAAATGTGCCTCATCACTGAAGATGATTTTCTTCGAAAATTGATCATCCACTGTTGCCATTTCTTGGAACCATTTAACACGTTGTTGGATTGTGTATCTCTCCACGGTTCAAATTGAGTAAGTCTGAAATAGAGAAATGTCAAATAAAATCAAATAAAAAAAAACTTGGCCCTTACAATTTAACCACCCTTTAAAATAAAATTACTGTCCAAAAAAATTAAAAATTTGGTGTTGTTGTTATACCCTGCGCCACACTGCCCAACAGGGTATTATAAGTTAGTGCATATGTTTGCAACACTCAGAAGGAGACGAGATAGACACATGGTGTCTTTGCAAAAATGCTCAGGGTGGGCTCCTGAGTCGATATAGCCATGTCCGTCTGTCCATGAACACATTTTTGTAATCAAAGTCTAGGTCGCAGTTTTAGTCCAATCGACTTCAAGTTTGGCACAAGTATGTGTTTTGGCTCAGAAAAGAACCCCATTGATTTTGGAAGAAATCGGTTCAGATTTAGATATAGCTCCCATATATATCTTCCGCCCTACATGGACTTATATGGCCCCAGAAGCCAGAGTTTGACCCTAATTTGCTTAAAATTTTGCACAATAAGAACAATTAGCACTATAGTCAAGTGTGCCAAATTTTATTGAAATCGGTTCAGATTTAGATATAGCTCCAATATATATCGTTCGCCCGATTTACACTCATATGACCACAGAGGCCAATTTTTTACTCCGATTTAGTTGAAATTTTGCACAGGGAGTAGAATTAGCATTGTAGCTATGCGTGCCAAATTTGGTTGAAATCGGTTCAGATTTAGATATAGCTCCAATATATATCGTTCGCCCGATTTACACTCATATGACCACAGAGGCCAATTTTTTACTCCGATTTAGTTGAAATTTTGCACAGGGAGTAGAATTAGCATTGTAGCTATGCGTGCCAAATTTGGTTGAAATCGGTTCAGATTTAGATATATATCCCATACATAGCTTTCGCCCGATTTAAACTCATATGACCACAGAGGCCAATCTTTTACTCCGATTTAATTGAAATTTTGCACAGGTAGTAGAATTGGCATTATAGCTATGCGTGCCAAATTTGGTTGAAATCGGTTCAGATTTAGATATAGCTCCCATATATAGCTTTCGCCCGATTTACACTCATATGACCACAGAGGCCAATTTTTTACTCCGAAATTTTGCACAGGGAGTAGAATTAGCATTGTAGCTACGCGTGCCAAATTTGGTTGAAATCGGTTCAGATTTAGATATAGCTCCCATATATATGTTTTTCTGATTTCGACAAAAATGGTCAAAATACCAACATTTTCCTTGTAAAAACGCCACTGCTTAGTCGAAAAGTTGTAAAAATGACACTAATTTTCTTAAACTTCTAATACATATATATCGAGCCATAAATCATAAATAAACTTTTGCGGAGTTTCCTTAAAATTGCTTCAGCTTTAAATGTTTCCCATATTTTTTTACTAACATTGTGTTCTACCCTAGTGCATAAGCCGACTTAAATTTTGAGTCTATAGATTTTGTAGAAGTCTATCAAATTCTGTTCAGATCGAGTGATATTTAAATGTATGTATTTGGGACAAACCTTTATATGTAGCCCATATTTGACGGATGTGATATGGTATCGAAAATTTAGATATACAAAGTGGTGCAGGGTATGATATAGTCGGGCCCGCCCGACTTTAGATTTTCCTTACTTGTTATATAGTACCAACCTTCAAATGATTCGTTTCAAAATTTGACGTCTGTAAGTCAATTAGTTTGTGAGATAGAGCGTCTTTTGTGAAGCAACTTTTGTTATTGTGAAAAAATGGAAAAAAAGGAATTTCGTGTTTTTATAAAATACTGTTTTTTGAAGGGAAAAAATACGGTGGAAGCAAAAACTTGGCTTGATAATGAGTTTCCGGACTCTGCCCCAGGGAAATCAACAATAATTGATTGGTATGCAAAATTCAAGCGTGGTGAAATGAGCACAGAGGACGGTGAACGCAGTGGTCGCCCGAAAGTGGTGGTTACCGACGAAAACATCAAAAAAATCCACAAAATGATTTTGAATGATAGTTAAATGAAGTTGATCGAGATAGCAGAGGCCTTAAAGATATCAAAGGAACGTGTTGGTCATATCATTCATCAATATTTGGATATGCGGAAGCTCTGTGCAAAATGGGTGCCGCGCGAGATCACATTTGACCAAACACAACAACGTGTTGATGATTCTGGTGTTTGCAGCTGTTAACTCGTAATACACCCGAGGTTTTCCATCGATATGTGACAATGGATGGAACATGGCTCCATCACTACACTCCTGAGTCCAATCGACAGTCGGCTGAGTGGACAGCGACCGGTGAACCGTCTGCGAAGCGTGGAAAGACTCAAATGTCCGCTGGCAAAGTAATGGCCTCTGTTTTTTGGGATGCGCATGGAATAATTTTTATCGATTATCTTGAGAAGGGAAAAACCACCAACAGTGACTATTATATGCCGTTATTGGAGCGTTTGAAGGTCGAAATCGCGGCAAAACGGCCCCATATGAAGAAGAAAAAATTGTTGCTCCCCCAAGACAACGCACCATGCCACAAGTCATTGAGAACGATGGCAAAAACTCACCGTATTCTCCAAATCTGGCCCCCAGCGACTTTTTCTTGTTCTCAGACCTCAAAAGGATGCTCGCAGGGAAAAAATTTGGCTGCAACGAAGAGGTGATCGCCGAAACTGAGGCCTATTTTCAGGCAAAACCGAAGGAGTACTACCAAAATGGTATCAAAAAATTGGAAGGTCGTTATAATCGTTGTATCGCTCTTGAAGGGAACTATGTTGAATAATAAAAACGAATTTTGACAAAACAAGTAAGGAAAGTCTAAAGTCGGGCGGGGCCGACTATATTATACCCTGCACCACTTTGTAGATCTAAATTTTCGATACCATATCACATCCGTCAAATGTGTTGGGGGCTATATATAATGGTTTGTCCCAAATACATACATTTAAATATCACTCGATCTGGACAGAATTTGATAGACTTCACCAAAATCTATAAACTCAAAATTTAAGTCGGCTAATGCACTAGGGTGGAACACAATGTTAGTAAAAAAATATGGGAAACATTTAAATCTGAAGCAATTTTAAGGAAACTTCGCAAAAGTTTATTTATGATTTATCGCACGATATATATGTATTAGAAGGTAAGGAAAATTAGAGTCCTTTTTACAACTTTTCGACCAAGCAGTGGCGATTTTACAAGGAAAATGTTGGTATTTTGACCATTTTTGTCGTAATCAGAAAAACATATATATGGGATCTATATCTAAATCTGAACCGATGTCAACCAAATTTGGCACGCATAGCTACAATGCTAATTCTACTTCCTGTGCAAAATTTCAACTAAATCAGAGTTAAAAATTGGCCTCTGTGGTCATATGAGTGTAAATCGGGCGAAAGCTATATATGGGAGATATATCAAAATCTGAACCGATTTCAACCAAATTTGGCACGCATAGTTACAATGCTAATTCTACTCCCTATGCAAAATTTCAACTAAATCGGAGCAAAAAATTGGCCTCTGTGGGCAAATGAGTGTAAATCGGGTGAAAGCTATATATGGGAGCTATATCTAAATCTGAACCGATTTGGCTGATATTTTGCAAGTTTTTCGAGACTCATGAAATATTCGGATGTACGGAATTTGAGGAAGATCGGTTGATATAAACGCCAATTATGACCAGATCGGTGAAAAATATATATGGCAGCTATATCTAAATCTGAACCGATTTTTTCCAAAATCAATAGGGATCGTCTTTGAGCCGAAACAGGACCCTATACCAAATTTTAAGACAATCGGACTAAAACTGCGAGCTGTACTTTGCACATAAAAATACACCAACAGACAGACAGACGGACAGACAGACGGACCGACGGACATCGCTAAATCGACTCAGAACTTAATTCTAAGACGATCGGTATACTAAACGATGGGTCTCAGACTTTTCCTTCTTGGCGTTACATACAAATGCACAAACTTATTATACCCTGTACCACAGTAGTGGTGAAGGGTATAAAAATGTGTTTTTCTTTGTTAGACCGGGGACTTATCAGCCAACCTGTTATATGTTGAGCTCAGTGTTACCGTTTTGTCACTTTAGAGGCACATTATCAACATTTCTCAAGCATTGACACTTTTGTACCACTTTTTGCTGTTACAGTAAATAGTACGCCATTTAGTGTAACAAAGTAAAAAGTGGTATAAAAGTGTCAATGCTTGAAAAATTACAATTTTGTGCCACCTTTTGCCATGTTGTGCCACTCTTTTTTTTAAGACAAAAGATTTTTCTGTCTGATCACCTATCCCTACAATTAGAAATGTGATCGGTGTCTACACATAAAAGCCAACTCATGCTTTCAATACTATAATTTAAAGCACTTTTACCTTTTCATACCTTAGTGCTATCAAGCAGGAAATTGTTACCCCTGCAGATATGCAAAGAAAATTTTCCATAGTAAACTATGTTCTCCCCTGAACACTTAATTTCAAGAATTGAATTTCAATGAAATAGACATGATTGTGGGATTAATTTATCATTTGCATTTCATCGAAAATCAATCCTTGAAATTAACAGTTCAGGAGAAAACCCGGTTTACTATAGTAAATTTTCTTTGCATATTTTTAGGCGTCATAACCCAACATAAAATATAATCTAATAAGATCTATGGAATGGAAAAAAAAGACTCTAACACATTTCCTAGTAAAAAAAGCTTATAAAATGCATTCATTAATTCCTAGTTTCTCTTTATACAAATATGTGTCACTTTTTTAAAGTTAGTGTGAAACTGTTTATTGCGAGCGACACTGTTTGTGCCACTTTTTTTAAATTCTCAACGGTAGCGCTGCTTGAAATAAAATTTTAGTTGATGTTTTGGGACAGTTATATAATTATGTAAAGGGTTTAAAATCTTTGCATGAAAAGTGAATAAATTTTAATTTTATTTAAAAAATGTTAGTTTTTATGAGAAAAAAAATTAGGAAGAAATTAACAGAACTGAAAATTTATCTTGCACATATACAGGTCTGGCATATTAAAGTATATATGAAACTTGTATAAAGTTTATGTTGTATTTAGATTTTCATTATCAATTATCGTATTTCTTTAAATTTGCTGATATTATTTGTATATAAAAATTTTTATATTATTTATGTTTGCTTGATAACAGCAAGCAGTGTCCAATATGGCTAACAAGGGTTCTGTCGAGGCTCGATTGAGATTTCCAGTAGAAGTTATGATACAAATAGAACCATCATCATCCGTCAGATCTATTCTAATAGCTATGGAAATATAACCTCGCTTGTATTGAAATATGTATAGCTAGGTGTGTATAGATTATATCAGTGGGACTCTAGGTGTAAAATATAGAAATTTTTAAATAAAAAAGTAATCATATGTAATTTTTGGACTACTCTTAATGAATTCGTGGTCGTAATGCAATTCTGAGTCGGTCTAACGATTTCCATTGACGCAGGTTGGGTGGTATTAGACAATTCCGAAGAAAATATATATTCTCTATACTTATTATTTTTTATTTATTTCATCTCAGAACTTTCCATTTTGTCATCGTCTTTCTATGTTTTATATAAAGTTAATTTGAATTGAATTTATAATTCCGAAGGTAGCCCCTGTAAATGATCATGATCTTCAAATATTTGTACTAGTCCTGCAAGTCCCTTGACATCCATGTAAGTGACAAGAAACATGAAGTTCCCATAACATTTAAACAATGTCCTTTATGATCTTGAGCAACGATCTTTAGTCTCATTACAGGATATTCTGTTTTTGACATTTTTCCACTAAATTCGGTTACATTTTTTGGGACAAAAACATCCCATTTTGTATTGTAGTCCAGTCACCCTTGTTATATCCCATTCACAGTACAACAATTTCATCTTTGCAAACTGACCTTTGCCACTCAACTTTCCCTAGCACCCATTTGGGTATTTCTGGTTTTAATGTCTCTCATGGTACATATCATCTTACCACGAAGAGAAAACTTGTTTTTGTCCTAAAATGAATAAAATGGAAATTGTTGAAAAATGGGAAAGTTAAAAGTGAAGGACATTTAAAAAGGATCATCCGTTTTTGTTTGAGATTTAAAGTTAAGTTGAGCAATTTTTCATTGAATGCATCTGGAGAAAATTGCGATCCTTTCATAGTGAGGTGATAAGGACATTCAGGCAGGACAACATTAAGTGTCCTATCAGTATTTGTTATCACCCAATCTTTTGGATTTTATTTAATTTTTTTTTTTTGAAAAAGGACAATTGTTGTTATTTGTTCTCTGAATTGCTCTATCATTAAGTCAAGTTTTTTGAAATTAAAAAAAGGATTTATTTTCAAATCAAGAGTTTGTAAATTAACTAGGACCTGTTTTTGCCATAAGAAAAACAAACTTTCTTGAATTCTCGGAAAATTTTGATGAGCTTAATTTGTTAAATATTTTGTGTTTCCGATTTAAGCGATTTTCACCAGTTAATGCATTTGCATTTTGGTTGTGTGTTACAGATATATGGTAAGTTCATCATAGGTTAGATATAGTGAGAGCTCAATATTTTAGGCTTGTTTATTCGGCATTCAGTCCGTTGCGATAACACATGTGCTGATCTAATTCTTCTAAATCGAGGTCCATCTAGAGGAGAAAGTCCATTTAAGACTTTCTCCTCTAAATAGATACAAAGTGGGCGAACATGAACTTAATACAATAAGGGGGGACGGCCCTTGGTAGTGGGCTAATGCGATTGCAAATTGACAAAAGTGGACGACCATTGACCGGGGTTTAAGACTTTCTGCTGTGGACATATTCCAAATTGGTCAAACGCGATTTAAAATTTATATGCGTATGGAATTTAAGATTATTTCCTATTGATAGCGTCCAAAGTGGGCAAACGCGTTCCCAAAGTGATTTAAATAGCCGACCTTCGCTCGGGGCTTAGGATTTTCTCATATAGAGAAAGGCTGGGCTAATGCGATTCCAAGTTGGTACAATTGGTCGACCTTTAAAAATTTGAGTGTGTAGATGAGGTCCTATATGTATCATCTGTCGAATTGATCTGTACGGAACGAAGGTGGTAAGCAAGGCCGCCTTCAATACTAAGGGCCTTGGCCACGGTTGCAATGATTGGTAGAATTGTACCAAATATGGCAAATTTTTTAGTGTTTGGTAGACTGGTAGAATTCTTGATGTTTTGGTAGATTTTGCAAAATATACCTCTCCAACGAAGAGGTACTCCACATATTTTTTTTAGAAATAAAATTTTGAAAAAAATTTTCTATAGAAAAAATATTGAGAAAACTTTTC
Source organism: Haematobia irritans (assembly GCF_050003625.1). Classification (NCBI taxonomy): domain Eukaryota; kingdom Metazoa; phylum Arthropoda; class Insecta; order Diptera; family Muscidae; genus Haematobia; species Haematobia irritans. Next base: position 7,007,706 of record NC_134398.1, read on the forward strand.
ATAGGAATAAAAATTTGAGAAATTTTTTAATAGAATTTTAATTTTGAGTAATAACATTTTGACAAAATTTTCTATAGAAATTAAATTTTGAGAAAAAATTTTACAGAAATAAAATTTTGAGAAACTTTTCTATGCAAATAAAACTTCGACAACATTTTCTAAAGAAATTAAAATTTTGACAAAATTTTCTATAGAAACTAAATTTTGACAGAATTTTCTAGAGAAATAAAGTTTTCACAAAATTTTCTATATAAATACAATTGTGACAAATTTTTCAATAGAAATAACATTTTGAGAAAAAAAAATTTATAGAAATAAAACTTTGAGAATATTTTCTATAGAAATAAAATTTTGACAAAATTTTCTAGAGAAATAAAATGTTGATAACATTTGCTAAAGAAATAAAATTTTTAGAAAAATTGTTACAGAAATAAAATTTTGACAACATTTTCTATAGAAGGAAAATTTTGACAAAGTATTCTTTAGAAATAAAATTTTTAGAAAATTGTTGTTGTTTTTTATTGCAGCTTAAAACCATACATTGACTAAACTACAAGTGTAGCTTAACCAACAGAGGAAAAGAATGTTTGCCAAATTTATTTGAGCAAAACCCTATAGACTGCAAGATGGTTGGATGGACGCACGTTTCGGAATTACCACATTCCTCATCAGCATCCTCTACTTGCAGCAAAACTATCAACCAATTATCAGAATAAATTCAGGCAGTTTATTAAACCCAACAAAAACCACACTTGAACCCTCCGAAAACAGGTTTTACATTGATAGCCGGCTTATGCCGAAATAAATTCGAAACAAACATATCTCTTTTCCTATGCCACTGTCAAATCATCGATTTGAATTCACATGGCTGGGTTTATTTGAGCGTGCCTCCTCTTCTTTTTCCATTTGTTTTGTTTTGTTATTGTTGGTTTTGTTCTTTAAGCATTGTTGTTGTTTTTTATTGCAGCTTAAAACCATACATTGACTAAACTAGAAAATTTTCTAAATAAATAAAATTTTGACAAAGTATTCTATTAAAATAAAATTTTTAGAAAATTTGCTATAGAAATAAAATTTTGAGAAAATTTTCTGTAGAAATGACATTTTAACAAAATTTACTTACAAATAAAATTTTGACAAAATTTTATGTAGAAATAAAATTTTGACAATATTTTCTATAGAAGGAAAATTTTGACAAAATTTTCTATAGAAATAACATTTTGACAAAATTTTTTTATCGAAATAAATTTTTGACAAAATTTTCTCTAGAAATAACATTTTGACAAAATTTTTTATAGAAATTAAAGTTTGAGAAAACATTTTACAGACATAAAATTTTGAGAAACTTTTCTATGCAAATGTCAAAACTGACAACATTTTCTAAAGAAATTAAAATTTGAAAAAATTTTCTATAGAAACAAAATTTTGACAAAATTTTCTATAGAAATAAAATTTTTAGAAAAATTTTTACAAAAATAAAATGTTGACAAAATTTTCTAAATAAATAAAATCTTGACAAAGTATTCTATAGAAATACAATTTTTAGAACATTTTCTATAGAAATAAAATTTTGAGAAAATTTTCTATAGAAATAAACCTTTTGATAAGATTTTCTAATGAAATAAAATTTTGAGAAAATTTTCTGTATAAATGAGATTTTAACAAAATTTTCAATACAAATAGAATTTTGACAACATTTTCTATAGAAATAAAATTTTGACAACATTTTCTATAGAAGGAAAATTTTGACAAAATTTTCTATAGAAATAAAATTTTTCAAAAATTGCTGTAGAAATAAAATTGTGACAAAATTTTCTATAGAAATTAATTTTTGCAAAAGGTTTCTTTAGAAATAAAATTTTGCCAATATTCTCTAAAGAAATAAAATTTTAACAATATATTCTATAGATATAAAATTTTTAGAAAATTTTCTATAGATATAAAATGTTGAGAAAATATTCTATAGAAATAAAATTTTGACAACATTTTCAATAGAAACAAAACTTTTGATAAGATTTTCTATAGAAATAAAATTTTGAGAAAATTTTCTGTAGATATAAGATTTTAACAAAATTTTCTATACAAATAAGATTTTGACCAAAATTTTCTATGGAAATAAAATTTTTACAAAATTTTCTATAGAAATAAAACTTTGACAAAATTTTTTATGGAAATAAAATTGTGACTAAATTTTCTATAGGAATAAAATTTTGAAAAATTTTCTTTAGAAATAAAATTGTGAGAAAATTTTCTATAGAAATAATATTTTGACAAAATTTTCTATACGAATAAAATGTTGAGAAAATTTTCTATGGAAATAAAATTTTGACAACATTTTCAATAGAAACAAAACTGTTGATAAGATTTTCTATAAAAATAAAATTTTGAGAAAATTTTCTGTAGAAATGAGATTTTAACAAAATTTTCTATAGAAATAAAATTTTTGAGAAAATTTTCTGTAGAAATGAGATTTTAACAAAATTTTCTACAGAAATAAAAAATAAAAAAAAATAACAAAATAGAAATAAAAAAAGAAATAAAAAAATTTTCTGTGGAAATAAAATTGTGACAAAATTTTCTATAGAAATAAAATTTTGCAAAAAATTTCTTAAGACATAAAATTTTGAGAAAATTTTCTTAAGAAATAAAATTTTGAGAAAATTTTCTATAAAAATAATATTTTGACAAAATTTTCTATACGAATAAAATGTTGGCAATATTTTCTACAGAAATAAAATAAAAAAATATCTTATTTTGCAAACTTTTATTTCTATAGAAAAATTTTGTCAAAATTTTATTTCTATAGAAAATTTTGACAAAATAGAAATTCAGTGCAATTACTGTTGAAAAAGTGGACTTCCGTCCTATGACAATCCCATGTTAAATTCATCGCTTCTGCGCCAATTTTGTACCACTTCCGGATCCAAAAATAACATTTCCAATGCTTTTTTGGCGACGCTTTTTTTGCAGGGTCATGGATAAGAGAGCTGTTTATCAACTGTAGTACCACAATGGACGGAATAAACCAAAATGGGCTCCCACTATACCTAACCAAATACTGAGAAAAAATATTTGAATTTCGACAATGACTCCACGAAGTATAAACTATGCTGGTTAAAACCTTTTACTATCGCATTTCAGTTCCATTTTAATATCAATCTGAGCCAAAACAGTGGCTGTACGATAGTTTCTAACTCCTGTGGTTTCAAACATTTTGAAAATTGTAAATCAATAATTTAAAAAAAAAATTATAGCATAATGTCAGTTTGAAACTCTTAACGTTTGTTTCTGGGTTTCTTTAAGAATAGTTCATAGCAGGATGTATTTACTCTTTGGAAAATTCCCCTATGGTAATGCATTATGCACTTGAAGCCTGAGAAAAGAAATCATGCAATATCCGTCCAAAGCAAAGAGAGCTCATTTCTGCTCAATTCCTTTAAATTATAGTCTTACTAAACGGTGGGATGTCTACGTTTCTAGCCTATTAACAACAGCTATCAAATTATCGACTTTGCAATAACGCCCCAAAAACAATTATGCCCCGGATGACAATGGACAATACAAGGAAAACACAGAGATATCAATGGGAGAGCAAACTGCCAATTTTCAACTTCACGGCTGTTCCATGTGGTAATAACTTCATTAACAATGGTACCCAGAGAAAACCAGCAGAATTTCCATCGAATGCATGCAATAGAATCCATACGCTTCGTACAATGGGAAACGTCGATATGGAAGACTCTAAAGACATTGTTGATGTTTGAGTCCAAAGAATGAGACTTTTTCCAAATTAGATATTACGAACAATGGCAGAGCGAAAAGAAGTCATTCATGGAGTTATAAAACAACAAACAATAAAATAAAAAACAAAAGTTTTTTCATAAAAAACAAACCCCAACACGACAACAACAAAGAGCGATCTAAAGAAAACGAGGTGATCATCATCAGGGTTTTAAGAAGCCATTATTATAATGACAACCCAGGAAAAAAGGGTTGTTGTCTCCCTACTTAACCATTCACTTGGTGCTCTAGTTTTTAGTCCCCTCACTCTCTCTCTTCCCTGTAAGGATTATTAAAATTGAAAAACTGTAACAAACCCATAAAGGACTACATGCAGCTGGTTAATGCTGTATAGAACAAAAGGACAAAAGCATCGTTGGAAAGGATCAGCTCTTTAAGAACAACGATCATAAGAACTTTCCACAAAGGCTAGACATGTGTGTGATGGAATTTGCATGTTGTTCATCAAAAGATTTTTCATGGATTTACAACATCCTTCAATCCTTTGTGAGACATTGTCTCTACTCGCAAAATAGTATAGAAACCAAATTCTGGATCCATGTTACTTCTAAAGCTAATCGAGATAAAGGAAAAGGGCTACTAAGTAACTTTCTTTTGTAACTGACAGTGTAAAGAAAGAGTTTTTGGGGATTGTTTCAAATGGAAGCCTCTTAAGGATAGCTTGGTTATAAAGAAGTAAGTACTTTTGAATTGAAACAATAAAGGATTTATTGTGTACTTTTTGAATGGAATTCAATGAGACATGAAACCCCAAATATCAACAAACAGAATATGCAATAAAGTTGCAATTTTTTGTTTGGAAGACAGGGTTACGGCAATTGAAAATTTCTAAGGATATAAAAATTCATTGATCTTTCGATTCTTTGTCTTAAGATATTTTTTCCTTCTAAGATGTTTTTTTTTTTTGGATTTTATTAAATGTATTTTTATTTAGAGAAAACGTTGTTCTGAATCTAAATCACATCGATATCAATGGAGAGTTCTCTAATTCAAATTGTGATCTGCTGTCCGTTTTCTGAGAAATTAATTTAAATTTCCCCCAAATACTTTGGTCTAGAGTCTGTCAAGTGGAGTGTTTTGTAAGTTTTCATTTATGTTTTGCTTTGCTCCCTAAAACTTGAGTCGGAATTTCCCCGTCTCCCCGCTGCAAGAAAATCAGCGCTATATTTTCTAATTTTATTGTTCAAACGCAGAAAATTTCGAAAACAATACCAAATTTTTAAATCAGACTAGTTTTGATCACATTAACTACCTTTGACTAAAAAGTATGGTCTTCAAGCGGTCGACAAAACAATCACATGCTGCATAAAAATGACTCAACGGTATTTTAGCCCTAGGGAAATCACCGTCTTCAGATGATCCACACTTTCGTATATGTTAGTGCCAGCCTTATTCCCCAAAATGCATCAGTGAAGAAAAATTTAGCAAAAATCTACCAAATTTAAAACAATTGTTCATTTCTATAGAAAATTTTGTCAAAAATTTTATTTAAATACAAAATTTTGTCAAAATTTTATTTATATAGAAAATTTTGTTAGAATTTTATTTCTATAGAAAATTTTGTCAAAATTTTATTTATATAGAAAATTTTGTTAAAATTTTATTTCTATAGAAAATTTTGTTAAAATTTTATTTCTATAGAAAATTTTGTTAAAATATTATTTCTTCATAAAATTTGGTCAAAATTTATTTATAACGAAAATTTTGTTAAAATTTTATTTCTATTGAAAATTTTTGCAAAATTTTATTTCTATCGAAAATTTTGGCAAAATTATGTCAAAATTTTATTTCTATATATAATTTTGGTAAAATTTTATTCCTATAGAAAATTTTGGCAAAATTTTGTTTCTATGGAAAAATTTGTTAAAATTTTATTTCTATAGAAAATTTTGTCAAAATTTTATTTCAATAGAAAATTTTAGTAAAACTTTATTTCAATAGAAAATTTTATCAAAACTTTACGTCAATAGAAAAATTTTGATAAAATGTTATTTCTATAGAAAATTTTGTCAACATTTTATTTCTATAGAAAATTTTGTCAACATTTTATTTCTATAGAAAATTTTGGTAAAATTTTATTTCAATAGAAAATTTTGTCAAAATTATATTTCTATAGAAAATTATGTCAAATTTTTATTTCTAAATATAATTTTGGTAAAATTTTATTTCTATAGAAAATTTTGTCAAAATAGTATTTCTATAGAAAATTTTGTCAAAATTTTATTTCCATAGAAAATTTTGTCAAAATTTTATTTCTATAGAAAATTTTGGTAAAATTTTATTTCTATAGAAAATTTAGGTAAAATTTTATTTCAATAGAAAATTTTGGTAAGATTTTATTTCAATAGAAAATTTTGGTAAAATTTTGTATAAATTATATTTCTATAGAAAATTTTGTCAAAATTTTATTTCTATAGAAAATTTTGTCACAATTTTATTTCTACAGAAAATTTTGTCAAAATTTTATTTCAATAGAAAATTTTGGTAAAATTTTATTTCAATAGGAAATTTTATGTCAATAGAAACTTTTGATAAAATTGTATTTCTATCGAAAATTTTTTCAAAATTTTATTTCTATAGAAAATTTTGGTAAAATTTTATTTCAATAGAAAATTTTGTCAAAATTATATTTCTATAGAAAATTATGGCAAATTTTTATTTCTATAGAAAATTTTGTCCAAATAGTATTTCTATAGAAAACTTTGTCAAAATTTTATTTCTATAAAAAATTTTGTCAAAATTTTATTTCTATATAAAATTTCATCAAAATTTTATTTCAATAGAAAATTTTGGTAAAATTTTATTTCTATAGAAAATTTTGATAAAATGTTATTTCTATAAAAAATTTTGTCACAATTTTATTCCTATAGAAATTTTTGTCATAATTTTATTTTTATAGAAAAATTTGACAAAATTTTATTTCTATAGAAAATTTTGTCTACATTTTATTTATTTATAGAAAATTTTGTCAAAATGTTATTTTTATTGAAAATTTTGTCAAAATGTTATTTCTATAGAAAATTTTGTCAAAATTTTATTTCTATAGAAAATTTTGGTAAAATTTTATTTCTATAGAAAATTTAGGTAAAATTTTATTTCAATAGAAAATTTTGTCAAAATTATATTTCTATAGAAAATTTTGTCAAATTTTTATTTCTAAATATAATTTTGGTAAAATTTTATTTCTGTAGAAAATTTTTTTCAAAATTTTATTTCAATAGAAAATTTTGTTAAAATTTTATTTCAATAGAAAATTTTGTCAAAATTATATTTCTATAGAAAATGTTGTCAATATTTTATTTCTATGGAAATTTTTTGTCAAAATTTTATTTACATAGAAAATTTTGTCAAAATTTTATTTCTATAGAAAATTTTGGTAAAATTTTATTTCTATAGAAAATTTTTGTAAAATTGTATTTCAATAGAAAATTTTGGTAAGATTTTATTTCAATAAAAAATTTTGGTAAAATTTTGTATAAATTATACTTCTATAGAAAATTTTGTCAAAATTTTATTTCTATAGAAAATTTTGTCAAAATTTTATTTCTACAGAAAATTTTGTCAAAATTTTATTTCAATAGATAATTTTATCAAAATTTTATTTCAATAGAAAATTTTTATAAAATTTTATTTCTATAGAAAATTTTTTCAAAATTTTATTTCTATAGAAAATTTTGTTAAAATTTTATTTATATAGAAAATTTTGTTAAATGTTTATTTATTTTTGTAAAATTTCATTTCTGTAGAAAATTTTGTCCAAATTTTATTTCTCTAGAAAATTTTGTTAAAATTTGATTTCTATAGAGAATTTTGTCAAAATTTTATACAAAAATTATACAAAAAAATCTTAAAATTCTTGGGCTTGTTGTCCTGTTGTTTCTTTGGCATTTACCCACTAAATTCGGTTACATTTTGGGATAGCAAATATACTTTTAAGTATTTGCAGAAACCGGAATTTGTTCCAAATGTCATTTCCATTGATTACATACTGACCTTGGCTGCATTTGGGTCACACCACTTTCAGATATAAATTTTCAATTGTCCGCTATAAATATCATTTTACATGAAGAGATGAAACTAGTTTTTATCCCAAAAAAAAAAAGTTTACCTATCTTGAAACTAGTTTTTATCCCAAAAAAGTTTACCTATCTTGCAGTTAAAACTGAAGTCATTTTAAGGGATCATCTTTTCAGGATGAGGGTTAAAGTTAAGTTGTAAGCAATTTTTTTTTCGTTACAATTTCAATTCAAACTATAAACTGGACATTTTCAAAATGTCCAATGAGGAAGAATTTATGAGAATATGTAATACTAGTTCTTATACTATTTAATTTTAATTAATTCTTATATTATTTTATTTTTTTTTTATTGCGTTACAAAGCAAAATCATTCAGAAGTGGAAGTTATTCGAGAGTGCTTAAACAAACGAAATTCCCAACTTTGTTCTTAAGTATATTTCTTTATTATTCATCTAAAATTGCGTTCCTCAGGAAAAGGCCTTTTTTGTGAGTGTGTATATAAACCCATAGAAAAAATCTGTTAAAGCAGCAATGGGTGTCTGCAGATTTGTCTGCTGTGTCTACTAATAAATTTCTTTGGGTATATGCATTTCTATTTTATATTTTAGTTTATAAATTAAGGGTGCTGTAGCATTTATTTTCTTGTCCGAACAAGATTTCTTTCTTCATGACAAATTTAGAAATTCAAATTATCCCTTAGAAACTGCTCTAAATAGATCACTTAACACATTAAATATCCTTTTTTTATTGGGTACAATAAACGAGTTTTTTTTATTACTTTTGAGGCGATAATTCTATGAGATATTAAAGTTTATATCCATTGTCCGAAAGCAATCAAAATTGAAATATTCTACAATGTCAGAGGTCAAATGCAATTACAGGATCTAAAAAAAATCTCACGCTATCCCAAAATCAACTGCAACCAAGCTCACAAAATTTTGTGTGAGAGAGAAAAATTTTTGTAATTTCTCCATAAGGGTTGAAATTCGATACAAATTTAAATTTCTTTCAAAAGTAATAATATTTTGTGCGACACATATACATCATCAAATATAAATCCTTTTCGATCTCAATTTTAAGATTAAACTTTGCCAATATTTCTACTAATTTAATACCAGGCGTCTTCCTACAACATTCCACAGGATGTCTTAAGGAGTTACCTGTATTCCTTTTAGGCCGGTATTATGTTCGGTTTTCGAGTTGAAAATCACTTTATTTTCGCGATTATTTTTTCTAAAACAATCAAAATATAAACGAAAAGAAATATATTCCTGTTAAATTTTAATCAAATCTAGATGAAAAAGACAATGCATATCAATTGAGTAAAACTATCAAATTTTAATCGCACTATTTTAAAACTGCGGAAATTTCAACTCGAAAATTTCAAACCTTTAATGGTCAGTGTTATCTTATATACTTTATAGCTTAGTTAAATGTACTGGGTGGCTGATGTGTAATGTGACTATGTAAAGCGCTATATTTATTTTTATACCCTCCACCATAGGATGGGGGGTATATTAACTTTGTCATTCCGTTTGTAACACATCGAAATATTGCTCTAAGACCCCATAAAGTATATATATTCTGGGTCGTGGTTAAATTCTGATCTAAGCATGTCCGTCCGCACGTCCGTTCGTCTGTTGAAATCACGCTAACTTCCGAACGAAACAAGCTATCGACTTCAAACTTGACACAAGAAGTTGTTATTGATGTAGGTCAGATGGTATTGCAAATGGGCCATATCGGTCCACTTTTACGTATAGCCCCCATATAAACGGACCCCCAGATTTGGCTTGCGGAGGCATATTTCATCAGATCTGGCTCCAATTTGCTACATGGTGTAAGTATATGGTCTCTAGTAACCATGCAAAAATTGGTCCATATCGGTCCATAATTATATATAGCCCCCATATAAACCGATCCTCAGATTTGACCTCCGGAGCCTCTTGCAGGAACAAAATTCATCCGATCCGGTTGAAATTTGGTACGTGGTGTTAGTATATGGTCTCTAAGAACTATGCAAAAATTGGTCCATATCGGTCCATAATTATATATAGCCCCCATATAAACCTACCCCACGGATTTGGTTTGCGGATCCTCTAAGAGAAGCAAATTTCATCCGATTCGGCTGAAATTTGGTACATGGTATTAGTATATGGTCTCTAACAACCATGCAAAAATTGGTCCATATCGGTCCATAATTATATATAGCCCCCATATAAACCGTTCCCCAGATTTGAGTTCCGGAGCTTCTTGGAGAAGCAAAATTCATCCGATCCGGTTGAAAATTGAAACGTGGTGGTAGTATATGACAGCTAATAACCATGCCAAAATTGGTCCATATCAGGCTATAGTTATATATAGCCGATCCCCCATCACACAAAAGGTGGTCCATATCGGTTCATAACCATGGTTGCCACTGGAGCCAAAAATAATCTACCATAGTAATTATTTCTATAGAAAATTTTGTAAAAATTTTGTTTCTATAGAAAATTTTGTCAAACTTAATTATATATGTATTTAATCGGCCTTTTTTAGTTTAATATATACCACGTATGGACTAGCTGGCAATTTAGAAGACTGTGTTAGGAAGTTTTAAGATACCTTGCCATCGGCAAGTGTTACCACAACCCTAGTAATTCGATTCAGTAGAAGTTTTTACACAATCCATGGTGGAGGGTACATAAGCTTCGGCCTGGCCGAACTTACGGCCGTATATACCTGTTTTAAATTAGATTATTTAAAAGCAAAAAATATTTAGCATCGGTTTAGATTTGTTCGAATTGACTACCTACACCGAAAAAAAAGTAAACTGTTTTATAGGAAGAATAAACTAACTCGTACGAAAATAGAACTAAATTTTGCTACACATTTTGAGATTTCCCCAAAACGTTGTTATAACCAGGAAAATTTAATGCTCTGTTGTACTTTTTAACTACAGTTCAGGAAATAACACCCTCTAATAGAAGAAGATATTAACTAAAAGTTAAGGAGAAAACCATTGGCGCCAAATCATGACAATTTTAACAATACAGTAGTTCATTCTTACTATTTTTGGGAAGCGTACGAAAATTTTCATTTGCTTTAGTTCATATTGAACTTATGTGTACGGTCATCGAACTTTATACTCACGTTTAGTTCATAAAATATTTGAGACATACTTAAAAAAAGCGAAAACTTCATTGGGCTGTGGAAAATTTCACAAAAAGTAATAAACTTTAACTACTAACAAATAATTTGTTTACAATAAAAATAAGTTAAATTTAGCGTTACTTTAGCTACGGAAATTTTTTTCCGTGTTTGACTCGAATTATTGCCGACAAAGCCATCACACGATGCACAAAAGTAGCTCTGTGGTATTTTGGTCCATTTTCGCCGTTTTCAGATGATCTCCAAAATGCGTTTGTCTAAAGGATTGAGATCCGAAGATTTCGATTGCCATTGAAGAAATGAAACGATAAACATTCGTTTTATTCCATTCTTGGTTGACGCGTGGTGAGTCGTGTTGGAATGTCAATGGTCTGCGGCCGAAACGTTTGCCAATCCAGAGCTTCTACTTTGTCTGTAGGACATTTTTCCTATGAACGGGTTCTGGGTTCTGATCTCCAATCGAAGGTATACATTTTCAGCTGACCTCTATGGCAAGTAATCCCGATCATTGCGTATGTTCGTAAACTGCCCAATTTGGAATGGCTTTGGAGTGGAGAAAACCAAATTCGGTAATTGGCCACTTTCGTGCAAGCGAAACCAATCCTGGGTCCTTTCTAGTGTATCTTTTTTGTGTATCCGTAAGCTCCTGCTTGTTTTTGGAACTTCAATGATTTCAAAGTGTAATTTTTTGTGTAACAGGTTGGCTGATAAGTCCCCGGTCTAACAAAGAAAAACACATTTTTTTGTCAAAATTCGTTTTTTATTATTCAACATAGTTCCCTTCAAGAGCGATACAACGATTATAACGACCTTCCAATTTTTTTTATACCATTTTGGTAGTACTCCTTCGGTTTTGCCTTAAAATAGGCCTCAGTTTCGGCGATCACCTCTTCATTGCAGCCTATTTTTTTCCCTGCGAGCATCCTTTTGAGGTCTGAGAACAAGACAAGGTCGCTGGGGGCCAGATCTGGAGAATACGGTGGGTGGGGAAGCAATTCGAAATCCAATTCATGAATTTTTGCAATCGTTCTCAATGACTTGTGGCACGATGCGTTGTCTTGGTAAAACAACATTATCAAGCCAAGTTTTTGCTTCAACCGTATTTTTTCCCTTCATATTTTATCAAAACACGAAATTCCTTTTTTTCCATTTTTTCCCCAATAACAAAAAAATACTAGCGACGCCATCTATGTGTCAGACGGGGACTTATCAGCCAACCTGTTATCCATGAGCTCTTGGAACTTCAATGATTTCAAAGATTTATTCACAGCTAATTGCTGGAGGATTCTGTCAAAAGGCATTTATGATTTTCCAGGAAAATATAAATCAACCACCCTATCATTTTTATGTTATTTTTATTGTGTGTTTTAATAACCTGTCAACCATGAATTAAACCATTCTGGTATTCCATCACGAATATTTTGTTTTTTATGCAAAAGATAGAAATGCTTTTGTAAGTTTGTAGACAATATAATTAACTGTCACTGGAATAAATCTCTGAGGTGTCAGACAAGCGCTTTAGCAATCTGAAGTTGGTTGCAATACATAGCAGCAACCCTGTCAAAGCATTAGATGTATTATGACATTATGGCATATATTTGGTTTATGGCGCTTAAATATCCCAAAACGACAGTTGCAATTTTTTTCTAAAATTATTCGACGACTTGATTGATGTAGTGGTGGTCACCAAACCTCTATCTTATATAGCATAATAGCACCGAAGCCCCGAAGTGGGTTTTTGTCACCATTTTGACGATATATGTTTTGATAGAAGTAAAAAAGCAACATTCGACAAATTTTGCGCGCTCATTAAAAAAAACTTCAATGGAAACCTAATTGGGGGTATTATGAGATTTCCCTTAAATTCCCTATGACCTTAGTGTTACAGAAACTTAATCATTTCTTTTTAAAACCCGAGCAAAGGATATTTTTCTAGTAATAGTCAAACGAAAAGTTTTTAGAAATCCCTGGTGAGTGTCTCTCTTCTCAGATCTTTAAAAAGTTGCTTGGCCAAGAATGTCTAAAATAACTCTCTTTCTAAAATACCCCATTGGATCCTAAGGTCCTTATCAATATTTAGAATAGCCAATGCCAGTATTAGTGAGCAACGTTATTGAGTGCTAGTTTGAGGTCTAAAAATAATGCAGTTGCTTATCTACACTATTACCCCCTAGTTCATGCAATGCAGTCTCAGTAAACCTGTCTACGAGTCAGCAAGTCAGATGATTTCCATTTATCCAATATCTTCTAACTGGACGCAGTCCTTTAACCCTACACTTATAATGGAGTGAATAGATTCTAATGCCTTGAATATTCTTTCTTCTTCGTTCTCGCTAATGTATTCTAAGATTCTCTCGTCCAGACCTTTGACCTTTCTCTTTAAGAGCTTCCTCCAAGATCTTTTTTATACCATAGGATGGGGGTATATTAACTTTGTCATTCCGTTTGTAACACATCGAAATATTGCTCTAAGACCCCATAAAGTATATTTATTCTGGGTCGTGGTGAAATTCTGAGTCGATCTAAACAATTCCATCCGTCCGTCCGTCTGTTGAAATCACGCTAACTTCCGAACGAAACAAGCTATTGACTTGAAACTTGGCACAAGTAGTTGTTATTGATGTAGGTCGGATGGTATTGCAAATGGGTCATATCGGTCCACTTTTACGTATAGCCCCCATATAAACGGACCCCCAAATTTGGCTTGCAGGCCCTCTAAATTTGGTACATGGTGTTAGTATATGGTCTCTAACAACCATGCAAAAATTGGTCCATATCGGTCCATAATTATATATAGCCCCCATATAAACCGATCCCCCGATTTGGCTTGCGAGGCCTCTAAGAGATGCAAATTTCATCCGATCCGGATGAAATTTGGTACATGGTGCAAGCATATGGTCCTTATTAACCATGCCAAAAATGGTCCACATCGGTCCATAATTATATATAGCCCCCATATAAACCGATCCCCAGATTTGGCTTGCGGAGCCCCTAAGTGAAGAAAATTTGATCCGATCCGGCTGAAATTTCGTACATGGTGTATGTATATGGTATCTAACAACTATGCACAAATTGGTCCACATCGGTCCATAATTATATATAGCCCCCATCATAAGCGTAGGAAGGCCTCTGGGGAGGGGGCTTAGACCCCCCAGAAAAATTTTAGCCCCCCAGAATTTGAAACTCTATTTATGATTTTCCATTTTTCAATAAATGTCAATAGTTTTTTTAATTTTTATAAATATTAAACAAGTATATACAATCGCACAAAGGTCCGCTAAAGACTTTCATGAACAATAGAATTACTTGGGTTGTGGTAGCAGTTGCCGATGGCAATGTTTGAAGTCAGATATTTATGAAATAAAGCTGTGGTTGACCTTTTGATTGATTTAGTTTAGTCAATTTAATTAAAAAAATAGTAATTGATATTAAAACTATTCTTTCATAAATTAATATCTTAATAATGCTGCGAAAAAGCGTTGCCAAAAACTAGTGAACATGTTCTTTTTGGGTCTAGAAGTGGTGCAAAATTTGCATCACTTCTTAACGTGAGATCCGAATTCAGTGTTTTGAATGTGAATTAAAAAATTTTGTGATATTTTCCCAAATAAATAATTTTTATATTGTTTTTATGATTTTTAATGCATTCTGACGATTGTTTGAAACGCTTTTTATCGAATAATTTCCAAAATTATCGATTTTTCTATAATGGATTTAGCAGTTTTGTGACAAAATTTGAATAATTTGTACCAATTTATTTATTCTTACACTTTTTAAACTATTTGAAAAAAAGAAAACAAACAATTACACATTAAAATATGAAAAAAATGAAGTAAAACAACTTCCTGTGTAGTTAAAATAATTGAGGACATTTTTGGAATTACTTTTAAAGTTGTGCCTTTAGAACAACTCACAATTTTGTTGCTGGGAAAAGTGTGGAACTACTTTTAGTTGCTTTATTATAAATTAATTGTCGAGTTATTTTGATGTCTAATTTTTTTATTCAATTTTATGAAATAAAACATTAATTGAACCTATAAGTTCAGTCTATAAATTTTTAGCTAGGGGGCTATAGCCCCCCCTACGAAAATTGTTTAGCTACGCTAATGGCCCCCATATAAACCGATCACCAAATTTGGCTTCCGGAGCTTGGAAGACCAAAATTCATCTGATTCAGTTGAAATTTGGTACGTGGTGCTAATATATGGTCTCAAACACCCGTGTAAAAATTGGTCGAAATCGGTCAATAATTATATATAGGCCCCATATAAACCGATCCCCAGATTTGATCTACGGAGCCCCTTAGAAGAGCAAAATTCATCCGATTCGGTTGAAATTTAGTACGTGATGTTAGTTCATATCAGTCCATAATTATATATAGCCCCCATATAGACCGATCCCCAGGTTTGACCTCCGGTGCCTTTTGGAGAAGCAAAATTCATCCGATCTGGTTGAAATTTGGTACGTGGTGGTAGTATATGATATTTAACAACCATGCCAAAAGTGGTCCATATCAGTCCATAATCATATATAGCCCCCATATAAACCGATCCCGAGATTTGGTTTTGGAGCCTCTTGGAGGAGCAAATTTAATCCGGGTCAGTTGAAATTTGGTACATTGTGCTAGTATATGGCCGTTAACAACCATGCATAACTAGGTCCATATCGGTCTCTAGTTATATATAGCCCTCAGATAAATCGATCCCCAATCACACAAAAATTGGTCAATATCAAGTTCATAATTGTATATAGCCCCCATATAAGCGACTCCCATATTTCAATTCTGGCTCCCTACGTACCGTGCAAAAGTCCATATCGATTTGTAATTATTTGTAGACATACCGACATATATCTTTTTTGTCTAATATATACCACGTATGGACTAACTCACAATTTAGAGAACGATTTAAGATACCACAACCCAAGTAATTCGATTGTGGATGACAGTCTTTCGTAGAAGTTTCTACGCAATCCATGGTGGAGGGTACATAAGATTCGGCCTGGCCGAACTTACGGCCATATATACTTGTTACCACTTAACTTCTTAGACTGCCATTGGGGTCGAGTTTTTCTTCTTGGTTTTATTCAAAAATCCAAACAGATCCTACCAGTATGTTATATGACACGTAATATACGGGATTGAAATTGAAAATAATATCCTATGGAGATCTCCCGTAGGTGTGAGAAAAACTTGTAGTATTTAGTGCTGGAATGTCTTAGAAAATGATAATTTCTTAACATCTCACCCCTCAGAAGAGTCACTAAAACACCCCATATTTCGATATTTATCTTTACAAGAAATCATAGAAAATTGACAAAAAATAAATCATTTGCATACACCAAATATTGGATTGATATTAAACAAAATATAGGCAAAAGTTGAAATTTAAAATTCTTTATGCTCCGAAATTTGAAAATCTAAGGCAACCCTCTTGCAATGTGAATTGCAATAATTTTGTGTGTTGCATTTAATACCACTCAATTGAAATTACTTTTGCTTCTTGGCCCCCATTTGGGAACATTTCATTGAAATTCGATATAACTGGGAAATTTCGTTTTCAATTCCTTTAGGTATTTATCCTTTAGAGTTTTTTTCATTTGTGGTCGAGTTTTTTTTTTGTTTCCCGTTTTACATGGCTCCCTGGGGGTCTATAAAGGAGTTTCGTTTTATTTGTCAGACAGGAAGGGACAGACAAACAGTCGAACAAAGTGCAAATATTGTCATTTAACAAATCGAGTTGAAAATTACTTCAGTTACAAACCGCATTAGCTGTGAACTTGCGATAATTATCATCATTTGCACAAGGGTCAGTTGTAATGTTTGAGACCTTCGAGTTTACACAGTATCTGGTCCCCCACACACACACACACAGAAACCCTAAGTTGTGGGCCAATACCAATATCTGTTATGTAGACTATTACACTCCGATATGTGCCAAAGAATTGCGGTTAGAGCATCATATTTCTCCAGCAACTTAGTAGGCAATGCAATGGCTGAGCTATGACCATTGCCTGTAGCTTTTATTGCAATTTCGTACGTAATTACACTGCAAAAAGGTTTGATTTATTTATTTCCCCTCGAACTGAATAGGTAGGCTCGTTATTCAACCGAGGGGGGGTGGGTGTTGGTGAGGAGTATTCACTATGGCCAAATGATAGCTGGGACAGGCAATGATGATTGTGATATGAAAAATGCTCATATTTCAAGTTCTGTTAATTGAATTAATGCCATCTTTCGAGAACGTCGACTACTATTCAGTTACATGTTTAAGGGCAAAAGCAATAATACTACGGCATAACGTTTATGTTTTTAACCTGAATGTATAGGTCTTCAATACAGTGGTTTGGAGTATTAGAGAAACAAAGGCAAGGAAAAGGAAGAAACTACAACTCTTCCATGCACAGAGTTTGGATAGGTTTTTATTTCACTGAATATGAAGAGAAATCTGCAACTCTGCTAGAGAACTGTAGACCGGCTGGGGGTCTGCACTAACCACGACCGAGATTCCTTAACCACGACCGAGATTCCCGACATCCATCCTATTTTCCGGTGGTGGCATCAAAATTTGTAAATAAGGTGGATGAGATCTGGGTAGGGAACCAGCCAGACCCTACGATCTTGCATCTTCGCAAGGAGATCGATCAACTTGAAGGCACCCAAGAAAGGTTGTGCAAACATTTGAAAGAGCTCGGTTCAGGAAAGCATTATGACACAGAGCTGAAATGTGGCTCCAAGAGATTATATTGCAGATCAGGTTAATGAAAAAGTCCGATTCAGGAAAGCACCATGACACATAGTTGGAATGTAGCTCCCAGAGAGAGATTATATTGCAGAGTAGGTGATGAGACAGATTTTTGTGCTATAACATAAATAAGCACCATCTGCTCGCCATAACGACCTCTTACCAAAGTCGTCCTTATGCAAAATGGTCTGATTTGCCCTTGGGTTCGGACTATGATCGTGTCGACTTAGCTTCGAGTTCAACAGACTTTAATATTTGAGAGTTGAAGACAATTATGAACCTTGGAAAAGCGAACTGGAAGCTATTGACTATTCACACGGAAGACAAGTGTACTCCACTGCAAATTGGCACATAAGAAAAATTGATACGGGGAAAATTGATCAGGTCGATCCTGGGATCCTGCGCACGGTTGCCACAGTAGGCAGAATTTTACCAAAAATTGTAGATTTATTAATGTTTGGTAGATTGTTAGAAATCTCGATGTTTTTGCAAAAAAATAGACAAAATTTTCTATAAAAATAAAACTTGACAAAATTTTCTATAAAAATAAAATTTGACAAAATTTCCTATATAAATAAAATTTTGACAAAATTTTCTTTAGAGATACAAATTTGACATAATTTTCTATAGCAATAAAATTTTGCCAAAATTTTCTTTTTGAGAAAATTTTCTATAGAAATAAAAAGTTGACAAAATTTTCTTTAGAAATTAAATTTTGACAAAATTTTCTATAGAGATAAAATTTGGATATACTTTTCTATAGAAATAAAATTTTGACAAAATTTTCTTTAAAAATAAAATTTTGACAAAATTTTCTATACAAATAAAAATTTTGAAAAAAATTCCTATAGAAATAAAAGTTGAGAAATTTTTTTATAGAAATAAAATTTGACAAAATTTTCTATATAAATAAAATTTTGACAAAATTTTCTTTAGAAATAAAATTTTGACAAAATTTTCTATAGAAATAAAATTTTTACAAAATTTTCTATAGAAATTAAATTTTGACAAAATTTTCTATAGAAATAACATTTTTACAAAATTTTCTATAGAGATAAAATTTTGACATAATTTTCTATTGAAATAAAATTTTGACAAAATTTTCTTTAGAAATAAAATTTTGACAAAATTTTCTGTAGAAATAAAATTTTGACAAAATTTTCTATAGAAATAAAAGTTGAGAAATTTTTTTATAGAAATAAAATTTAGACAAAATTTTCTATAGAAAAAAAAAATTGACAAAAATTTTACAAAATTTGCTATAAAAATGAAATTTTGACAAAATTTCCTATAAAAATAAAATTTTGGCAAATTGTCCATAGAAATAATATTTTGACAACATTTTCTATGAAAATAAAGTTTTGACAAAACTTTCTATAGAAATAAAATTTTGAGAAAATTTTTTATAGAAATTTCCAATAGAAATAAAATTTTGGCAAAATTTTCTATAGAAATAAAATTTTCAGAATATATTCTAGAGAGATAAAATTTTTACATAATTTTCTATACAAATAAAAATTTTGAGAAAACTTCCTATGGAAATAAAATTTGAGAAATTTTCTATAGAAATAACATTTTTACAAAATTTTCTATAGAGATAAAATTTTGACAAAATTTTATACAGAAATAAAATTGTTGTTGTTTTTGATTTCAGCTTTTCAGCTTTTAAGCTGAAATCAAAAACAACAACAATGATTAAAGAACAAAAACTCACAATAACAAAACAAAAGGAATAGAAATAAAATTTTGACAAAGTTTTCTATAGAAAAAATTTTTGTTTTGTTATTGTTGGTTTTGTTCTTTAAGCATTGTTGTTGTGTTTATTGCAGCTTAAAACCATACATGGACTAAACAACAAGTGTAGCTTAACCAACAGAGGAAAATTCTATAAAAATGAAATTTTGACAAAATTTCCTATAGAAATAAAATTTTGGCAAATTTTCCATAGAAATAATATTTTGACAACATTTCCTATAGAAATAAAAATTTTGACAAAATTTTCTATATAAATAAAATTTTGACAAAATTTTATCTGGAAATAAAATTGTGACAAAATTTTCTATAGAAATAAAATTTTAAGAATATTTCCTATAGAAATAAAATTTTGGTAAATTTTCTATAGAAATAATATGTTGACAAATTTTCTATAGAAATTGAATTTTGACAAAATTTTCTGTAGAAATAAATGTTTGACAAAATTTTCTATAGCAATAAAATTATGACAAAATTTTCTATAGAAATAAAATTTTGGCAAATTTTCTATAGAAGTAAAAATTTTGACAAAATTTTATTTAGAAATAAAATTTTGACAAAATTTTCTATAGAAATAAATTTTTGATAAAATTGTCTAGAGAAATAAAATTTTGACAATTTTTTTCATAATATCCACAAAAATTTGGCTAAAAACTGCAAAATACGATTTTTTTATTTTGTTAAACTTTCTTCAAATTTTGGTAGATCATTTTTAGATCGAGGGGCAACCGAGATCCTGCTTTACGCGAGAAATAGGGTGCAAACATTTGATAGACGATTCTGAATCTCACAAGACAAATGAAGAAATTCATTTTGCCTGAGGTAAAAATACCAAACGATGATGCCTCATTCTTTAGATACTATGTTCTTTAGATACTGTCATCTTCCTGCAAATAGTACATGTAGGAAACAAATGTGTCTCAGATCGAATAGTCAATTCCATTCTGTTCATCATTTGTCGATGCTGAAGCCAGAAAATACAGACATATTTTAGAGACTCGTTTTGGTGTTTTAATCTTTTGCACCCTAAGAACAAGATTTTTGATACTACTTCACAGCCCAACGTTGTTTTTTTTAGTAAATGCAGAAGCAAATATTTATAGCGTGCATCTAAAATACTCTTGGTGAATAACCACTGTACACTTTTCGTCCGGCTAGTATCTAGTGCAGAAGGGTACACCAACCCACCTCCAAAAGGGATTGTGAAGGATAAGGGAATTAAGACGGAATTGGAGACGGCTCGCGCAGGCACAGTTCATAATAAACGATACATCATGACTCACCTGAAACCATTATCACTTTAAAATTTCCAACTTTCACAATGTTGTTTGGTGATTAGTGCATGCCTACCACTGTGCACTCACTTGCATTCATCCAAGGTTTGTCCCCCTTCACATGACAATTTACTTGTTTTGTGGCTCTATTTTCTGCTATCTTAACAAGTTTACGCTTGAGAACATTCGCTCGTTGTGCCAACACACACACACATATCTCGGTAATGGTAAGGTTGTTGGTAAGTACTTACATATGGATATGGGTAACAGCTGACATTGAAATGCTATTCCAATTCCTGTTAGCGAACATTATGCCAGACCTCTGTTTCCTCTCCTCGATATGTCCAACCACCACTCCAAAAAAGCTACCTTGTACATTAGCGTATGTACGAAGAAACCTTCTGATGACAGACGAACATAGTCTGTCTGTAACGGAGTATACATGTAAGTAATGCAAAACGTTCGCTCATGGGTTTCGGAAGCTGTGGTTGCAATGTCATTTCCTTTGGTAATGTAACACAGTAACTTGAACTAGAAGCATATTTACATGCAAGCAAGTGCAGTTGCATGCATTGGTATTATTGTAGATTGGGATAAAATTTTTAAATTTTGATGGCTTGGATACAGGTACGGGTAATATAAATATATAACAAATTTACAATTTTTTTTTTTAATATTCACATTTTTATACTAACCACCATAGAATGATGATGGGGGTATAATAAGTTTGTCAGTGCCTTTGTAACACATCGAAATATCGATTTCTGGCTATATAAAGTATATATATTCTTGATCAGGGAGAAATTATGAGACGATAAAAGCATGTCTGTCTGTCTGTTGTAATCACGCTACTTTCTTCAATAATGGCGCTATCATCCGGAAATTTGTCACAGATTCATTTTTTGTCTGCACGCAGGCCAAGTTTGATGATGGGCTATATCGGTCCAGGTTTTGATATGGCTCCCATATAAACCGATCCAACGATTTGGGGTCTTGGGCTTCTAGGAACTATAGTTTTTATCCGATTTGTCTGAAATTGGAAATCTAGAGGTATTTTAGGACCACAAATAGGTGCGCCGAAAATGGTGTGTATCGGTCCCAGGGATCCGGAGCGGAGCGGAGCAAGCCCTTTTTTAGCCGGAGCGGGAGCGGCATTTCTAAAAATAAAATATTACTTGAATGAAATGTGTAACTTTGAAATTACACTGTGTAGGTAATTTCAAATTTAGCTAGTACTTAGCTAGTGTGAGCAAACGTTTAAAATGTACGATATGTATTTTTGTACGTACGTACATTGGGGAAAACACAACGTGTTTTTTTAGTAATTGTTTTCAAAAACGGCAAATGTCAAAATATATCTCTAGTATGTGTTGTAAAAGTAACAACAGTACTTTCGATCAATTTCATCCCGTATTACTACAAAGATGTTTGTAATGAACGTCAAATAAATGCAATTAAACGATCTTATTTATATTTAATTTTTTAGTTTTCTGCACAGAAAAAAATATTGTCGTGAAGTCAAAGATTCCATGTCCTTAGAATAAGAATGCAAATTTTGCTTAACATGGAAGACGCATTTCTCTAAAAAAAAAAGTTTTTTTTTTCTTGTCCAAAAGGCAATAAACTTTTGAATGAAGTTGTACTGTCCTTATAATTAAGTGATTTTACTTAAAAATGTGTATCATAACATGAAAGATAAAATTTTTGAGGTAAGGTCAACGTGACTTTAATAATTGAGAAAAATTCTTTAAAATTAATAAAATTGTCTTTAAATTTGTTTCCTTTTTGCATCTTGCCTACAAAGCAAAAAATCGTTAAAAAATAAGACATGTTTTTCAACACTTTATTTTAAAGACGCTTTTTACTTGAAACATAGCATAATTTCTACTGGAAGTCGAGTCTTAATATGGAAAAAAATAACTCGTTAACTCGTTTTTAAAGGATTTTGATAAGAACTGACGAAAAAAATCTAAAAAAATGAAAAATTAACATTTGCTTCAGAGAACTGCAACCGGTGGCTTTTTTTCGTATTGCAATCTTACCCACAAAATGTCGGTGGCAGTGAGTAAGACACCAATTACCATGCGATCTTTTACATTGATACAAATGCGAGAATAAAAACACCAATAATATATAACAATGTTCGTATGCAGTGTCTTGCAATCATAAACCAATCGACATCGTAACAACGCTCGGTAAACAAAAAACGAAGTTGGCACTTAAGTGTGATTGCACTCAACAACAACAATTACTAGCAGTTGGCATTAGCTCAAGAGAATTGAGAGAGTAATAAATAAGAGAATACCAAACTTCTGAGATATGGGTAACCAATTTGTGTGATTGCTTTACTACGGTGTTTTCGAGAGACCAACACTCATACTAACAAACACCGATAGTCGTCGGTTGCATTGGATATTGGTGGTTGAATTTCTTTTTACCAATTGGTGTTTTAAGATTGCAAATGTTGGTGTTTACTAAATACACTGGTCGGTTGCGGTAGATCGCAGCCGTTCTCTGATTTGCTTCCTATAAGCAAATACATAACCCCCCAAATTTAAAAGAGAATTACGTCTTTAAAGTATCCTTACTTGTATTCTCCGCTTCTTTGGCTCGGAATTAATACCCAAACTGTTAAAGTAAAGACAAAATCTTTGGAACCGGGCATGCTTTTTTTCAGTGTAAGGAATTTCATATTTGCTTTACTATTGTACTATATCCTAGCATTCTCTTTTCTGATTTTTCTGATATTAGTTCTCGAAAAGTTAATTAAAATTATGGATAGTTTCAATTTTGGTTGCCGTTTTGGTCCGATCGGACCAAAATTGGTCCAAAAAATTTGTAATTTTTAAATTTGGTCCGATGGTCAGACCAAACAGAATTTGGTCCATTTTGGTCCATTTTCATAAATTTGGTTTCTATCACATATTAAATAGTAGATGGTTCACCGCAAAGAATATTGTCGGGAGGCCAAATACTTCACATGCTTCAAATACGAATTTTGCTTAGAATAGAAGACGTATTTCTCTGAAAAAAAGTTTTTCCTTGTCTAAAAGTCTCTAAACTTTTCAATGAAGTCTGTTTGTCCTTATAGCTAAGTGATTCGACATAAAAATGTGTATCCTAACATGAATGCAAATTTCGTTTTAATGAAGTCAAAATGGATTTAATATTTCTGAAAAAATCTTCAAAATTAATAAAATGTTTCAACACATTGTTTTAAAGTCATTATATCCTAAACCACATAGTGGTTAGGGTATAATAAGTTTGATCTGCCAAAAAATGTGCCTACAAGAAATATTGATTTTAGACCCCATAAAATATATACCGATCGACTCAGAATCACCTCCTGAGTCGATCTAGCGCTTGATGTCCGTCTGTCCATCCGTCCGTCTGTCCATGTATTTGTTGTTCACAGGATTTCGGTCGCAATTATTAACCGATTTTGATGAAATTTGGTACAGGGAGTTTTTTTGGGCACAAGGACGAACGTTATTGCATTTGGAAGAAATCGGATCAAATTTAGATATAGCTCCCATATATATGTATTGCCCGATTTCGACAAATGGGGTCACTTTTTTACTAACCGATCGTCGTCATATTTAGCACAAAATAATCTTCTGTATCACCCTTTAAGTCTGAAAATTTCATCGAAATCGGTTAAGATTTAGATATAGGTCCCATATATATGTATCGCCAGATTTTGCCAAATTAGGTCATAAAATCCTTATTTATCAACCGATCTTACTCAAAGTTGGCGAAATGTAATCTTCTATAGCACTAACTATATGTGCAAAAAATCATCGAAATCGGTTCAGATTTAGCTATAGCTCCCATATATGTACCGCCCGATTTTTCTAAATAAAATAAAACTCAATTGAACAAATAATACAATGTTTGTACTATAATTTTCTCGAAGAGGAGCGGAGCGATTTTTTTTCTCGGAGCGGAGCGGTTTTTTTTTCTGCGGAGCGGGAGCGGAGCGGATCGAAAAAAATGGACCGCTCCGGATCCCTGATCGGTCCACGGTTTGGTGTAGCCTCCATATAGCCCGATCTCCCGATTTGACTTCTTGGGCTTCTAGACACGGCAATTTGTATCCGATTTGCCTGAAATTAAAAATCTAGAGGTATTTTGGGTCCATAAAAAGGTGTGACGAATATGGGGTGTATCGGTCCAAGATTTAGTTTAGCCTCCATATAGTCCTATCTCCCGATTTGACTTCTTGAGCGTCTAGACATCTGAACTTTTATCCGATCTGTCTGAAATTCAAAATCGAAAGGTATTTTGGGTTCATAAATAGGTTTGATGAATATGGTGTGTATCGGTCCACGGTTTGGTGTAGCCTCCATATAGCCCGATCTCCTGATTTGACTTTATGGGCTTCTAGACACGATAATTTTTATCCGATTTGCCTGAAATTAAAAATCTAGGGGTATTTTGGGTCCATAAAAAGGTGTGACGAATATGGGGTGTATCGGTCCAAGATTTAGTTTAGCCTCCATATAGTCCTTTCTCCCGATTTGACTTCTTGAGCGTCTAGACATCTGAACTTTTATCCGATCTGTCTGAAATTCAAAATCGGAGGGTATTTTGGGTTCATAAATAAGTGTGATGAATATGGTGTGTATCGGTCCACAGTTTGGTATAGCCTCCATATAGCCCAATCTCCCGATTTGATCTCTTGGACTTCTAGACTCCGCAATTTTTATCCGATTTACTTGAAATTCAAAATCTGGCGATATTATTGGTCTACTCTTGGTGTGTATCGGTTCATGTTTTCGTATTTACCCCATATAGACCGATCTCCAGATTTGACCTCTTAAGTGTGTAGACATCCCAATTTTTATGCGATTTGCAGGAAATTCAAGATTTATAGGTATTTTGGGTTCATAAATAAGTGTGCTGAATATAGTGTGGATCGGCCCATGTTTTGGTATAGCTCCCATGTGTTAAGTCTCCCGATTTCTATGTTGGTATACATGTTTACTTGGCAGAGTAACTGTCATCAAATCCATCTGAAATTTTCATAGTCCTAAAAAATTTCAAAATCAATTTAGCGATGTCCGTCCGTCCGTCTGTTGAAACCAAGCTAACTTCCGAACGAAACAAAAAAAAACATAAAACTTGACACAAGTAGTAGTTGTTGATATATGTTAGTTAGGTCGGATGGTATTGCAAATCCCCTATATAAACCGCTTGCGGATCCTTTTGGAAGAGCAAACTTCATCCGATCCGGTTGAAATTTGGTACATGGTGACCTCTAATAACTGTGCAAAAATTTGTCCGTACACTAAAAAAATATGTCTGCAGTTAAATTAACGATAAATTTAACTTATTTTTATTGCAAAAAAATTATTTGTTTGTAATAAAATTGTATTATTTTTTTTTAATTTTAGTTAATTTTTTCTTCTATGGGAGGGTGTAATGGCCTCTAATGATCATGCAACAATTGGTTCATCTGATTGGCTCCCTAATTACCATGCGAAAATTGGTTCATATCGGTTCATAATCAATTGTACATTCCCCTGTATAAACCGATCAAGAACTGAATTGGCTTATATAGGAATTTAATATGCATTTTTATACCCTCCACCATAGAATGGGGGGGGCATATTAACTTTGCCATTCCGTATGTAACACATCGAAATATTGCTCTAAGACCCCATAAAGTATATATATACTGGGTCGTGGTGAAATTCTGAGTCGCTTTGAGCATGTCCGTCCGTCCGTCTGTTGAAATCACGCTAACTTCCGAACGAAACAAGCTATCGACTTGAAACTTAGCACAAGTAGTGGTTATTGATGTAGGTCGGATGGTATTGCAAATGGGCCATATTGGTCCACTTTTACGTATAGCCCCCATATAAACGGACCCCCAAATTTGGCTTGCGAATCCTCTAAGAGAAGCAAATTTCATCCGATCCGGCTGAAATTTGGTACATGGTGTTGGTATATGGTCTCTAACAACCATGCAAAAATTGGTCAACATCGGTCCATAATTATATATAGCCCCCATATAAACCGATCCCCCGATTTGGCTTGCGGAGCCTTCAAGAGAAACAAATTTCATCCGATCCGGCTGAAATTTGGTACATGGTGTTGATATATGGTCTCTAACAACCATGCACAAATTGCTCCACATCGGTCCATAATTATATATAGCCCCTATATAAACCCGATTTGGCTTGCGGAGCTTCTAAGAGAAGCAAAGTTCATCCGATACGGCTGAAATTTGGTTCATGGTGTAAGTGTATGGTCTCTAATGACCATGCAAAAATTGGTCAACATCGGTCCATAATTATATATAGCCCCCATATAAACCGATCACCATATTTGACCTCCGGAGCCTCTTAGAGGAGCAAAAGTCATCCGATTGAAATTTGGTCCGTGGTGTTAGTATATTGTCTCTAACAACCATGCCAAAATTGGTCCATATCTGTCCATAATTATATATAGCCCCCATATAAGCCGATCCCCAGATTTGACCTCCGGAGCCTCTTAGAGGAGCTAAATTCATCCGATCCGGTTCAAATTGGGTACGTGGTATTAGAATGTGGTCTCCAACAAACACGCAAGAATTGGTCCCTATCGGCCCATAATTATATATAGCCCCCATATAAGCCGATCCCCAGATTTGACCTCCGGAGCCTCTTAGAGGAGCAAAAGTCATCCGATCCGATTGAAATTTGGTCCGTGGTGTTAGTATATTGTCTCTACCAACCATGCCAAAATTGGTCCATATCTGTCCATAATTATATATAGCCCCCATATAAGCCGATCCCCAGATTTGACCTCCGGAGCCTCTTAGAGGAGCAAAAGTCATCCGATCCGATTGAAATTTGGTCCGTGGTGTTAGTATATTGTCTCTAACAACCATGCCAAAATTGGTCCATATCTGTCCATAATTATATATAGCCCCCATATAAGCCGATCCCCAGATTTGACCTCCGGAGCCTCTTAGAGGAGCAAAAGTCATCCGATCCGATTGAAATTTGGTCCGTGGTGTTAATATATTGTCTCTAACAACCATGCCAAAATTGGTCCATATCTGTCCATAATTATATATAGCCCCCATATAAGCCGATCCCCAGATTTGACCTCCGGAGCCTCTTAGAGGAGCAAAAGTCATCCGATCCGATTGAAATTTGGTCCGTGGTGTTAGTATATTGTCTCTAACAACCATTCCAAAATTGGTCCATATCTGTCCATAATTATATATAGCCCCCATATAAGCCGATTCCCAGATTTGACCTCCGGAGCCTCTTAGAGGAGCTAAATTCATCCGATCCGGTTCAAATTGGGTACGTGGTGTTAGAATGTGGTCTCCAACAAACACGCAAGAATTGGTCCCTATCGGCCCATAATTATATATAGCCCCCATATAAACCGTTCCCCAGATTTGATCTCCGGAGCCTCTTAGAGCTGCAAAATTCATCCGATCCGGTTGGAATTTGTAACGTGGTGTTAGAATGTGGTCTCCAACAAACACAAGAATTGGTCCCTATCGGTCTATAATTATATATAGCCCCCATATAAGGCCGCTAATAACCATGCCAAAATTGGTCCATATCGGTCTATAGTTATATATAGGCGATCCCCAATCACACAAAAATTGGACCTTATCGGTTCATAATCATGGTTGCCACTTGAGCCAAAAATAATCTACCAAAATTTTATTTTTATAGAAAACATTGTCAAAACGTTATTTCTATAGAAAATTTTGTCAAAATTTTATTTCTATAGAAAATTTTATCCAAATTTTACTTCTATAGAAAAAATTTTATTTTGTCAAAATTTTATTTCTATAGAATTATATAGAAACTTAATTATATACGTATTTAATCGGCCTGTTTTAGTTTAATATATACCACGTATGGACTACCTTGCAATTTAGAAGACGGTGTTAGGAAGTTTTAAGATACCTTGCCATCGGCAAGTGTAACTGCAACCCAAGTAATTAGATTGTGGATGATAGTCTTTCGTCAAAGTTTCTACGCAATCCATGGTGGAGGGTACGTAAGATTCGGCCAGGCCGAACTTACGGCCGTATATACTTGTTTTATTTCATATGGACTCCATTTTGAGTAAACTTCAATTTAGACGACAATGTTAAGAAGATTTAAGATACCTTGCCATCGGTAAGTGCTACCGCAATCCAAGTAATTCGAGTGTGGATAACTCTCTTTAGTCGAGCTTGCTACCCAATCCATGGTGGAGGGTACATAAGATTCGGCCTGGCCGAACTTACGTCCGTATAAACTTGTTCATGTTTTTATTTTCAAAAATTATTTTAAAAATTGAAAAGTCGTTTTTTTAATTTTCTTAATTTTTCTTGTTCGGCTTGCCTCATCTGCAGAGAACCGACCACTTCATTGTCATCTATGCAAATTCATAAACACATTTTTAAGGTCAACTCTTATCCATCATAATTAAAATATTCCAAAAAAACATATTTGTCCCACAAGAAAAAAAAATACATGAAGGACATCTCAACTTATCATCCTTGATATTCATTACAAAGGAATTTCATTCATCCCCATGCAGTTTTGCTATTATTCGAAAGAAATTTGATTAACCTCCTCTTTTATTCTTTGAGAGTTTTGCATCATCATATTCACCAATTCAGGCGTCAGATGTCAGTTTCTCATTGGGAAAAAGAAACAAAACGGGTCAGAGGAGGAAGAACTCAACTTACATCATTGTCAGCGAATAATTGAAATCAAAATGACAAAAACCACAAAACGTTGTTGGGACACCAGAAAACCGAGAAGAGCGGCAGACAAATAAACTCACTTTCCAAAAATCAATGCAATATGAATAGTAGCCCAGTTACATATGCTCTTGATCGTATGGTTCATCTGAAGAAAACAAAAAGGGACGACAGTGAACCGTCTTGGTGGTGTCACATTAAAAATAAAAAGGATGTCATCGCAAAACCAAAAAATTATAGAGAAGAGCAAAACCAAATAAAACAAAACAAATCACCCAAATGAAGATGAAACCAAATGCTGAAGAGGATTGAGATATCCTTATGTGTATATGGAAATAGCTGGCAATTGACTACCTTCATTTGCGGTTGGAATTGGGTTATTCACACGCATACAGACACACACTTAGTTGAGAATTATATTTAAAATTTTTGATAAGGATGCACTCATATATTGGATGCATCGAAAATTCATTCATCCCATGTTCATGAGGACTTAGGTTTTTTTCGTGAAAATAGCCTAAGGCAGGGAATTGGATGTTTGACATTAAGAAATTCTAATAAATTCGTTAGCTGTGATGGAACTTGTGAAAATAACAAAGTTATACAGTTGCTATTTTCCAGTCTAAGAAAGTCTAGACTGTTTAATACTCAAAAATTATGGAGGGTAAATGACATAAAGTATCACTAATATTTTTGAATGACAAAAATGTTTCGAAGTGCAAGCACAGCAACTTCGTTGCTCTTTCAAGTTAAACTTTGGGAGCCACCGCAATGATTAGTGTGCCCGCCTTGCATATAAAGGGTCATGCATTCAATGACGCTTTCGAGTAACAAGTTTTGTCCATCGGTGGATTCTCCCTCTGCTGGTGACATCTCGACTGAAACTGAAACTCCGTAGGGACTCGATCATAAAAAAGAAGTCTCTTCACGTACCACCACAACTGGTATCACAATCGTCTGAGCCTAAAATATCGGGCTGCCTCTATACTTACCCTAAGTCTATATTTTTTTTTTTTTTGTTATTGCCACCATTGACAGTATCATTGTAATTAGCCTACGAAGAAATTCAAAATATCTCGAAAGTGGCGTTTTATATTTCAAAATTATCTTCTAAGACAAAACGCTTGATTAGGCCCATGATTTCTTAACCCACCTGAAGAATAAGTTTCCTCGAGGTCTGCCAAGTAGGCCTTCATGGCTGCTATGACCTATTGATATTTCATGATGACCACTTTTTGATCCAACAAATAGCATCGTCCATTCGTCAAATTAGCATCGTATGGAGCAAATTAATGGAGCCATCGTATGGACCCAATCCCTATGATCGCATTCTTCGTAGGACATTCGCCGGGTACAGTTCTTTGTGCTATTCTCATGAAACGATGTAACATATCGGATTTTTATTAGGCAGTGTCTAACCTTCTCCAAAATTGTCTTACTGATGAACTTATTGTTCGGGGCAACAAAAATGCGACAACCATCCACGGTTGCCACAGCTGTTAGAATTCTACCAAAAATGGTAGAATTTTTTTTTGCTGTTTAGTAGATTGGAAGGATTCTTAATGGTTTGATAGATTTTGCAAAATATTTCTCTCGGACTAAGTACCTCAAATTTTATGTACCTCAAATTTTCTATAGAAATAAAATTTTGAGAATACTTTCTATAAAATTAAAATTTAAGAACATTTTCTATAAAACTAACATTTTAAGAAAATTTTATATACGGCCGTAAGTTCGACCAGGCCGAACCTTATGTTATGTACCCTCCACCATGGATTGCGTAGAAACTTCTGCGAACGACTGTCATCCACAATCGAATTACTTGCGTTGTGGTAATACTTATCGATGGCACTTCTTAACATCGTTTTCTAAATTGTGAGTTAGTCCATACGTGGTATATATTAGACATTAAAGGTATATATAGGGAAGTCTACAAATAATTACGAAACGATATGGACTTTTGCGCGGTACGTGGAGAGCCAGATTTGAAATATGGGGGTCGCTTATATGGGGCTACAATTAACATATGAACTTGATACACCCAAAAAAAAGTGAACCCAGCGTGGAAGAAAATGTAGGTTTATTTTAGAAAATTTTAACTAAAATTGTTTTATAATTGCAACATGTTACAAATAAGTTAATACTTTTTGTCAAATTGAAGAAAATTTATTAAAAATAATTAATTTTTTTCTCTTGTTTAAGAAAATTTCATATGTTGAAAGAAAAAATTGGATTCAAAAATTGTTAAAATGTCTTTAGCGCTATACGAAGTTCATGACAGGTACAATTTTAGTAAAATTTACTCATTTGAGAGACTTATGAACTCAATTTAAGCAAACTTCTGCCATTTTAGGAAAATATGAACTATTTTATTTTTTAGTAAAATTGTGCACTATATTTGTATACAACTTTTTTTCTTGTTTTTAGTTCATGTCATTAAAGTTAGCAAAAAATTATTGAACTAAGGAACATTTACTCGTATTGTGACAAATTTAGCTAAAATCAACTAATCTTCATGAACTAAAATAAAGTTCAGTTGGCATTAGAGCCCCTTTTTTCTGGGTGTATGGACCAATTTTTGTGTGATTAGGATCGATTTATCTGAAGGCTCTATATAACTATTGACCGATATGGACCTAGTTAGGCATGGTTGTTAACGGCCATATACTAGCACAATGTACCAAATTTCAACAGACTCGGATGAAATTTGCTCCTCCAAGAGGCTCCAAAACCAAATCTCGGAATCGGTTTATATGGGGGCCATATATAATTATGAACTGATATGGACGAATACCTGCATGGTTGTTAGAGACCATATACTAACACCACGTACAATCATATCAGATGAATTTTGCTTATCCACCGGAGGTCAAATCTGGGGATGGGTATATAGGGGGGGGGGGGCTATATATAATTATGGACTGATATGAACCAATTCCGGCATGGTTGTTGGATACCATATACTAACATCACGTACCAAATTTCAACCGAATCGGATGAAGTTTGCTCTACCAAGGGGCTCCAAAGATCAAATCTAGGGATCGGTTTATATGGGGGCTATACATAATTATGGACCGATTTCGACCAATTTTTCCATGGGTGTTTGAGGCCATATATTAACACCACGTACCAAATTTCAACTGAATCAGATGAATTTTGGTCTTCCAAGCTGCTCCGGAAGTCAAATCTGTGATCGGTTTATATGGGGGCTATACATAATTATGGAACGATGTGGACCAATTTTTGCATAGTTATTAGAGACCATATACTAACACCACGTACCAAATTTCAAGCTGATCGGATGACATTTGCTTCTCTTAAAGGCTCCGCAGGCCAAATGGTGGGACCGGTTTATATGGGGGCTTTACATAATTATTGACCGATGTGAACCAATTTTTGCATAAATTTTAGCGACCATATACTAACACCATTTACCAAATTTCAACAGGATCGGATGAAACTTTCTTCTCTTAGAGGTTCCGCAAGCCAAATCTGGGGATCGGTTTATATGGCGGCTATATGTAATTGTGAAACGATGTGGACCAATTTTTGCACGGTTTGTTAAATACCATATACTAACACCATGTACCGAATTTCAGCCGGATCGGATGAAATTTGTTTCTCTTAGAGGGTCTGCAAGCCAAATTTGGGGGTCCGTTTGTATGGGGGCTATACGTAAAAGTGGACCGTTATGGCCCATTTGCAATACCATCCGACCTACATCAATAACAACTACTTGTGCCAAGTTTCAAGTCGATAGCTTGTTTCGTTCGCAAGTTAGCGTGATTTCAACAGACGGACATGCTCAGATCGACTCAAAATTTCACCACGACCCAGAATATATATACTTTATGGGGTCTTAGAGCAATATTTCGATGTGTTGCAAACGGAATGACAAAGTTAATATACCCCCATCCTATGGTGGAGGGTATAAAAATGTTGAGAACATTTTATATAGAAAAAAAAATAAAATATTGAGAACATTTTATATAGAAATAAAATTTTGAGAACATTTTCTATAAAATTAAAATTTTGAAGAAAAAAAATTCTATAAAATTAAAATTTTGAGAAAATTTTCTATAGAAATACAATTGTGATAAAAATAATATTTTGAAAACATTTTTTATAAAAATAAAATTTTTATAAAACTTTCTGTAGAAATAAAATTTGGCAAAATATTCTATAAAAATATTGAAAAAATTTTCTATAGAAATAAAATTTTGACAATATTTTCTATAGAAATGAAATTTTGTAATGAATACAATTTTGACAAAATTTTAAGAAAATGTCTATAAAAATAAAAATTTCAGAAAGTTTTCTATAGAAATAAAATTCTATTTGTTTTGTTTTGTTATTGTTGGTTTTGTTCTTTAAGCATTGTTGTCGTTTTTTTATTTCAGCTTAAAACCATACATTGACTAAACTACAAGAGTAGCTTAACCAACAGAGGAAAAGAATGTTTGTCAAATTTATTTGGGCAAAGCCCTATAGACTGCAAGATGGTTGGATGGACGCACGTTTCGGAATTACCACATTCCTCATCAGCATCCTCTACTTGCAGCAAAACTATCAACCAATTATCAGAATAAATTCAGGCAGTTTATTAAACCCAACAAAAACCACACTTGAACCCTCCGAAAAAAGGTTTTACATTGATAGCCGGCTTATGCCAAATAAATTCGAAACAAACATATCTCTTTTCCTATGCCACTGTCAAATCATCGATTTGAATTCACATGGCTGGGTTTATTTTGAGCGTGCCTCCTCTTCTTTTTCCATTTGTTTTGTTTTGTTATTGTTGGTTTTGTTCTTTAAGCATTGTTGTCGTTTTTTTATTTCAGCTTAAAACCATACATTGACTAAACTACAAGAGTAGCTTAACCAACAGAGGAAAAGAATGTTTTTCAAATTTATTTGGGCAAAGCCCTATAGACTGCAAGATGGTTGGATGGACGCACGTTTCGGAATTACCACATTCCTCATCAGCATCCTCTACTTGCAGCAAAACTATCAACCAATTATCAGAATAAATTCAGGCAGTTTATTAAACCCAACAAAAACCACACTTGAACCCTCCGAAAAAAGGTTTTACATTGATAGCCGGCTTATGCCAAATAAATTCGAAACAAACATATCTCTTTTCCTATGCCACTGTCAAATCATCGATTTGATTAAATTTTCTATAGAAATAAAATTTTAAGAAATAATATTTTGACAAAATTGGTACAATTTTCTTCATATAGAAATTAAATTTTAAGAAAATTTTGTATAGAAATAAAATTTTGATAAGATTTTCTATGAAATAACATTTTGAGAAAATTTTCTATAGAAATAAAATTTTGACAAAATTTTCTATAGACATAAAATTTTTACAAAATTTTCTATTTTGTGAAAATTTTCTATAGAAATAGAATTTTGGCAAAATTTTCTATAGAAATAATTTTTTTGTCTACAGAAATAAAATTTTGAGAAAATTTTCTATAGAAATACAATTCTGAGAAAATTTTCTAAAGAAATAATTTTTGACAACATTTTCTATAAAAATAAAATTTTGACAATATTTTCTATAGAAATGAAATTTTATAATGAATACAATTTTGACAAAATTTAAAAAAAAAATGTTCTATAAAAATTTCAGAAAATTTTCTATGAAAATAAACTTTTAAGAAATAATATTTTGACAAAATTGGTACAATTTTCTTATATAGAAATTAAATTTTAAGAAAATTTTGTATAGAAATAAATTTTTGATAAGATTTTCTATGAAATAACATTTTAAGAAAATTTTCTATGGAAATAAAATTTTGACAAAATTTTCTATAGACAAAAAATTTTTGCAAAATTTTCTATAGAAATAAAATTTTG
The DNA here is from genome assembly GCF_050003625.1 of Haematobia irritans. NCBI lineage: Eukaryota > Metazoa > Arthropoda > Insecta > Diptera > Muscidae > Haematobia > Haematobia irritans. Next base: position 7,043,019 of record NC_134398.1, read on the forward strand.
ACAAAATTTTCTGTAGACATAAAATTTTGTGCAAATTTTCTATAGAAATAGAATTTTGGCAAAATTGTATATAAAAATATTTTTGTTGTCTACAGAAATACAATTTTGAGAAAATTTTCTATAGAAATACAATTTTGAGAAAATTTTCTATAGAAATAAAATTTTGAGAAAATATATGTATATAATAATATACAAATAATTGGTATCATGTCTAAATTACATTAATTAATTTTTATACCCTCATAGGATGGGGGTATATTAACTTTGTCATTCCGTTTGTAACACATCGAAATATTGCTCTAAGACCCCATAAAGTATATATATTCTGGGTCGTGGTGAAATTCTGAGTCGATCTAAGCATGTCCGTCCGTCCGTCCGTCTGTCCGTCTGTCCGTCTGTCCGTCTGTCCGTCTGTCCGGCTGTCCGTCCGTCTGTGGAAATCACGCTAACTTCCGAACGAAACAAGCTATCGACTTGAAACTTGGCACAAGTAGTTGTTATTGATGTAGGTCGGATGGTATTGAAAATGGGCCATATCGGACCACGTTTACGTATAGCCCCCATATAAACCGATCCCCAGATTTGACCTCCGGAGCCTCTTGGAGGGGCAAAATTCATCCGATCCGATTGAAATTTGGTACCTGATGTAAGTATATGGTCTCTAACAACCATGCAAAAATTGGTCCATATCGGTCCATAATTATATATAGCCCCCATATAAACCGATCCCCAGATTTGACCTCCGGAGACTTTTGGAGGGGCAAAATTCATCCGATCCGGTTGAAATTTGGTACCTGATGTTAGTATACGGCCTCTAACTACCATGCAAAAATTGGTCCATATCGGTCCATAATTATATATAGCCCCCATATAAACCGATCCCCAGATTTGACCTCCGAAGCCTTTTGGTGAGGCAAAATTCATCCGATCCGGTTGAAATTTGGTACATGGTCTTAGTATACGGGTTTTAACAACCATGCAAAAATTGGTCCATATCGGTCCATAATTATATATAGCCCCCATATAAACCGATCCCCAGATTTGACCTCCGGAGCCTTTTGGTGGGGCAAAATTCATCCGATCCGGTTGAAATTTGGTATCTGATGTTAGTTTACGGCCTCTAATAACCATGCAAAAATTGGTCCATATCGGTCCATAATTATATATATCCCCCATATAAACCGATCCCCAGATTTGACCTCCGGAGCCTCTTGGAAGAGCAAAATTCATCCGATCCAGTTGAAATTTTATACATGATGTTAGTATATGGTCTCTAACAACCATGCAAAAATTGGTCCATATCGGTCCATAATTATATATAGTTCCCATATAAACCGTCCCCACATTTGACGTCCGGAACCACTTGGAGGAGCAAAAGTCATCCGATACGGTTGAAATTTGGTACATTTTGTCAATATATGGCCTCTAACAGCCATGTAAAAATTGGTCCATATCGGTCTTTAGTTATATATAGCCGATGACTTATTACACAAAAATTGGTCCATATCGCCAAAAATAATCTACCAAAACTTTATTTCCATAGAAAATTTTGTCAAATTTTATTACTACAGAAAGTTTTGTCAAAATTTCATTTCTATAGAAAGTTTTGTCAAAAGTTTATTTCTATACAAATGTTTGTCAAAATTTTATTTCCATAGAAAATTTTGTCAAAATTTTATTTCTATAGAAAATTTTGTAATTTACCAAAACTTTATTTCCATAGAAAATTTTGTCAAATTTTATTACTATAGAAAGTTTTGTTAAAATTTCATTTCTATAGAAAGTTTTGTCAAAAGTTTATTTCTATAGAAATGTTTGTCAAAATTTTATTTCTATAGAAAATTTTGTAAAAAATTTATTTCTGTAGAAAATTTTGTCAACATTTTATTTCTATACAAAATTTTGTCAAAATTTTATTTCTATACAAAATTTTGTCAACATTTTATTTCTATAGAAATTTTTGTCAAAATTGTATTGCTATAGAAAATTTTGTCAACATTTTACTTCCATAGAAAATTTTGTCAACATTTTATTTCTATAGAAAATTTTGTCAAATTTTTATTTCTATAGAAAATTTTGTCAAAATTTTATTTCTATAGAAATTTTTGTCAAGGTTTCATTTCTATAGAAAATTTTGTCAAAATTTTATTTCTCGGCCTTTTTTTGTTTAATATATACCCCGTATGGGCTAACTTACAATTTAGAAGACAGTGTTAAAAAGTTTTACGATACCTTGCCATCGGCAAGTGTTATCGCAACCCAAGTAATTCGATTGTGGATGACAGCCTTTAGTAGAAGTTCCTACGCAATCCATGGTGGAGGGTACATAAGATTCGGCCTGGCCGAACTTACGGCCGTATATACTTGTTTTATAATTTTATATTTATATTTTACAAAATTTTCTATTTTGTGAAAATTTTCTATAGAAATAGAATTTTGGCAAAATTTTCTATAGAAATAATTTTTTTGCCTATAGAAATACAATTTTGAGAAAATTTTCTATAGAAATAAAATTTTGACAAAATTTTCTATAGAAATAAAATATGGACAAAATTTTCTATAGATAGAAATATATTTTGACCAAATTTTCTATAGAAATAAAATTTTGACAAAATTTGTACAGTTTTCTTCGAATTTTTATCACTGATATGTAAAGCAACAAAGTAAACCGCCATTTTTTGTTTACATTTGTTGTAATTTTATTGTTTAAAAACAATAAATGTCGGAAATAACATCAAATTTTAGAATCAGTTTAGATTTGTCCGAATTGACTATCGGAAATTTTTGGTGTCCATTGTGCGGTAGAAATGAAGCGAGGAACCTCCGTCTTTTAAGCCAATATTGGTTGACGACCGAAATGGTTGTCTAGCCTAGGCTTCAATACTATCTTTAGGACATTTGCCTGATAATAATCGGCATTTCTATTGACCCCAGGTTGAGTTCTGATGGCCAATCAAAGTTATACATTTTCGATGGCAAATAAACCCGATCATTTTGCTTGTTCACAAACTGCTCAATTTGGAACGACTTCACAAGGGAGAAAAAAAATCGATAACTGGCAAGCGCACTGAAAACAGGTGAAAAAATATTTTCTGAGACGGAGACTATGTCGTACAATTATTCGCCACCTTTTCAAAATTAACGTTCGTTCATATGGAGTTATCCGGCCACAGTTTCATGTCATATATTTATAAGATTACCATAGTTTATTATTCCTCCCTAAAAATATTGGATTTAATCGATATTACAAATAGGTGGTATGTTAGCATCGACCCAAGCGAACTCAATTGCATTTTTTTGCGAACCTTTATTTACATGATTTTTTCCATCAATTAAAATTTTCCAATTATGTATTTTTAAATTTTAAATTAAACGAGATAATTTTGTCCTGGCCATGGAAGATGGATGTTGCGCGTTATTATTATTATTTTTTTTTTTTTTGGTTTTATTCTTTTGGTTTGCAACAAATCTATTGTGTCAGTGATATATGTCCCCATATGAGGCCACATTTCAGGCATTGTTTAAGCAACGGCCATATATGGTGGTCATGCAAATGGAAGGGCCACATGGATCGACAGACATTGGCATATTGCTATGGCCGATCAAAGAGATATGCGTCATAACCGGGCAATTCATTAAAAAAGTTAATTTCTGCCATCCTGGATGGCATAGAGCTTCGTGTGGCAATGATGGTGATGATGATGAGGTTACAGTGATAGCAGGCAGCAAATAAATCTTTCAATATAAGGACACCAAAATGAAATTACATCAGGGACTAGAGGATTGGAATTTCATTGCAAAAATCGATGGCATCTGTGTATATACATAAACAAAAAAGTAAAGTAGAAAGTCGGGCGGGGTAGTCGGCCCCGCCCTAAACCACCATTACAGAATTAGTAATCATAAGCATTTGTGAGGTAACATATAGGTCTGGGAGATAAACCGTAGTTGCATATTTAAGAAAATTAAGGGGTACATGTCTATGGGTGCTTTGTGTCAATCTGACTATAGCTCATAGTCAATGTTGCCAGGGAAAATGTTCGGTTTACCCTACAAGGACAAAAAAAGTTCCCTACTTTCCCATACATTCCCAAACAATTTTCCCTACTATATTTTTCGTTAAATTTAAAAAATGTTACAAAACAAAAATGGTTCTAAGTACTTTATTATCTTAAAACATGAATACGCAACGCACTCATTGTTAAAGATCAAGCCTTGCCGGCTTCTAATTTCCTCCTCTAGAGCCACCAAAATGTAAAAATTATTACAAATTGTGTTGAGTGAAAATGTCCTACATTGTGGCCCTACGTCCCTACAAGAAGCTAAATATTAGAAAACCCCTACATATAGGGAATTTCCCCTACTTCTAGCAACACTGGCTGTGTGGATATTGCGCCTACGGAGTTAGTATGCCACTAATATTGAGCCCATTATTAAAAAAGAGAAAATCGTTAAATTAGTGTGGGTAATAAATACAAATTTGTAAAAATCGAGCAATATTCTTATGTAAGAGCTACAAGTACGTATTAGTACGATCGGCTAGTACATCAAAATTTGAAATTTGAGTAACATTGGTTAATAAATAAGAGTACTATGGCCAAATTTGGGAAAATCGAGCGATGCATATATATGGAAGCTATATATAAATCTGAACCAATTTGCATAATATTTTGCTGGTTTGATTAATACCACACAAGGTTACCTTGTGCAAGATTTGAGTAAGATCAGTTAAGAAATGAGGCCTGTATGGTCAAACATAAGGTTATTAGGGGCGAATTTTTCAAAATCGGGTGATACATATATGGGAGCTATATCTACATCTGAACCGATTTCGATGAAATTTTGCACATATAGTTAGTACTATAGAGGACTGGATCTAGCCAACTTTTAGTAAGATCGGTTAATAAATAAGGGTTCTATGGCCAAATTTGGGAAAATCGGGCTATACATATATATGGGAGCTATATCTAAATCTGAACCGATTTGGATGAAATTTTGCAGACTTGAAGGGCGATGGAAAAGATTACCTTTTGCCGAATTTGGTGACGGTCCGTTTGAAAAAAAGCGCAACGTGACCCCATTTGTCGAAATCGGGCGATACATATATATGGGAGCTATATCTAAATTTGATCCGATTTCTTTCAAATTCAATAGCGTTCGTCCTTGTTCCCAAAAAACTCCCTGTACCAAATTTCATCAAAATCGGTTAATAATTGCGACCGGAATCCTGTGAACAACAAATACATGGACAGACGGACGGACGGACACCAAGCGCTAGATCGACTCAGGAGGTGATTCTGAGTCGATCGGTATATATTTTATGGTGTCTAAAGTCAATATTTCTGGTAGGCACATTTTTTGGCCGATCAAACTTATTATACCCTGACCACTATGTGGTTTAGGGTATAAAAAGGGCGACAATGAGGCTGGATATATGGCTTAAAGATTAAAACACGGTGTGTAGAAAGAGTTTGCATAACATATGATTCCCGGAAATCTCTTAAAATTAATTACCCCAAACTCTACCCTACCCCATATTTCATTGTATAAAAAAAAAACTTTGGGCTTCTTAAAAAACTGAGGGCGTAAACCAATTTGCTATTTAGTTTAGTTTTCCTCTGATGATGATGATCATGGTGATGATTGTTTGTTTCTTAAGTAATTTACCTGTTATCCTTGACAAGTTGTCCTTTTCTTTGTTGGGTTCCATACTAGACTGGTGGCCAAGTTAAGAGGATACAGTAACAATTCTGACCTTTTGTTTTTCTTTAGTAGTTCCATCTCTCAAGTGTTACATTACTTATGGCCTTTTGTTCTAGCCTATGAGGGGTATCCTTATGGCTGACCATTGGTCTATTGAATATTAGTTATGATTTGTTTCTCTTCAAAGGAAAACAATGACGCGGGTGTTTAAAATTTCTCTTCTTTAGAAGAAAGAAAGCAACAAAAAAAAACTAAAGCAACTAAAAACAAAAGCTAATACCACCATAGCCAAATACCAAGGCAAGGCGGCATGAGTGTAAATCAAGGCAGACAGAATGGCGTCTTGGTCCCTTGGAATGTCTCGAGGTAAAACACAAAGCCTAACAAAAGAAGAAATTAATTTGCTGTAAAAAGGCAAACAAAAGAAACAAAAAAAAAACTACTTTCGCAAAATACCCCAGGAATAAATCCAATTCCATGCCTTGATTCCTTTCGTTTCCTTTGGCCTTTGACCAGACATTTGGGCAACAAGTTTGGCTAGTTTTCTTCTACGTCGTCAACAACTTCCTTGTCATCCTTTGCATTTCGTTCAATAAGAAGATTAGTTGATGATTCCTTTGATATTTCGTATGACCACTATGTCATGTAGCCTGTTTTCGTTGCTTTGAAGTTTCTCCAAGGCAAAATAGGAAATCCTGATCGTCGTTATTGTTTGGGTAGAAAAATTCTACCCATTTCCATGCAATTGAATTCGTATTTATTTAAATGAGTTTTTGAGTAGTCTTTCATTTGTAGAACTAGATCAGCTCATAAATATTCCGGAGTATAATAGAAGGCTTGCCCAGTATGTGGCACGAATTGGAAATTAATCCGGTTATTTAGATTTATTGCAAGAAATGTGAAGAATAAGGGTGAGTCGGTGATTTAATTCCAAAATTTAAAGTCGAGTCAACCAAATTATTTTTAAACCATTTTTATACCATACACCATAGGATGGGGGGGTATACTAACTTTGTCATCGAAATATTGGTCTCAGATCCCATAAAGTATATATAGATTCTTCGTCATGGTGAAATTTTAAGTCGATCTAGCAGTGTCCTTCCGTCCTTTCTTGTGAAATCTTTCTAACTTCAGAACAAAACAAGTACAAGTAGTTCTTAGATGGCATTGCAAATTGACCATAACGGACTTTATATAGACCGATTTCCCACAGTTTCTTGGAAGAACAAATTTTATCTGATCCGTTTTAACTATGGTGCGTGATGTCATTATATGCTCTCTAATACACTCGAAGTTTAAGTAAATGTTAATGTATTGATTCAAAGCCAAAGATGCTGCTTCTTTAAAATAAAGACATTTTTTTGGGGAGATCACAGGTTTCATTTCTGAAACCTGTGATTTACTGAAGGAGTAAATTTCATTCGATCCGGTAAAAATTTGGTGTACGATGCCACTACAAGTTCAAAATCAAAAATGTCAAATTTTAGAATCAGTTTGGATTTGTTCGAATTGGCTACATTTGGAACGAAGTCATCACAGTGCACTGACAGAAACAAGTATATACGGTCGTGAGTTCCGAATCTTATGTACCCCTCATCATAGATTGCGTAGAAATTTCTACTAAAGACTGTCATCCACAACCGAATTACTTGGGTTGTGGTAATACTATATATGATTATGGGCCGATATGTACCAATTTTGGCATGGTTGTTAAAGACCATATACTAACACCACGTACCAAATTTCAACCGCATCGGATGAAATTTGCTCCTCCAAGAGGCTCCGGAGGTCATATGGGGGCTATATATAATTATGGACCTATGCGGATCAATGTTTGCTTGGTTGTTAGAGAACATATACTAACACCACCGGATGAAATATGCTTCTCTTAGAGGCTCCGCAAGCCATATCTGGGGGTCCGTTTATATGGGGGCTATACGTAAAAGTGGAACGATATGGCCCATTTGCAATACCATCCGACCTACATCAATAGCAACTACTTGTACCAAGTTTCAAGTTGATAGCTTGTTTCGTTCGGAAGTTAGCGTGATTTCAACAGACCGACGGACGGACATTCTTAGATCGACTCAGAATTTCACCACGACCCAGAATATATACAATTCGTGGGGTCTTAGAGCAATATTTCGATGTGTTACAAACGGAATGACAAAGTTAATATACCCCCATCCTATGGTGGAGGGTATAAAAATTACGTTTCAAAATCGTGAACATACGGTAACAAAATGAAACGGAAACATTCACGAAAAATCAAAACGAAATATTTACGGTTTCGTTCACGGGCGTTCATGATTTCATGGACGGCTTTTGTTTTTCTTTGGCCATGAAAAACCTTAAAATATTTGTTAGACGTTCTTATGTCAACTCCGTTGGTAATGCAACGTGCTAAGACGACTGACCACGGTTGCCACTCGAGCCATACATAATCTACCAAAATTTGGAGAAAATTTTACCAAAAAACTACCAAATAAAAACATCATATTTTACAAAATTTTAGTTCTATAGAAAATTTTGTAAAAATTTTCTTTCTATCAAAAATGTTGCCAAAATTTTATTTCTTTTGAATATTTTACCAAAATTTTAGTTCTATAGAAAATTTTATTGTCTAGTTTCTATATAAAATTTTGTCAAAATTTTATTTCTATAGAAAATCTTGTCAACATTTTATTTCTATAGAAAATTTTCTCAAAATTTTATTTCTATAGAAAATTTTGTTAAAATTTTATTTCTTTAAAAAATTTTGTCTAGTTTCTATATAAAATTTTGTCAAAATTTTATTTCTATAGAAAATGTTGTCCAAATTTTCTTTCTATAAAAAATTTTGTCAAAATTTTATTTCTATAAAAAATTTTATTTCCATAGAAATTTTTTTCATAATTTTATTTCTGTAAAAAAATTTATTTCTATATAATGTTTTGTCGAACTTTTATTTCTATAGAAAATTTTGGCAAAATTTTGATACTATGGAACATTTTGGCAACATTTTAGTTCTATAAAAATGTTGTAAAAATTGTAGTTCCATAGAAAATTTCTTCAACATTTTATTTTTAGAGAAAAATTTTTCAAAATTTGATTTCCATAGAATATTTTTTTCCTATAGAATTTGTTTCAAAATTTTATATCTATAGAAAATTTTGTGAATATTTTATTTCTTTAGAAAATTTTGTCAACATTTTATTTCTATAGAAAATTTTGTCAAAATTTTATTTCTATAGAAAATGTTGTGCAAATTTTCTTTCTATAAAAAATTTTGTCAAAATTTTATTTCTATAAAAAATTTTATTTCCATAAAATTTTTTTTTTCAAAATTTTATTTCTGTAAAAAAAATTATTTCTATATAAAGCTTTGTCGAACTTTTATTTCTATAGAAAATTTTGCCAAAATTTTATTACTATAGAACATTTTGGCAATATTTTTGTTCTATAGAAATGTTGTAAACATTTTACTTCTATAGAAAATTTCTTCAAAATTTTAATTTTAGAGAAAAATTTTTCAAAATTTTATTTCCATAGAATATTTTATTCCTATAGATTTTTTTCAAATTTTTATTTCTACAGAAAATTTTGTGAATATTTTATTTCTTTAGAAAATTTTGTCAACATTTTATTTCTATAGAAGATTTTGTCAAAATTTTATTTCTATAGAAAATTGTATTCCTATAGAAAATTTTGTCAACAATTTTATTTCTATAGAAAATTTTGTAGATTTTGCAGACAGGAGTTTTCTGCAAAATCTCCAAAACATCAAAAATTCTACCAAACTATAAGAAATCTACCATTTTTGGTAGAATTCTACCAACTGGGAATAGCCCCCATATAAACGGACCGGCAAATTTCACTTGCCGAACCTCTAGAAGGCACATTTCATTTGATCCGGTTGAAATTTGGTACGTGGCGTTAGTCTATGGGCTTTGATAATCGTGCAAAAATTGGTCCATATCGGTCAATAATAATATATAGCCCCCTGCTTAAACCGACCTCCAGATTTGATTTCCGGAGCCTCTAGGGTTAGGTCAGGTTAGGTTAGGTGGCAGTCTGACGTGTCAGGCTCACGTAGACTATTCAGTCCATTGTGGTACCACATTGGTGAACTTCTCTCACTGAGTGCTGCCCGATTCCTTTTTATAGCCGAGTCCGAACGGCGTTCCACATTGCAGTGAAACCACTTAGAGAAGCTTTGAAACCCTCAGAAATTTCACCAGCATTAATGAGGTGGGATAATCCACCGCTGAAAAAGGTTTTGGTGTTCTGTCGAAGCAGGAATCGAAACCACGACCTTGTGTATGCACCACGGTGGCTCCCAAAGGAGCCCCTAGTAGGGGCAAATTTCATCAGATCTGGTGGAAATTTGGTACGTGGTGTTAGTCTATGGCTTCTAGCCCCCTGCTTAAACCGACCTCCAGATTTGATTTCCGGAGCCTCTTGGAGGGGCAAATTTCATCCGATCTGGTGGAAATTTGGTACGTTGTGTTAGTCTATGGCTTCTAACATTCATTCAAAAATTGGTCCACAATTATATATGGCCCCCATATAATCCGATCCCCAGATTTGACCTCCGGAACCTCATGGATGCGCAAATTTCATCCGATTTTATTGCAATTTGGCACGTGGTCTTATATGATTCCCAACGTTCATGCAAAAATTGGTCCATATCGATCCACAATTATATATAGCCCCCATATAAACCTATCCCCAGAATTGACCTCCGGAGCTTCTTGGAGGAGCAAATTTCATAGACAGATTTTGAAATGGTAGCAACCTCAAGTTGGTTGCAATAGATATTAATCATCCAGAATACTCGGTGTAAAATCCTAAAAAGGTGACTTTCATGTTCGCCAAAATTTTGTCCTCTTATGGGAGGTTAATTTTAAGACAATAAAATATGAAATTTCTTAGGGAAATTGTACACTTTTGAAAGTTGTCCGACTTTCAGAGAGTCCAATTGTTAAATGCGTCACTGTCTCCCCTTTATCATCTTCAAATGTTAGAGGTCGTTAAGAATTTTTCTCCAGTTTTTTATTGTCACATATTATTTGCTAAATCTGCCACAATAAGCCTTTCCTTTATCCTTAACAAAAAAAAAAAAGCGGGAAACTTTTGCTGACATTTGTATTGGCAACCTCACTTCCTATTGAATAGAGGGCACTCGCTCAATGGCCTCAGACATTAGAACGTTTCTATTCACTCGTTCCCTCTATCTGTGACCATTATATGCGGCAATTAATTTGTCGTCAAACTCCCTAATTCCGAATGCGCCATTAAGCCGATTTTCTTTAAATAACTGGAAAGAGGGCGAGGGTGGATCCACCTAAAGCCTAAAGCATTGGGCATTGGGAATCTCCTAACTCCAATGCAATAACTCAAACCATTCACCATGAATACTTGTGCTGATATTGCTGCAATATTTTATGAATGGGGAGATTACTGTATGTGTTTCGATTTCTAAAGGAGTTACCAGTTAGGCTGCTACCGATGCTGCTAACGATTCTTCGAAGGGATATTGCGATTTGTCACAAAAGCGGTCTTAGCTGTTGCAATATTACATCTGGCAATTTGATTGGAAATTATGGGGCTAAATCCTAAATTGAATAGTTTGCTATAAAGGACATGTTTATTGAAAGAATCAAAGTAATCCATTCATTGATAAGGCAAAATAAAAAACAACAACAACAAAAAGAAAGAAATATGACATTATCAAAAGACAAATAGAATATCTTTCTGATAAATATAGAGTATCATCATCGGTGAATGAAATTGTTTGAGATAAATCTTTTTTATACATGCGTGCTTAAAAACTAATTTCAAATTTCAACTCGAGGATTCGCTTAAGCATAAATATGGTTACAAATTTGGTCGAACCAAAATTTTTTTAGTTTTTTTTTTATTATTTATTTAAGTTTATTTCAGAACATAATATCAAATTTCGTAGTGCCCCTGCGCCTTATCGACATTTTAGAGGCGAGTTGGCAATGAGTGTTACAACAATAAATATATATTATACAATTTATAGTTTTTCAGTTCATTTACTTTCCAGTTGTTAAATTACATTAGAAGCATTTCAATATTTTGAAGAAGATATTGTCTTAATAGTGTTTTAAAAGAGGATATTGTACATATTGACTTCAGATGAAAAGGCATCTGATTATATTCTATAGCACCAATGTGTCCAATTCTTTGTTTCGTTAATTCTAGTCTACATCTCTTTACCAATAAGTTAGAGCTATTTCTAGTATTAAAAGCTGTCTGGTTAATGTGAAATTCTATAGGACAATGTCTAATATTACGGATAGACTTAAACATATATACAAGCAATTGCATTTTTTGTATATACTATTAATTAGCAAAATAGTCTTTGCAACGTTCTGATATAAGGATATTGTTGAGTACATACGCGAAAGTTTGTATACAATACTAAGGGCCTTATTTTGCATTCTTTGTAAGGATTTTAAAGCGCCGCTTTTCCTGTAGGCGTAGACAATAGGCAGGTAGTTCAAGTGGCTATGTATTAAACTATTATATAACAGTAAATTTGTTCCATCACTAAATTTGTTCCTAAATTTATACAACAGACCAATTGCCGGAACAATTTTCCCCTTAATACTCTGTATGTGTAAATCCCATGTCAAATTGCTCTGTAGATGTATACCTAAATATTTTACAGAGCTACATTCTAGGACATCCCTCCCAAAGATCGATACACTCAAATAATTACCCGCTGAATGTGGTCGAAAACGAACCACCTTTGTTTTCTCCGCATTCAGTACCAACCTATTTATCCTGGCAAATTCCCTGAGAGTCTCCGCGTCCCGTTCAATCTGAGCTCTTAAAATAACGTCGTGATTATAGGGGTAAAATAAGCTAATATCATCCGCATATGCTACCAATTTACCAAAAAGCTTAAGATTCGCAATATCATTAATATAAAGCATAAATAACAGTGGTCCCAAAACGCTGCCCTGGGGTACCCCATATTGGACATAGGCCATCTCACTTCTACTCTCCTTTATCTGTACGTATTGCTTCCTATCACTCAAAAAACTTCTTATTAATTTCAAAGAATACCCATCAAAACCTTATAGTAACAATTTCTGCAACAAAATTTCACATTCCACTAGGTCAAATGCCTTAGAAAAATCGTAGAAAACTCCCGCAACACCACCAAACCCACTGTCCAAACTGTCGCATATCATATCAATCACATTTACAACGGCCTCTTGTGTCCCACAACCCTTTCTAAAACCAAATTGAAAATCTTGAACAATTTTATGTTCACTCAAAAATGACATCATCTGGCCATACAAAATCCTCTGAAAAATCTTGTCAACCGAAGACAAGAGCGCAATAGGCCTGTAATCCGCGGAATTCTTTGCACCCCTTTCATTTGGAATAGGGATTACTTTGGCAATCCTAAAAGCTTCTGGATATTGAGAAGAAGTTATCATTTGATTAAAACCATAGGTAAGCGCCGGAACAGTTAGTTCCCTACATTTAACTAACATTTTACCTTTTAACATTTTATTTAGTTCGCATCACGTAATTTTTATATAGGGGAGTAGCGGTTTCGGATTTGCAAATCAGATTCCAGACGAGGTTATTCTGTACTACCCGACCGTTGTGAAGGTAATTTAAGTTAGTGGGCTGATTGTTAGATATCCAATTTTAGATATCTGGCGATATTGGCGTTTTTCGCTTTGGAGTTTGCTTTCAATTATTTATAGTAGTCCGATAAGTATTTTGTCCTCGCCGCCAACAGTATCGTAAAAACAATTTGCTACAAAGCAGAAAATTCACTGAATCGGTTTTTATTTTTGTACACTGTTTACTAGTGACGATGAACCATAGGCATCCAGCAAACAAAGCGTCGCCAAAAAAGTAGTGAAAATGTTCTTTTTGCATCCGGAAGTGGGCAAAATTGGCCACCATTTCAACAGCCGCTGCACTGTATATTTTCAAAAATGCGAAATTTAAAAATCTACAATGATTTTAATATTTTTTCGTCAAAATTGAAATACTTTGTATCGCTTTATTAATTCCTTCGCTGATTTTAACCTATTTGAAAAAAGTAGAAATTACGCATTAAAAATGTAAAAAAAAAAATTGAGATATAAAAATTGAATTAAAAGAACTTCTGGTGTAGTTAAAATAAAGAACATTTTTTCCTTTTAAAGTTGTGCTTTTAGAACAGCTTCCAAATTTTTGGGTTAGGTATTAAGATTTAGGCATCCATGGGAGCCCCCGTGGTGCAAAGGTTAGCAGGGTTTCAGAGGTAGATTATCTCACCTCAGTAATGCTGGTCACATTTCTGTGGGTTTCAAAGCTTCTCTAAGTGGTTTCACTGCAATGTGGAACGCCGTTGGGACTCGGCTATAAAAAGGAGGTCCCATGTCATTGAGCTTAACGTGGAATCGGGCAGCACTCAGTGATTAGAGAGAAGTTCACCATTGTGGTATCACAATGGACTGAGCCCGAAATATCGGGCTGCCACTATACCTAACCTAACCCAACCTAGGCATCCATTGGTGGCGGTGTTGATGTGTTATCGATGTATACCCCGGTTATTCACTTCGCAGGTGAAATGGATGACGTACTCGTCTTGCATACAAAGGGTCATGGGTTCAATGCCAGTTTCGACCGATCACGTTATTCTGTGGTGGATTATACTCCCTGAGTGATGCTGATCAGTGTTGGCCTGTCACAAACTGTGACTTTTGCGACATACATTTGCGACGGTATAACACGTATGTCGCAAAAGTCGTAAACCTACTGTAGAAAACCAAATTTTGAATAGAAGAAATCCTGAACATTTTTTAATTTAGTTTGGCAGCATTCGCTGTGAGTTTCTGCAGAAATTTGTGAAAGTTTTCCCATGGTCAAGCCTATTTTCTTAGGTGGTATCGAAATTCCCGTTGGTGAGTGTGCAAAATACCTTGGGGTTATATTGGACATGAGACTGAACTTAAAGCTAAGAAAGGACGATAAAATCCACGGTTACCTTGTACTCGTGCAAAAGGCAATAGGGAAAATGTGGGGACTAAAACCGAAAATTGTGAACATTCCTAAGAATTGAAACTTCTTCGCACATACCATCGTCTTGGATAGCATCAAATTCGCTGCCTAGCTGACGCGACTAAAGTATTTTCAGTTTGCTACTTTTGTTACTTTTTCTACATTTACGTCGCGTATGTGACGTTTTCGACGTTTACAACTTTGCGACAGTCGCAAACCTAAAAAAGTTTGATACAGATCATCTCTGATGCTGATGCCATTTCTGAGTGTTTCAAAGTCATTGGGCTAAACACAGAATCGGGCAGCATTCATTGATAAGAGAGTAGTTCATCATTTTTGGTAACATAATGAACCGATTAATATATATAAGTAAACCCAAAATAATGGGCTATCACTATGGAGTCTCACTCCCGGCAACAGTCAAAACCATGAGACAATTTCAAAGTAAGTTTTTATGCTGGTTCAGCAAAAATACCGAGGGAGTTTCTGCAATGTTTTGTAACTCTTATAAAAACCTGGGTCCATCGGTGTTCAACAGAGATTAAGGAACAGCTGATATTTTTAAATTAACTTAAAATAATCGGCCAGTGTTGCCAGGGAAATTTTTCAGTTTACCCAACAAGGACAAAAAAGGTTCCCTACTTTCCTCTACATTCTCAAAAAAAAAAACCATACAATTTCCCCTACAAAATTGGTCGTTAAATTTAAACAAAATTTACAAAACAAAAATGGTTCTATCATATGACTTTCAAAAATCAATCAAAAATGGGTCCATATCGATATAGCCATATGTGTATAACTGATGCTCAGATTTAACTTCTTGAAACTCCTGGATGAGCACACTTCATCCGATCCGGTTGAAATTTGCTAAGTGATGTCAGTATATGCCTCCTAATAATTATGCAATAATTCAACCTTCAAGATTTGACTTCCGGAGCCTCATGGAGAAACCAATATCATACGATCCGTTGGAAATTTGGTTGGAATTTTGTGTATTGGAAATGCATTTTATTTTAACGAATTTAATTTGGCTACTCAAATATTTCGGGTTATAGGGATATCAAGGTCCTGTTCAAATTCCCATTCATTCGTCCATATTCATATCATCCTCCTTATTCGAATCGTTTCATATATTGGCCATAAATCCCACATTATATCAATGATGTTTAAGATTAGCCCTTTCACTACCGATGTCCACTTAGAAGGACATTCGAAAAAGACACCAAATTCTATTTTCTTTCTACTTCCTTTCTCGATTTATTTCTCGATGTTATTTTAAAGTAGAGGCTTTAATCTAAATAAGCTATAAATAGTTTCCATATTGGTGAGCACTAAAATACATTTTTATAAACTTCTTTAACAATAAACGAAAAATATGAAAATTTTAGACAAATTTTCTACTGTATGTCTCTAGTAAATTAACATTTATACAAAAACTATAGCTAAAACTTTTTCGGGTTCTTTTTTGTATTTTTGCTTACACTTTGGAAGATATTATAGGCCAAATAGCGCTTCTTTTCGTGACATTTGGTCACAATTCAAGAATCAAGTTTACAGAACAAGCTCATCTAGCTCTTGAAAACAGAAGAAAAATTAAAGTTTTTAACATTAGGTTTATTTCGGTAGTGAAAGGGTTAAATTCTTACAGATATTTCTTCGCGGTTTCGATAACTACTTCACGCTCTTTCTGCTTTAGCTAGCACACAGGCCCAGCATATGAAGTCATTCGCAAATATCTTACGCGCATCTTTTGCTCCTTCATGTTGAGATTCTTTTCATCTTTTTAATACAAAGCCAATATATCCCATAATCATGTTCATCTCGAATTTACAAACCATTGACAATAGAGGTGACTGTATTGAACGTGGTGTATTTTCAAGTATGTATGGGCCTAGTGAGGAAAGATATGCCTTTCGCAGATCATAAATGCTGCGGGGGAATGGGTGAGGATGAGAAAAAGAGAAACACCCTTGACATTATTGTATCATTGATGTCTCCTCTTGTGGTGTCATCTGTTCGCTGAATCTTGTATTTATCATTATTACTTTTATTTTATCCTCCT